>NC_053026.1:330286032-330616035 GCF_003073215.2 Triticum urartu
GTTGTTTATCCTTGGCAGCCTCTCTTATGGGGAAATGTAGTATAGTGCTCCTTGAGCCATAGTAGTCCGCTACAGCCCGGTTCACCAGAGTCCTGCTAGCCCAGCACTACTGCTCAGGACACTTGACTGGCCGGCATGTGTTTCACTTAATTCCTATGTCTGTCCCTTCAGGGAAATGTCACGCGGTGACATCCGGAGTCCTTCCTAGCCTGCTACAGCCCGGGTTCCCCGGAGTCTTGTTAGCCCAGTGCTACAGCCCGGATTCACACGCTGTTGACCGACATGCTCGATGTGATTCATGAATGCTTGTCCCCATAGGTCTGCGCCGCTTTGGGTTCACGACTAGCCATGTCGGCCCGGGTTCTCTGTCATATGGATGCTAGCGACACTATCATATACGTGAACCTAAAGGCGCAAATGGTCCCGGGACCTGGTAAGGCGACACCCATGGGGATACCGTGCGTGAGGCCGCAAAGTGATATGAGGTGTTACCGGCTAGATCGATGTGACTTGGAATCGGGGTCCTGACAATGTTGGCATCAGAGCCCGACTGCCTGTAGGTTCGTTGAGCCAAACTGGTCGATGTCGAGTCTAGAAATGCTTTAGTTATATGTAGGGGAATTGATTGTGGAAGGGAACGTAAGGCTCTTTTACTCCTTTACCTTATACCCTCTGATCTGAGTCATTCTCTTCTCATTCTACGTGGGTTAAGGACTAGGCTCTTTTCTCTCTATCAGGTTCACGTGTTACTAATCCGTAGTAGCTTATAGGATTGTTGTGACAAGCCTCAGTACAGTTTCTACTACTTTTAGTATGTTCTCAGTTGAACCAAAACCTTGATATGATGTTGTTGAGTGGTTTTGCAAACTGTTGTGGATGTCTCAAATCTTTTTCTGAGCATTTACAGTCATTATGCTGTCCGATTTCTCCTAGGAAATTCTAATGCCTTTGCATTAATCTGTGCTTTCAGACGGCCATCTGTTCCCAGAACCAAGTGGTTCGTCTGACCCAGTGCCTCGATGTACCCGGTCATACGGCCATGTTGGTTCGAGTGATGGTCGAGTCAGGCTATCGGTGGTATCCGGAATATACCGTCGAGGAGCAGTTTCGAGACTTCAACCAAAGCCAGTACCTTTGTACCGTCAGGATATATCCCTCTTATCCTGGAGCCACTGAATCCCTGCACTGCTCCTATGGACTTGGGGTCACTATTGAGATGTCTGTGCAGGATGCAGCTTACTCAATGATGACTATCATTCGAGCCAGGACTGCCTTGCTTCAGAACACCGATTTCCGCTACATGCCAGCCTCACTCCCTGGAGCACAGGGGTACTATCAGGCTTTGTACTATGACTCTACACATGAGGAGTCACTACTCCGCACCACTGCCGAGATGCTCAAGGATAAGGACCGCAAAAATCAGGCCTTGCGTATGGAGCTTTTCAACTCTTGTGCTGATCACTAGGCCACTTTGACTTGGTTTGCACCTGCGGTACAGGCAAGATACATGGACCTGAGGGACCTGTACCTGTGCGGTCTGGATTGCCAGATTGTATGGAGTGGCGTGATGTAGGAGGCATCACCCCTCCTCGTGGTCCCCGTCTGCCACCGCCTGTGGGACCAAGGCCACATCCGAGTCCCTATGGTCCGCAGGGCCGTCTGTTCCCAGATGATCATGTTCCGCTTCCAGGCTTTGGTGGTGACTTTTATGAGGATTACTACGGAGCCGTCTGAGCTAGTAGTAGTTTCACTAGTACTGTAATAGTTGTATTCTCCACAGTCCTGCGTGACCGTGGGATACAACTTGGTGTGTATCACGCTCCGGAGGTGTAGAAAAATAATGTATAGGAGCTTGGAATGCCTCCGATGAGATGTAATGTCTTTCACCGTAGTTGTACTCTAGCCTGAGCTTGTACTAAACTATGTACGGTGTGTATGACCAATGGTATATATATGGCAGTTTCTATATTACCATGCCGTGCAATGAACATCTCAGCATTCCATGTTATCCATTACATTCTGCACTTCCTTGCCAAGATTGTACCATCTTTGTCTAAATCGTTGTCTTGTTTTCCTAGGATGGTCAACACCCGCAGCACCCTGCTGCCCCGGAGCAGGGGGAAGCTAGTGCAGCTAGGGGTGAAAATCTGCCTCACCCGCCTTCTCTGGCCGAAGTTATGTTGGAGGCAGAAAGAAACAAGCGTGAGACTAACCGCTTGCTGGAGCGGATTGAGCAAAACACTGCACGTCAACAGCGAAACGACTTGGTGTCAATCAATGACTTTATCAAGTTGTACCCACCAAAGTTTAATCATTCCTTCGAGCCCCTCGACGCGGATGACTAGCTTCGCAGCATCACCCACAAGCTACGTTCTGCCAACGTAGCCGAAGCTGATAAGGTTACCTATGCTGCCTATCACCTCGAAGGCCCTGCTAGCCTTTGGTGGGAAAACTTTGAGGCTATGCGCCCGGTCGGCCAAATCGCTACTTGGGCTGAATTCAGTGAGGCTTTCTGTGAGCATCACATCCCGGAAGGTCTCATAGATCGTAAGAGGGAAGAGTTCTGCAATTTCACCCAAGGCAGACTGACTGTGGATGCATATAGTCGTGAATTTGGGAATCTGGCACGTTATGCTCCTGAAGAGGTATCCACCGACACTAAGAAGCAGGCAAGGTTCCGCAAGGGACTTAGCCCCAAGCTTCGCCGCGATCTTCGTCTGCACGAGTGCACATCCTTCCAGAAGTTGGCCAATAAGGCCATCAGTGCTGAGACAGGCCAGACTGACTATGACGCTTCACGCAAGCACTCTCGTGATTTTGGTTCTTCATCCGGCTCTGGATCTCAGAAGCGCCGGGTGTGGATCCAGGTTCATTCCGAGGCCATCCTTTGAGGCGCCTCGCCCCAACCAGCAGTTTACACCACCCAAGACCTATGGTGGCCCCGCTGCTAATGCTACTCCATGCCCCAATGTTGTGACATGTTTCAAGTGTGGAGAGCCGGGTCACTATAGTCGAGAGTGTCCCCAGAACAACAACCCCAACCAGTCTGGAAAGTCCGTTGGCCATGGTAAGCCAGCGGGAAAGACATTCTACACCAAGCCAGCCACCACTGCACGTGGCCATGTCAACTATGTCTTAGCTGAGGAGGCTCATGATGATCCTAATGTCGTCCTTGGTACGCTTCTTGTTAATTGCCATCTGGCATCTGTTCTTTTCGATACTGGAGCATCTCATTCATTCATATCTGAGAGCTATGGTCGATTGCATAACACGACATTCTGTGACATGCCCACTACCATGGAAATTCAAACCCCTGGCTCTAGATGGCAAACCTCCAGAGTAAGCCATGGGAATGAAATTCTTGTCGATAGACTTGTCTTCCTTGCATCCTTAATAGCTCTCAAGTCCTCGGACATAAACATCATCTTGGGTATGGACTGGATGTCGACCCATTATGCTAAGACTGATTGCTCTACTAGAACTGTTCAACTTACTCACCCATCGGGCAAGACAGTCAATGTCTTAACTTGAGTGGCCAAGCGCCAGCTTTACTCCCTAAATGCCAACCCCCTTCCATACCGTGAAGATATTCTAGTAGTCCGAGACTTCCCGGATGTCTTTCCAAAAGAACTGCCAGGTGTTCCACCTGACAGGGATGTCGAGTTTGTGATAGACCTTGTTCGAGGAACCGTCCCAATTTCTAGAAGACCCTATAAGATGGCACCCTTAGAACTAGCCGAGCTTAAGAACCAACTCGATGAGTCCTTGAAAAAGGGTTTCATCCGTCCTAATTCCTCTCCTTGGGCTTGCCCCATCCTCTTCGTCAAGAAGAAGGATGGGACAGATCGGATGGTTGTAGATTACCGACCTGTCAACTTGGTCACTATCAAGAACAAGTATCCGCTTCCCAGGATCAACGATCTGTATGATCAGCTCGCTGGATCCTCAGTCTTTTCCAAGATGGATTTGAGGTTGGGCTACCATCAAATCAAAATCAGAAATGGGGACATTCCCAAAACGGCCTTTGTTACTCGCTATGGCCAATACGAGTACACCGTCATGTCCTTTGGTTTAACCAATGCCCCAGCCACTTTCTCTCGGTTAATGAACTCGGTCTTCATGGAGTATTTGGATAAATTCATCGTGGTATACCTCGATGATATACTCATCTACTCCAAGAATGAGGAGGAACATGCTGAACATCTAAGGCTGGTATTGACGAAACTTCGAGAGCATCGCCTTTATGCCAAATTCTCCAAGTGTGAATTTTGGTTGCCAGAAGTGACCTATCTAGGCCATGTAATCTCTGGTAAGGGTATTGCTGTCAATCCCGAGCGAGTTCAAGCCGTCCTTGATTGGACTCCACCTGAAACGGTCAAGCAAGTTCGGAGCTTCCTTGGCTTAGCGAGTTATTGTCGCCGCTTCGTCGAGAATTTCTCCAAGGTTGCTAAACCTCTAACTGAACTCCTCAAGAAAGATAAAAGGTTCGAGTGGACCCCACAGTGCGAGTTCAGCTTTCAGGAACTGAAAAGACGCCTGACATCTGCTCCCGTACTGGTACCACCAGATTTCTCCAAGGACTTTATTATCTATTGCGACGTCTCGCGACAAGGACTAGGTTGCATACTCATGCAAGATCGTCAGGTAATTGCCTATGCTTCACGGCAATTACACCCCCATGAGGAAAACTATCCCACACATGATCTAGAGCTTGCAGCTGTAGTCCATGCACTTAAAACGTGGCGACATTACCTTCTCGGTAATCGTTGCGAGATCTTCACCGATCACCAAAGTCTGAAATATATCTTCACCCAACCGGATTTGAATCTCAGGCAAAGACGTTGGGTCGAGTTGATCTCGGATTACGACTTAGGAATAACTTACACCCCGGGCAAAGCCAATGTCATGGCTGATGCGCTAAGTCGTAAATCTTATTGCAACAACCTGATGTTACAACAAAGTCAACCACTTCTCCACACGGAATTTCGTAAGCTTAACCTTCACATTGTTCCTCAAGGATTCCTATCCACCCTGGTGGTGAAACCTACCCTTACGGATCAGACCATCAAGGCATAGAAGGTAGATCCGGGAATCTCCCGTATTAAGAGAAACATTAAGAAAGGAGTCACGAATTGTTTCTCCATTGATGATCAAGGTGTCGTATACTTTGGAAACCGTTTAGTGGTTCCCAAAGCACGAAACCTGAGGCGGCTGATCCTTAAGGAAGCCCATGAATCCCCTCTCACCATTCATCCCGGTAGTACTAAAATGTATCAAGACCTACACAAGAGGTTTTGGTGGACTAGGATGAAGAGAGAAATTGCCCAATACATTGCTAGTTGCGACGTCTGTCGTCGTGTTAAAGCAGAGCATCAACGGCCTGCTGGCACCCTTCAACCTTTGGCTATTCCTGAATGGAAATGGGATAAAATCAGTATGGATTTCATTACTGGGTTTCCCGGGACCAAGAGAGGGAATAATGCCATCTTCGTCGTGATCGATCGTCTTTCCAAGGTGGCCCACTTTCTACCTGTTCGTGAGAGTATCACCGCTAGCCAGCTAGCTGACCTATACATCTCCCGAATAGTGTCTCTTCATGGTGTCCCATTGGAAATTAACTCAAACTGTGGGAGTCTCTTCACCTGTCGATTTTGGGAAAGTTTCCAAAATGCTATGGGAACTCGTCTCTCTTTTAGCACCGCCTTCCACCCCCAATCAAGTGGTCAAGTAGAGCGAGTAAATCAAATTCTCGAAGATATGCTTCGAGCTTCTGTCATCTCATTCGGAATGGATTGGGAGAAATGCCTTCCATTCGCGGAGTTCGCTTATAACAATAGTTATCAAGATAGCTTGGGCAAAGATCCTTTCGAAGTTCTCTATGGACGAAAATGTCGAATGCCTCTTAACTGGTCAGAAACCGGGGAAAGACAACTCTTTGGCCCGGATATGATTCAGGAAGCAGAAGAGCAGGTTCGCGTTATTCGTGAGAAATTGCAAACAGCCCAATCTCGTCAAAAGAGCCAATATGACCGTAAACATAAGCTCGTGACTTATGAAATCGGCGAGAAGGCTTATCTTCGGGTTACTCCGTTAAAGGGAACCCATCGTTTCGGTATCAAAGGCAAATTGGCTCCTCGTTACATTGGACCCTTTCGCATTCTTGCCAAATGAGGAGAAGTTGCCTACCAATTGGAACTACCTCCGCATCTTTCTAGAGTTCACGATGTCTTCCATGTTTCTCAACTCAGGCGTTGCTTCGCGGATCCTATCCGTGGAGTGGACCACGAAACGCTTGATCTCCAAGATAATCTCACTTATCGGGAATATCCCGTTCATATCCTTGATCAAGCCGAGCGTACCACTCGACGCCATAACATCAAGTTTCTCAAGGTTCAATGGTCACACCATTCCGAAAAATAAGCCACTTGGGAAAGGGAGGATCGTCTTCGACTCGAGTACCCCACCTTCTTCCCGATGGATCCTAAATCTCGGGACAAGATTCTTTTGAGTGGGGGTGAGTTGTCACACCCTAGCTAGTTCATGCATTAGAGTGTTGCATCATGTTTAATTTCCCAGAAAACTGAAATGGGGATGACAGAACCCCCAGCACCCCCCCCCCCTAGAACAACTAAGGTTTACTAAAAACTTTTTCAATGAACCTGAAATGCCCTTCTAAAAAGTCCACCCTTTTTGTTTTGCATTAAAACCTTTGACAAAAATGGTGCACACTTTTCTAGGACATATTAAGGTCATTGGATTAATTCATATAGTATTTGCATTTGGGCATTTAAATGCTATAAAATATTTTAAATGCTCAAATAATCATAAACTAAAATGTTTACTGTTAGATATATTCTAAGCAGTAGCCATGATTAGTTTTATGATTTTTGGAAATGCCCTGGCATTTTTAATAAAGCCCTGAAGTTACAGAAATAATAGAAAACAGAAAGAAAAAAAAGGAGAGAGAGAAAGGATCCAGCCACTTACCTGGCGCAGGCCACCTGGCAGCCCACTGGCCGGCCCAGCACTGTGCTGGCACGTGCCAGTCATCGCCTACCTCTGCCAATAGGCAAAGGAGGGACACGGTGCTCGCGCCCGAGCTCGCCACACCACCACCCTGCTCGTCTGCTTCACCTGGTCACCGCCTCAACACCGCGCACGTCTCCTTGGTGTCGCCCCGGTCCACCCGACACCTCACACTCCCCCCTGCTCTCTCCCTCGCTCCCTCGACGCCATGGCCGACGCAGCCATGCCCGTGCCGTCGTGAAGCCCGCAGCCACCGCCGTCCACTCGTCGCCTCGCCGTGCCAAAAAGCTCCGCCGTCGTCCACTGCTTCGCCTCGACCGATCCCCGAGCGCTCGCCCGCACTGGAATCGCCCCGACCCCGTCTTCCCCAACTCCGGCCACCGGAGATCCCCTTCGCCGTCCTCGCTGCATCAGCTCGTCCCCGACCTCGCCGACTGCCTCTACGTGACCCCCGTGAGCTCAGCCATCTCCCCATCCCCTCCGTTTACCTTCTCGAGCACCGCAGCGACCGCACCAAGCTCGGCCGCACCCACCGCCGCCACCGCACATCGCCGTCGTGGCCACAGCCACGTTGGCTTGCAACCGAGCACGCCATCATCTTCAACGCACTCGCAGGAGCCCATAGCACCCCCGCACGCTCCTCGCCGTGCCTCCTAGCAACTAGTTCGACCTCGCCCGAACTCCGGCAGCCGCAACGCTCGTCGCCAGCGACGTTTCCAGCCACCCCCAGCTCCACCCACTGCCACCACTCGATGCGGCTTGCTCCCAGCTACGCATAGATGCTCTCCGCCATCCATTTGGTCGCGACAGTGCAAAACCCGCACTGCTCCGCCGCGTCTGGCCTCGCCGGCGGCTAAACGCCGACGAGTTTGACCCTGTTTGACCCCGTGTGGGCCCAGGTTGACCTCCCCTGAGTTACTGACGTGTGGGTCATGCCCCTGTCTAATTTAGAATTAGTTTAGTTAACACTAATTACTTTAGTTAATAGGTTGACTCACTGACATGTGGGCCCAGGGCCTAACTAACCTAGTTTAGTGCTAATGAAACACTAACTAACTATGTTAGTTAGTTGTTACACTAAGAGATGGAGCCCACCGGTCAGGTTTGACCTGGGCTAGCGCCTTCGACCCGCTGACGTCACACTGATGCCAGGCTGACGCAGTAAATCATTTCTGGATTTATTCTTATATAGGAAATTCCAGAAAATAACCAAAACTTCTAAAAATCATAGAAAATAATCTATAACTCAGATTGAAAAGATTTATATATGAAATTTGATCAGAAAAATTCAATCTTTCCATATGTAATGGTTTCATGCATGAAAAAACACTTTAACCTTGTTGTTTAGGTGAAACAAGCTAATACACTTATAATGCTTAAGAACATAAGCTTCCATTTGAATCTTTGATTCAAATGGACCCAATTCAACTTGTTTTCACATTGCATTAGGCAGGACACCTCATATTGCCATGTCATAGCATGCATCATATTGTTGCATATTGCCATGTGATGATTGTATTCTGTGGTGTGTTTCGTGGTAGGTTCTGCCTCCGAGGATATTTCCGAGTATCCAGCTGAAGGGCAGTACCATACTACTACTCCATCAGGCAAGCAGCCCCATTGATCATATCGATACAATCCCATGTTTTCGCTTCTGCTCTCATTTACTGCATTAAGACAACAACGTTTCAAACTGCTGTGTGCTGCGGTAGTTGAACCCTTATCCTCTGCATGACCTGTCATTGCCATAGTAACTATATGAAACCCACTAGCATGTGTAGGAGTTGATTGAGCCATGTGCGTGTTTCCTACCTTGCTATGCCTGCTATGCTTAGAGTTGTGTCAGGTCTGGTTCATCTGGGTGATGGACTAGGGTGAAATGATTATGTCGGTAATGTGAGGGATGTGTTGAACATGATTTGGTAAAGGTATCGATGAGAGGCCATGTAGGAGTACATGGTGGGTTGTTTCATTGAGGCCGTCCCTAAGAACTGAGATCTGTATGTGTGATTCAAGAATTAGTTACTACCATACATTGGGCCCGAAACCAATGGACCCTCTCGGCTTCTTAATCACCCTATCACTCTGTCCAGGAGTTGCAACTAGTTTTTGGTGTTTGTAGGTTATGTGTTGGCCGCCGTGCGTAGCGTTGACCCTAGGGGTGGGCTATGATGCGGTAGATACACTGTGCCGGGTATGCCGAGCGCCCGTTTGGCGTCTCGGGACCCTGTACACATCGTTCGGGGCCGTATCGGGAAACCTCGGCTGGACTCCCTGCGGATGGAACCTGGACTAGAGACTTGAGTGTTTAGGTAGGTCGTGGCCAACACCCTCGTTGGGCTTCCACTTGAAGGTTGCCAAGTACATGTCGTGTAAACGACGATAAGTGGTGAGAGCGTGTATGAAGAAGTACACCCCTGCAGGGTTAACATCATCTATTCGAATAGCCGCGTCCACGGTAAAGGACTACTTGGTTGCCTATATAGTTCATAGACAAGTTAATGGTTACTACTAAAAGACTCAAGATAAGTGTGAGTACCGAGGATGGCTCTCTCATAGGATGACGAGGGAGGATCCCCGCTGCAGTATTGTGTTGGTGATTAGTGGACTCGTGTGCGAAAACTATTTTACTAGTGGTGTCTCGTAGGATAGCTTAGCCAAGAGTCAAAGCTGGCTTGCTGCATTAACTCCACCACCTTCTTGAGAATGAGCATGTATAGTAGGATCTGTTGTAAGACTTGCTGAGTACCTTTGTACTCATGTTTCTTTAATTACTGTTTTCAGACGACAACACCGCCCCCTCCGATGGGTTTTACGTAGACCTCGACGTCGATGAGTAACTTGCCACCCAGGTGGTGATTCTGGCCATGGAGGGCCCTATGTAGATAGACAGGCTTCGACAAGCCTTCTATCTTTCTAGTGTCTGTACTCAGACTATTTGCTTCCGCATGTGCTTGTATGCTTGTATGACTTGAGTGTCGGGTCATGTGACCCCTACCTATATGAACATGTTATGTATGGCTCTCCGGAGCCTTTAAATAAAGTACTTGAGTTGTAGAGTTTTGTTGTGATGCCATGTTGTATTTGCACATATCGAGCATATTGTGTGTATGATTGAAATGCTTGGTATGTGTGGGATCCGACAATCTAGTTGTTTATCCTTGGCAGCCTCTCTTATGGGGAAATGTAGTATAGTGCTCCTTGAGCCATAGTAGTCCGCTACAGCCCGGTTCACCAGAGTCCTGCTAGCCCAGCACTACTGCTCAGGACACTTGACTGGCCGGCATGTGTTTCACTTAATTCCTATGTCTGTCCCTTCAGGGAAATGTCACGCGGTGACATCCGGAGTCCTTCCTAGCCTGCTACAGCCCGGGTTCCCCGGAGTCTTGTTAGCCCAGTGCTACAGCCCGGATTCACACGCTGTTGACCGACATGCTCGATGTGATTCATGTATGCCTGTCCCCATAGGTCTGCGCCGCTTTGGGTTCACGACTAGCCATGTCGGCCCGGGTTCTCTGTCATATGGATGCTAGCGACACTATCATATACATGAGCCAAAAGGCGCAAACGGTCCCGGGCCCTGGTAAGGCGACACCCGTGGGGATACCGTGGTGTGAGGCCGCCAAGTGATATGAGGTGTTACCGGCTAGATCGATGTGACTTGGAATCGGGGTCCTGACATGCACCCACTGGGTGTAGTCCCCGAGACCGCAGTTGACTGCTGGCAGTCGGTTGGGGTCTGAGTAGTCTTGAAGTTTTATTCACTCAGAAGTAAATAATCTTTGATCTTGTCGATTGATATGTCTTTTACTCACTGTAGAAATCTTGTACGCTTATCTCCAAGTTCGCTGAATTTGAGCAAAAGCAGAGGCAACTCAACCTTGACTTGGAGTTGGCTCAGCAGAACTTAAAGAAGGCTCAAGATGAAGTCGCTGGTACGGAAGGTAACGGCCTGTCGACTGCTTATCCTGACCATCCTTCAAGTTATCTCTTCGTTCTTCTATTTGATCTAAATGTGTATTTTGCAGAGAAAATGAGGCTGGCCCTGGAGAAGAAGGACTTGGACCTTGCGGCTGCGCAGGCTCAGGAGAAGACTGCCCTTGCTGACCAGAAACTGGCTTCGGTCGGAGCGCTAGAGGAGGAAATCAACAAGTTGAAGTCATCTCTCACTGAATCCAATCGAGAGGCGACTCGTCTGAAAAAAGATAAAGTGGCTCTGAACGACCAGCTGGAAAGCATGACTAGTAAGAGGAACGATTTGGAGGCTTATCTGAAAGCTCTCGCCAAGAAACTCTTTCTTATGCTCGAAGGTACCCCCTTTTACCTGACTGTTTTACTGTTTGCAAGTTAGTCCTGACCAGTCGACTCATTAACTCCTTGACTATGCAGAATTCTGCCAAAACTTTGAAGAGGAGACTGGACGGATCGAGACGGGCTTGGACCCTATCCTTTCTCCAGTCGGCGACGAGGCTCCCATGAATGTGATTCGACTGGAATCCCGCGTCACCAGTGTTACAAGTTATCTTGCCCGTCTGAAGGTGGCAGTTTCACGCATCGACTCATTGCTCTGGCGAAGGGCAACTTTTCAGAATGATCTCGAGTCTCTGATGACTCGGCTCAATGAAGTCCCGGGTCGAGTGCAGGAATGGAAGAAGGTCTCTGCCCGATGCGCCACTGACGTGGCCCTGTCGATGGTTAGGGTCCACTGCAAAGAAGCTCGAGAAGAGAAGCTGGCGGTGATCAAGGTCGCCAACACAAAAAGGCACGACTTTCCATCCTTCATGGAGACTTTCATTGCTGCTGCCACTCGGATCGCTGACGGGATTGATTTGGACGAGTTCGTCGAGCCTGCAAGTCCTCCTCCTGCCGAGTGAACAAACTTGATACTTAAACTTGCTTTAAATTTGCCTCGGAATGCCGAGTGGTTTTTGTAACCGTTAAACTCCTTCGGGCCTGACACCCGAGTACTTTTATCTTCGTCCTGAAACTTTTGAGATTTTATCTGATCTTGGTTTATCTTCTGCATGTGCTTGCGTTTGCCTTTGAGTGGAACTTATTCTTCACTCGAAATATTCTTTGAGATGCAACTCTAAGGGAGATATCCCAGTCGATCTGCGCCTCGTCATCCTTGGGGATAGGGATGGAGCGCTCATTGTACTTGTGGCGCAGCTCTGAAGAGAGGTTTGCAGTCGACCTGCACCTCGTCGTCCTTGCGGATAGGGATGGAGTGCACATTGTACTTGTGGCACAGCTCCGTGGAGAGGATTGCAGTCGACCTGCACCTTGTCGTCCTTGCGGATAGGGATGGAGCGCACGTTGTACTTGTGGCACAGCTCCGTGGAGAGGATTGCAGTCAACCTGCACCTCGTCGTCCTTGCGGATAGGGATGGTTTTTCAACTTAGGCGGGTACTAGACTGCAACTAAGCCCCCGAGTGTGAGGTTTGCTCATCACTCGGTAGGTTTTTTTGAAACTTAGGCGAGTACTGGACTGCAGCTAAACCCCCGAGCGTGATGTTTGCTCATCACTCGGTAGATTTTTTTGAAACTTAGGCGAGTACTGGACTGCAGCTAAACCCCCAAGTGTGAGTTGCTCATCACTCGGTAGGATTTTTGAAACTTAGGCGAGTACTGGACTGCAGCTAAGCCCCCGAGTGTGAGGTTTGCTCATCACTCGGTAGGATTTTTGAAACTTAGGCGAGTACTGGACTGCAGCTAAGCCCCCGAGTGTGATGTTTGCTCATCACTCGGTAGGATTTTTGAAACTTAGGCAAGCACTAGACTGCAGCTAAGCCCCCGAGTGAGAGGCTTGCTCATCACTCGGTAGGATTTTCTCAACTTAGGCGAGTATTGGATTGCAGCTAAGCCCCCGAGTGAGAGGCTTGCTCATCACTCGGTAGGATTTTCTCAACTTAGGCAAGTACTGGACTGCAGCTAAGCCCCCGAGTGAGAGGCTTGCTCATCACTCGGTAGGATTTTCTCAACTTAGGCGAGTACTGGACTGCAGCTAAGCCCCCGAGTGAGAGGCTTGCTCATCACTCGGTAGGATTTTTTCAACTTAGGCGAGTACTGGACTGCAGCTAAGCCCCCGAGTGAGAGGCTTGCTCATCACTCGGTAGGATTTTTTCCAACTTAAGCGAAATGGATTCGCAGCTAAGCCACCGAGTGAGAGGCTTGCTCATCACTTGGTAGGGTTTTTAAACTTAGGCGAAACGGATTCACAGCTAAGCCACCCACTGGGGGATTTAAGAAACAAATGTAAGCAATCGACAATCATTCTAAAAGACTGTAAAAACTCTTGTCTTTGATAAACAAACTACAAAGGTGCTTCTTATTACATCCCAATAGACTGGGTGCTTAAGTATAAAAGGGGCGGAGCAGCTCCACATTCCAAGCTCGCGGCTCGTCTTTCTTGTGCTCGACGTTGTAGAGGTGGTATGCTCCATTGTTGAGCACTCTGGTGACAACGAAGGGGCCTTCCCAGGCAAGAGCAAGCTTGTGTGGTTTCTGCTGATCCACTCGGAGAACCAAGTCTCCCTCTTGAAATGCTCAACCCCTCGCGTTTCTGGCATGGAATTGACGCAGGTCTTGCTGATAGATGGTTGATCGGATCAAGGCCATCTCTCTTTCTTCTTCCAGGAGATCAACTGCATCTTGCCGTGCCTGTTCTGCTTCTTCTTCCGAGAAAAGCTTGACTCGGGGCGCATTGTGGAGCAAGTCACTCGAAAGTACAGCTTCGGCTCCATAAACCAAGAAAAAGGGGGTTCTGCTAGTCGACCGATTGGGAGTTGTCCTCAATCCTGACAATACTGATGGAAGTTCATTGACCCAAGCTCCTGCCGCGTGTTTGAGGTCACGCATCAGTTGGGGTTTCAGTCCTTTGAGAATCAATCCATTTGCTCTTTCAGCTTGCCAATTCGACTGGGGGTGGGCGACTGAGGCATAGTCGACTCAAGTACCTTGGGAAGCACAGAAAGTTCCGAACTCATCGGAATCGAAGTTTGACCCATTGTCAGTGATGATGCTGTGTGGAATACCATATCTAAATGTTAACTCTTTGATGAAGCTGGCAGCAGTACTGGCTTCAAGGTTCTTGATAGGCTTGGCTTCAATCCACTTGGTGAACTTGTCGACTGCTACAAGCACATGAGTGAATCCACTCCTACCGGTCCTCAGAGGTCCAACCATATCCAATCCCCAAACAGCGAAAGGCCAGACGAGTAGAATGGTCTTCAGGGCCGACGCAGGCTTGTGAGACATGTTGGAGTAAAACTGGCAACCTTCGCATTTGTCGACTATTTCTTTTGCCATCTCATTTGACCGTGGCCAATAAAATCCCGCTCGGTATTCTTTGGCCACAATGGTCCGAGAGGACGCATGGTGACCACAGGTCCCCAAGTGCATGTCATTGAGGATCACTCAACCTTCTTCAGGTGTTATGCATTTCTGGCAAACTCCAGTCGCAGTTTCTCTGAACAATTGTCCTCTTATCACAATAAAGGCTTTAGATCGACGGACGATCTATCGAGCCTCTTCTTCATCCTTTGGGAGTTCCTTTCTAAGAATGTACGCGATATATGGTATTGTCCAATCGGGGGTGATGACCAAAACCTCCATAATCAAATCGACCACGGCTGGAACCTCGATTTCAGTTGGATCGGTGGCACTCTTCGGCTGCGGGGGGCTCTTCAGTGAAGGGATCTTCTTGAACTGAAGGTGCATGAATATGCTCCAGGAACAGACTGCTGGGAATGGCTTCCCTTTTGGAGCCTATCTTTGCCAGATTATCGGCTGCTTGATTTTTCAGTCGAGGGATGTGATGGAGCTCTAACCCCTCAAACCTCTTTTCTAACTTTCTCACTACATTGCAATAACCAGTCATAGCTGGGCTTCTCACGTCCCACTCCTTCATCACCTGATTGACCACTAAATCCGAGTCACCATAGACCATGAGGCGACGGATGTCGAGTGAAATGGCCATACGCAACCCGTATAAAAGTGCCTCATATTCAGCTTCATTGTTGGAGGAGTCAAAGTGAATCTGGAGAACATAGCTGAGTTTGTCACCATGGGGGGATACCAACACCACCCCAGCACCGGAACCATTCAGCATCTTGGACCCATCGAAGAACATGGTCCAATGCTCCGAGTGAATTTGGGCCGGAAGTTGCTGTTCGATCCACTCGGCGAGGAAATCAGCTATTGCTTGGGACTTGATAGCTTTTTTGCCTCAAATTTGATGTCCAGGGGAAGGAGTTCAATCGCCCACTTTGCCACTCGACCAGTTGCATCTCTGTTGTTCAGAATCTCCGATAATGGAGCATCGCTGACGACTGTAATGAAATAATTAGAGAAATAGTGTGCAACCTTCTTCGTGGTCATGTAAATCCCATAACAAGCTTATGATAATGTGGATATCTTTGCTTCGACTGAGTTAGAACTTCAGAAACATAATATACTAAGCGCTGAACTTTATAGGCTTTTCCTTCTTCCTCCCGCTCGACCGCGAGTACTGTACTGACAACTTGTCCAGTGGCTGCAATATAAAGCAGTAAAGGCTCTTTGCTGATTGGTGCAGCAAGCACCGGCTGGGTGGAAAGCAGGGCTTTGAGCTCTGCAAATGCTGCATCAGCTTCGGGGGTCCACTCGAACTTATCATACTTCTTCATCAATCGGTAAAGAGGCAATGCCTTTTCACCGAGGCGAGAAATGAATTGACTCAAGGCAGCCAAGCAACCGGTAAGCTTCTGGACATCATGCACATGCACAGGGCGTTTCATCCGAAGTATAACACCAACTTTCTCTGGGTTAGCGTCGATCCCTCGTTCGGAAACGAGGAACCCGAGTAATTTTCCACTGGGAACTCCGAATGTGCATTTCGATGGATTTAGCTTGATATCATACCTTCTGAGGTTGGCAAAGGTTTCAGCGAGGTCAGCCAGTAGGTCGGAACCCTTACGTGACTTGACCACGATGTCGTCCATGTATGCTTCCACATTCCGACTGATCTGAGTGAGTGAACACTTCTGGATCATACGCATGAATGTGGTTCCAGCGTTCTTCGGGCCGAATGGCATAGTGACATAACAGAAGCATCCAAATGGAGTGATGAAAGCCGTTTTTATCTCATCGGGTCCATACAGTTGGATCTGATGATACCCGGAATAGGCGTCCAAAAAGACAAATGCTCACACCCTGCAGTCGAGTCGACAATTTGGTCGATGCGGGGGAGAGGAAAATGATCTTCGGGCATGCCCGATTGATATGCTTGAAGTCAATGCACATGCGAAGTGAATCATCCTTCTTGGGGACCATGACAACATTGGTGAGCCACTCAGAGTGGTAAATCTCTTGGATAAACTCAGCTGCCAGGAGCCGAGCCACTTCCTCACCAATTGCTTTTCTCTTCTGGACGGCGGACCGTCGGAGATGTTCCTTGACTGGTTTTACTTTTGGGTCGACTCGCAAACGATGCTCAGCCAGTCCCCTGGGTACACCTAGCATGTTAGAAGGTTTCCATGTAAAGATGTCCCAGTTCTCACGGAGAAACTGGATGAGCGCTTCTTCCTATTTGCTGTCGAGTGTTGTTGAGATATGGGTCGGAGCAGTATTGGGATCGGTCGGGTGAATATGAATCGACTTCATTTCACGAGACGACTGAAATGCAGAATTTGTGGCAGGCTTCTTGGCTCGCAGCAAATCACTCGGATCGGCATTTTTCTGATACTCTTGCAGTTCTACTACTGCCATTTGTGCATCGGCAACTTTTGAGCCCTTTTAGAAGCACTCTTCTGCCTTCTGCCGATTGCCAGTGACAGTGATTACTCCTCTAGGACCAGGCATCTTCAATTTGAGATACACGTAACATGGTCGAGTCATAAAACGTGCATAAGCAGGCCTATCCAGAATAGCATGGTAAGCACTCTGGAAATCCACTATCTCAAATGTCAACTTTTTCTTACGGTAATTCTTGAAATCACCGAAAACCACATCAAGGGTGATCTGGCCGAGTGACTGAGCCTTCTTGCCAGGTATAACGCCATGGAAACTCATGTTGCTTTCACTAAGCTTGGACATCGGAATGCCCATTCCCTTCAAAGTTTTAGCATAAAGGATATTCAGGCCACTGCCACCATCCATCAGCACTCTAGTCAGTCGAGTGCCTTCAACTACTGGGTCGACCACCAGTGCTTGCCTCCCAGGGGTGGCTATATGTGCTGGATGGTCCGACTGATCGAATGTGATGGCAGTATGGGACCACTTCAGATAACTAGGTGTTGTTGGAGCAACCATGTTTACTTCCCTGTTGATAACTTTCAATCGACTTTTGCTTTCAACATCAGCAAAAATCATCAGCGTGGAATTGACATTGGGAAAACCATCTTCATCTTCTTCCCTATCCTCACCTCTGTCCGACTCCTTTTCCTTCTCCTTAGGTTGTTTCTCTCGGAACTGCTGGATCAGGAGACGACATTGTCGAGTGGTGTGTTTAGGGTAAATGAAATTCCCCTCTTCATATTTTTTGGTATGAATATGGCATGGTAAATCCAACACATCATTCCCATCTTGATCCTTAACTTTTTTGGGAGTCCAGGGCCCTTTGGGCTTTCCTTTGAACTTTCTTTGGGCAACAACTAAAGCTTCATTAGGAGCAGCTGGTTCGGCCTTTCACTTCTGTTTCCGACTGGAATTCCCTCCTCCGGTTTCTTGGGCGACTGTTTTATGCTTGCCACTCCGGAGTCAGTCTTCCTCTTCACCATTGGCATACTTGGTGGCAATCTCCATCATTCGACTCAGGGACATATCTCCTGTCCGGTCGAACTTCAGGTTCAACTCTCTGTACTTAACTCCTTTCTTGAAGGCACAAACTGCTTGGTGATCCGACACATTCTTCACTGTGTGGTGCAGAGGGACCCATCTCTGGATATAATCTCTCAATGTCTCATTCGGCTTCTGAACACAGGATTGTAATTACGTCAACCCTGCTGGCCTTTTGCAAGTACCTTCAAAGGTTCTAACAAACACTCGAGAAAGTTCCTCCCAACTATATATGCTGCCATGAGCCAACTGATTCAACCACGCTCTGCTGAGCCCTCCAACATCAAGGGAAGGTGCTTCATGGCCACATCATCATTGCCGCCACCAATCTGCACAGCCACTCGGTAGTCCTCAAGCCAAGTGTCTGGCTTGGACTCGCCGGTGAACTTGCTGACTCCAATCGCCAACCTGAAGTTGGGAGGAATCACTGCTGCTCTAATGGCTCTGCTGAAACACTCGATCCTGAAACATGCACCCTGCTTCCAGTCGGATAATCTCTATCATGGCCTTCTCTGTGAGCCCTGTTCCTATCAACCAGACCCTGAACGAGAATAGATCTTGCATCAAAGCCTGGTTCTCTGGGGTCGACCGGAATTCTTCGTTCGCC
Source organism: Triticum urartu (assembly GCF_003073215.2). Lineage (NCBI taxonomy): Eukaryota > Viridiplantae > Streptophyta > Magnoliopsida > Poales > Poaceae > Triticum > Triticum urartu. The sequence goes on from NC_053026.1 coordinate 330,304,482, forward strand.
GCTGTGGGGGCGCCTGTCATCTTGCCACCGAGGCACATATGACCCACTCCTCGGAGGAGGCGTGGGCACTCGACAACGGTCATCGTGGTCGAGTCGATGATCATACTGCTCACGGTTCCTGTACTGATCTTGCCGGTGCCCACGTCCCTCACGCCGCGGAGGCGATCTTGGGCCGTGAGCAGATTAGACAGTATCTGCCACCACAGATCTGCTATGAATCCTATTCCGCGACTGAGATACTGTTGTATTCTGCTCTCCTGCTGCCCGGAGTAAAGCCCGGATCTGCATCAAACCCCGGCCAGCTTTTGACTGGGAAGGTTGAATTGACTCTGCTATTCGAGTTGCAGTTGTGAGATTCTGGATCGGAGTTCGGTATACCTAAGTCGGAGGCGGAAAAAGTTGTCGTTGGCTGGACTCAGGAATCCGCTGCCGAGCACGCTCGTCGAGTGCGCGCTGGAGGTTCTCCAGTCGAGTGCGCTCAACCAAGTTGGTCAGGTGCGCCTCCTCCAAGGCCTGGGCCTCGGGGGTTTCTCCAACGATAGGAGTGTGAAGCACATCCATATTACGGCGGCGAAGATCTTTCCTCCGCTGCGAAGAGAGGGGTTCAGGGCGGTACTCCTCGTGGACATGTGATGGGTCGCCAACGCCATCACCACCATCTTCACGGGGGAAGCCAGGAGGACTGTGTGGTCCATTGACCATCAAGACTTCCGCCGCGGGGTCGCTGCTGTCGCACTCAGATGCATTCTCGACGGAGCCAGTCGACAGATCGAACAGACCGTAGAGAGTTTCATCGGGCTCGATCGCCGCGATTTGTGGGGTGGCCGATTGGCGGGCCACCGCATGTCTCACCCACCGCTGAAGCCGCGACCGACCGGATCGCTGACGCCGGCGAACAACGGGAAGCGAGGATGCCGTAGGAAACGACTGATACTGAGCCGACGGCTGTCGAAGAAGGACGCCGCGGACGCATGCGCGGAAGTGCGTCGCCCCGCGGACGGGGAGCGCCTCGACGTCGAGTGGAGCCTCGTGGAGCCAAGCGGAGTCGTCGGCGATGAAGACGGGCGCGCCAAGACGGATCTCGCGGCCTTCAGCCAATCCTCCGCTGGAAACCATGATGACGGGAATCGGAAGAATCACAACTTCTCCAACAAACTGTTAAGACACCTGCCCCAAGGTGGGCGCCAACTGTCGTGCATTTAAGACTGACAGTAGAATGCGGGGGGGGGGGGGTAAGTATGAGGAGGCAAGATCCTAGCTATGGAGTAGTTGTACACACGAGTTTACGAGTTCAGGCCCTTCACGAAGGAAGTAACAGCCCTACGTCTCGGTGCCCTGGGGCGGTCGACTGGATTGTATGTGTGTGTGGGTTTACAAAAGATGCGAACCCCTGTGCCGGTGGAGGGGGTGGCTTATATAGAGTGCGCCAGGACCCCAGCCAGCCCACATTACAAGGAGTTCAATGTACATAAAGAAGGGGCGTTACAGGTAACGTCTGTATTAAAGTGCTATAAATGATAATTAAGCCTATGGGTAAACGTCCGACTGTTGCTGCGTAGAGTGACTTTAGATCTTGTGTTTGTCGAGTGGTTTCTGTGACAGTCGAGTGACATTGATTCTTTCGAGTGGAATGTCTCTGGTCGAGTGGATGATGGTACCTTCTGAATGCTTCTCGCTTTAGGGTGATATCTTTGGGGAGGGCGTCTAGGTCAGGCCTATGACCCTATCCTGGATACATAGCTTCATTACTAACTTTGTATTAAAGTTAGTACAAAGTTGAGTTATCTATTTTGAAACGAAGGGAGTACGTTTTTGTTTGCTGTTTTCTCTTCTTTTTCTTCCGCGAGAGGTCGTGTTTCTGCTGTCATGGTCGGTGTTATAAATCGTTGCATAGTATCTGTCTCGGCAACGCGCGACCCGAGTCAGTTTCAATAGGGCCACGCTGCTGCATGCTAGGCGCGCAGGGCAGTTCAAGTCCACATCCATCGGTCAGGCTGCTCCAGTGTCATATTCGGGCTCCGTGTTTGTTTCTGTTGCCCCTCGTTAGAGTAGCATTCTACGCCTAATCTTACCAGAGTGACATACTTGCTTAATCCGTGAAATGAGACAAGTCTTTTTGTCTCCATTTCGGCAAACTTGTTTAAAAGAGAAAATGAATTTAGAGAAATGGACAATGTGGGCAGGTTTGGTTCTGGCAAAGCGTGCGAGGGCGTGAGAGAAAGGAGAGGAAGCTTCGGGTCCAACAAGGGAGGGAGGGGAGGGAGAGGAGCGTGAGGAAAAAGAGAAAGCATTGGTTCGTGTCCAGGCTATAACTGTAGCATATCTTTCTCTCGGATCCAACGCCCACGGAAAAGAGGAAAGGTGAAGGCCCCGATGCGTCCGTCGAGCATACAAGAAGGCCTTTACTAGCATAGCATGACGAGGCCGCGATCGAATCCGATGGATGGGGAGGTGACTTGCGCTAGGAAGTTTACCACCGCCAGCCAGACGAGGCCGGAGCTTTTAGTTGGCGTGGGGCCTTCCCTTGCCGGAGGAGCACGAACGAACCAAGGAACAATCCACCCTCGCATCGCATGTGCGCGTGGGCAGGGCAGGGCAGGGGCCGGGCACATTTAGCGGTCATGTGCGCGTTGAGTATCTACTACCTCTGCTGTCCAAGCCCAAGTCCACCCCGCCCTTTAAACAAAGGGACGTTGCGTCGCGCGCACTATCTATCTACCACGACCGCTTTGCCACACTTCCCAGTGGTCGCAAGCTTGTGTTTTACTCGCTGCGTACGTACTCTCCACATGGGCCTATTGATTCCTTGCTTGTGCATGCATGCATGCATGCGCGCCACCTTGCGATCGACGAATCTTCTTCATGTACGCCTCCATCCGGCCAGCCAGCCAGCCAGCCAACTTAGGGCCAGTTCTTTTGGACGATTTTACCAGAATCGCTCCTCTCCCCAGCTTCTGCCAGAATCACGACTTCATATATTTTTTACAATTCTAAATAATTAGATCTTAACTAGATATGATTGTAAAAAAAAATGAAGTGACGATTATGAGAGAAGCTGGGCAAGGGGGCGATTCTCGAAAAAAACTGGCCCTTAGTAGCTACTACAAAACGTTGGTCCAGGCCAGGGGAGGGGAGCTCAGGATGATGGATCAACGCGCTGGCAGCGAGATGGTCGGTCATTCCCACAGGAACCCATCACGTTTCTCGCTTTCTTTGCAACTCCTGGCCCTCGACTTGTTTTGTTTTTCAGAGAGGGACATATGGTTTTCTCGGTCCAAAACTTGCTGCATTCCCCTTTCTTTGGGCCTACTTTTCTTCAAACTGAAACAAGTCGTTCGAAAATAGTGATAATTTTCCTTGAAATTAAGGTAAAGCCAGGTTGATGCGCCTCGAGACTGCAGAGCTAGCGCAGGCCCTTGTGATCAGAGATAAATTTACTAGTACTACGAGAACCGGCACGTGTATGGACCATATCACCGATATGAACTTGAGTACATCTATAACATTTTCATGGGGTCTACGTCTTGATCTCATGACCTAATCACAAAATATTTCTTTTATTTGCGAGAACGTAATCAAAGATGTTGGCATGATTGTACAACCATGACCAAGATTAAGATATGTGAGCGCTACCAAACTGGTGTTCAAGGTGTGTTGTCACAACTTTGTGCGTTAACGCCGCTAGCTAGTAGTACTATGTTCAAAAAAAAAAATCCTTGGACTTGTGAACAACTGAAAATAGATTTACCAACAAGCAATGCCACACGTAGACATGTTACAATTAATATGGTCTGCATCATATCATCTCCAAATATGACAGACAATTTTTTTTTTGAAACAGAGGCAAAAGACTTGTCTCATTCATTAATAAAGGAGGAGAGTTTTAGAGTACAAATTAGTGGCTCCACAACATAGCCCGTCCGTCAATAAAAGGGAAAATAACAACTACTCTCGCGGCATGATAATGCTCAGGTGCCTAGCTCCTGCCGTGATCCAAAATTTGGCTTCATCTTGGATTAGTTTTAGAATGTAGAAGGGGGCGTTGATTTCTTCCTAAAAACTCTAGCGTTCCTCTCATTTCAGATGACCCAACCGACAAGCTGTAAGGGAAGCCATGGCCTTTCGGTTCGCCGTATTGGGCTTCGACATGTTTGTCCACCAATGTTTGATGCTGCGCTCCGCCTGCCATTGATGGATCTCGAGAGCCCCTAGGCCAAGCCACTCCTTTACCAATCTCCATACGCGCAAAGTGAATCTGCACCGAAAGAAGAGGTGCGCGGACGTCTCGTTTGCCCTTCTGCAGAGGGTGCATAGGCCGCAATTCTCCCAACCTCGCTTCTCCAATCTATCCGTCGTCCATATCCTGTTTTGAATCGCTAGCCAAGAGAAGAACTTGACCTTGGGAGGTGCCCAAACCTTCCAAATAGTCTTGTTCATGGTTGTCGTCGTGGAGCCCAAGAACTGGATCCTATAAGCAGAGGCCGCCGAATACTCACCGTTGGCCTCAAATTTCCAGAATATGTCGTCATCAATGTCCGGTGAAAGCTGGAATTGCTCCAAGCGGACCCAAAGGTCCACAAACTCCACAATGTGGTTGATCGTTAGGTTGATGGAAGGATCGATCTTGTGCACCCAAGCATTGTCTCGCAGAGCATCCCTCACCACCCACTTCCTTCGCTTGGAGGCTGTGAAGATGAGGGGGGCGATATCCTTAGGTTTTTTCCCTCTCAACCATGGTGCCTCCCAGAAGGGCGTCTTCCCTCCATTTCCCACGGTAATGACGGTGGAGGCGTAGAAGAGGTCCATATCCACCTCAGAGCACGGGTTTCCTAATCCCACCCATAGTCTAGTCGGGTCCTTCCACTCCACCCACGGCCATCTCAACCTTAGAGCTCTTGCAAATTTCCCCAATTGCAGCACTCCAAGCCCGCCGAGATGCGTAGGGCGGCAAACAGTCTCCCAGTTGACCTTGCATTTTGCACCTGAAGTTTGACTCTGAGCTGACCACAGGAAAGCACGCTCAATTCTATTGATATTGTGTAGCACGCCGGCGGGAATGTTGAGGGATGTGATGTGGTAGACGACTTGTGAAGTGAGGACCGATTTGACCAAGGCCGCCCGGCCTATTGTGGTGATGTTTCTCCCTTGCCATGGAGGAAGCCTCGCAGCCACCTTGTCCTCAAGGTGTTGGAAGTCCACCCTTTTCAGCTGCCAGATGGATAATGGGAGTCCCAGGTACTTCAATGGGAAAGAAGTTCGCGAGGCGGGCAGACTGTGGAGTATGTCGTCAAGGTTTAGGTTGCCACAGCGAATTGCGACAACAGAGCTCTTTTGAAAGTTGGTGGACAGACCGGTGACCCCTCCAAAGGCACTAAGGATGGCCGCAAGGTTGGCCATGTCTTCCCGTGAGGGGGAGATGAAGATCGCTGCATCGTCGGCATACAGGGAGGTACGAACAGTAGATCCACGCCCTCGGATTTTCTGCAGCAGGTTGTGACTTGTGGCAATGTCGAGGAGCTGCTGCAAGGGGTCGATCGCGAGGACAAATAGTAGGGGTGAAAGGGGGTCCCCTTGTCTGAGCCCTCGATCATGGCAGATGGCGGCCCCGACAATACCATTGAGGAGGACGCGCGAAGAGGACGTGCATAAGAGGGCTGCCACCCAATCCCGAAAGCGGTCCGGAAATCCCAACCGACGGAGTAGGTCAAGGATGTACTCCCATCGTACCGAGTCAAAGGCCTTCCGGATATCCAACTTGAAGAGCAAGGATGGAGTTTTGTTTCTGTGTAGGCGTCGCGCGAGGTTTCTCACGTACATGAAGTTGTCGTGGATGCTTCGTTTCTTGATGAAAGCACTCTGCGCAGTGGAGACAAGGTTGTTCATGAAAGGGCAAAGGCGGGACGCCAACACCTTGACGATGATTTTAGCAATAGCATGGATGAGGCTAATGGGGCGGAAATCCCCGATCTCCTCCGCCCCATCCTTCTTTGGTATGAGCACAATGTTGACCGAGTTGAGCCAGTGAAGATTTGTCGTTTGGAGGCTACTGAACTGGTGAATGACTCTCATTACATCAACTTTGATAATGTGCCAACATTTCTTGAAGAAGCTTCCCGTGAATCCATCTGGTCCCGGGGCCTTGTCGCCCGGCATAAGATCAATGGCCGCTTTGACCTCGTCTTCAGTGATGTTGTCGTCAATGCCAGTGAGGTCAACCACCCTAAGGTTCAGGTTCTCCCAGTTTAGATCCATCGATCTGGGTTGTCCCCCTCCCAGACTGCTCGCAAAGTGGTCATGGATAATTTCCTCTTTTTCCTCATGGTCCGTGATCCATCCAGAATTCTTCTTGAGCCTGTGGATGTGATTCTTTCTTCGCCTTGAGTTGACCCTGAGGTGGAAAAATTTGGTATTGACGTCTCCCTCCTTGATGTTAACAATGCGAGCACATTGCTTTTTGCGCGCCCTCTCAACCGCTGCCAGGCTGATGACACGACGCTTGAGTCGAGCCCGAAGTTCCCTTTCTCCCACCGAAAGGACGCGCGTCTCTTGGGCAACGTCAAGACGAAGGATGACGAGGAAGGCCGCATGAAGATGCAACTTTGCCTTGGAGAAGAGTCTGTTACTCCATTTAGAAAAATGACGCCCCGTTTGCTTGAGCTTATGGAAAAGCCGTTGGTATGGCTCCGTGTGGGCACACGGCTCCTCCCAAGCCTTGGACACGGTGTCAAAAAATCCTGGGATACAGGACCAGAAATTCTCAAATCTGAAGCATCTTGGTCGCTTCGGTCCCCTGTCATCAGCAAGGAGAAGGGGGCAATGGTCTGATAGCGAAGAAGAAATGGCGTGAAGCACATGAGAATCAAAATGCATGTCCCAGTCGGCGTTGCAGAAAACCGAGTCCAGCTTGCACAGAGTAGGGTTTTGACGCTCGTTACTCCAAGTGAAGCGTCTGTTCTGGAGGTGGATCTCTTTTAGTTCACAAGTGTCTAGTGTAGCACGGAAGCGGTTGAGGCGGTTGCGATTGATGCTCCTGTTATTTTTATCTCGTGCTCGGTAAATCTGGTTGAAGTCGCCCATGACAATCCATTTAGTGCCATTGATGGGTTTCTGAGCGATCAACTCACTGAAGAAATCATCCTTTCTGTTGGAGGCCGTTGGACCATAGACACTAGTGATCTTGAAAGGGGTATCGGAATGAATGACGTTGACCATTGCGGAAAGGCAGAACTCAGTGATGTGGACATCGGATATGCGAACGACACTATCATCCCAGAGCATGAGGAGGCCCCCTCTGGATCCAGTGGCCGGACGCTGAGCAAAGCTACGGAGTCTATTACCACCAAGGTAGGAGGCGACGTACTGGTCGACGTTTTCCATCTTGGACTCCTGAAGGCAGACGATGTGGCATGAGGTGGAGGCGATCGTCTCGTGCACAGTCGCACGTCTGTCCGGGTCATTTAGCCCTCTGACATTCCAGCACAAAAAATTAACCTTTGGAGCTATCATCAGGAAACTGGTATTCTCATGGCACTGCTAAACAACACCTAGCTGGATTGCAGCAAATGAGCATGCCGGACCAGCTGATTATACAACAGCAACAACCTGCCGCAGGGAGCAGTCGAGGGCGCAACTTTAGCCGTATGGGACATCAGGTTAGGATGGTTGCTGGATGCTGTAGACGTTGGAAGAAACAGGGCTGACATAGTCTTCATTAAGCAACGGCGACGACGAACAACAACAGTGTTACAACAAGATACCAAGGGGCTACAATCTTCACGTGAACGGCGGGAACACATCCAACTAAAATTACTACTAGAGGACACAATAGGTTTTGCTAACATTGGAAACTAGTGGTAGCTCGACCTGCTGACTTTCGTGAGGCAGTCAGACCTCTCTTGTTGCATCACCAGCAACCGCCGCATGGTCCATGGCAGCCTGACCGCCGCGGCTGATCAGAGCATCTTCAATCGCTGTGGCATCATCGTCATCGAGCTTGAACAACGAACAGAGCGCCGACAGAACCGAGGGCGACAACTCGTGCTGGAAGCGGCGACTCAGCTCCTCCAGAGCGTCCATGGTGACATCCTTACCATCCTACACTATGCCGAGGCTCCGGCAGACCAGCTTCTCAGCCTCCCTCGTGACCGGAACAGCACCACGGTGCTCCTTGGCATGAGCAGTGGTGCGACGCAGGGAGAACCCTGGGTTGGTGTCGATGGCCACACCAGCCAAAGTCTTCCTCCAGTTGGCCAGGCTCCTGGACAGGGCACGGGGCTACCCAACTATGAGAGGTGCCTCTGGCTGCACAAAGAGGGGCGCCAGGTTGTCGTTGGAGTGGCCTGTCGGCGATGGAGTGCGGCGAGCGGGCTGGCCGGAGAGCAGGGGCGGCGTGACCTGAGCCGGGGACTGCTCAAAGCCTGGTGGACGTGGGGGAGTGGCCGTGTCCACCATCGAGGCTGGCGTCAGAGGCGCCTGGATGCGCAAGATGATGCTGGAGCTCGGGGTGGGCGCGTCCACAGGCGATGGCGGAGTTGGCAGGACGGATGTTGGGGAGATGGAGCGTGCCGCGTCGAGGGGGTGCGTGCAGCGGGACGAGCCACCGCGAGGGCTGCGCATAGGACTAGTCGATGAGTGAACCGCAGAGCCCCGACGGCGATGGCCATCGCATCCCTCACGTCCGTCATTGCCGCCGCAGCCTTGGTCACCGCCGCGGTCGCGAGTCTGGTCACGGGAGGCGCGAGAGCGGCTGCGGCCGAACCACCTCGAGCCCCTGTTGTCGCGCTCCTGGTCGCGGCCACGCCGCGCGGCATCGTCATCATCGTCGTCACGACGCCGTCCACGCCCAGGGTCGTCGCGAGGCTCCTCCCGACGCTCCGTTGGCACACGGTCGCCGTCAACGATGCCAGGCACCCAGGTGAATTCGTTGATGTCCGCGTTTGCCCTGGAGTCGTCGTCGCGCACATTGTAGAAGTCTTCGTGGAGACCCAAGTGGACGATGACGCGGTAGCGAAGCCGACGCCGGCCCCGCGCCGGCACCCGCTGCGGACCACGCCTCGCCGGTAGCGTGAGATGCATGACGCGCGGGATGGCGCTCGGGTTTGTCGCCCATGCCCAGATGCCCAGAGTCCTGGCATCCTCTTGGCGCGTGGAGCGGGGCAGCACATAGTCCAGCTCGCAGTCAACTCCAATGACACGGCTGATCATGTCGGCTTCCAGGCATGCAGCGGGACGCCCTCCAGGCTCAGCTGCACGTGATGCTTCATGTCTTGATGCTCGGCATGGGCCTCCATGATCCAGGGCTTGGGGTGGAGCTCGAGGCGGTCACGCCGGAAGTTCCCGCGGTTGACGACGTCGTCGCGGTGGTGAGGGTGAGTGAACGTTGCGAGGTAGTCTCCAGGGAAGTGCCTGACGACGGTGACCATGGACAGAGGGATGTTGAACTCCTTGTGCAGCGCGTCGGCGACGGGCGAAGACGAAGCCGGGCGGCGATCTCCTCCCAAGGAGATGAGGACGCAGTTGGTGGTGAGAGCGTCAACTTGCACGCCCATCTCCGGCGTGGACGGCGCCACAACGCGCCCCATGGCCAGCCTGGAGTGCGGGTCACCCAGCCTAGGCATGACGAGGGCGTCGCGGAAGGACCGAACAAGAGGCGCCGGAATCGTTGGCGCAGTAGGGAAGCCGCAGGGGGTGCTTGTCGGCGGAGCGGCCGGGCGAGGAACAGGAGTGGGAGCCCGAGCTTGCCGTTGAACCGGTCGCGCCCTGCTTGGACAGCCCTTTGCACGGTGGCCGGATCTGAAACAGCTATTGCACCTCACCTCTTCCTTGCAATCTTTGGCTCTGTGGAGTGGAGAGAAACAATGAAAGCACTTGCCCACTAAGTGGAGGGGGATTTGAAGCCGCCTGCGAGGAGCTGGAGGGGGAGGGGGCAGAGGAGGCTGTCGCCGTGGACGGGGACCGGGCGACGGCCCGACACGCGTCCAGCCAGGTTCCAAGGGCGCATCCCGTACGCCATCTTCAAGTCGCCGCGCAAGGGTGGCGTTGGCAGCGAAAGACTCAGCCTGAAGGAACATCGGTGTCCCATCGCCGCCCGTGCAGTCATGCGCATTGATGGCGGCCTCTTCATTAATGCGCCGCAGAGTCGCGTCGGACGCGACGATGATGGAAGCGACGCGCACGCCCCCGCCTTGAAGGATAGGCGGCGTCTCCAGAACCTCGCCAGCAAGCTCAGCTGCGCGGATCTACGCTCGCGAGGCCGGGGAGGGCGGATCTGAGCCGGGCGACCGAGCTAGATCGGCCACAGGCGAGGCATCAGCAGTCAGAGGGAGGACGACCGGGGAGAAATTTTCTGGCAGGCGGGGCGGCGGCGGCGGCAGCTGGAACGGGCGCAGGGAGAGGGCGCTGATGGTGGCCGGCGAGCCCAGGATGGCACGCGCCGGGAGAGGCTGGTGGGTTGACGGGCGCCGGGGAGGAGGGAAGCTCTCGCTCATTGTGTCTCCCCAGGTATTCGGTGTACCGTGTAGCCATGATTATCATCTATTAGTCATATATAAAATTATAATAAACACATAATACTTTTGTCGGGAACTAAAAAGGAATCCCTTATCCGGCTATTATACTAATTATTATTACAATAGTCAACCTAGGTACTCCTAAAACTAGGTAGTACAAGAAAGCAATTACTTTGTTAAAAAAGAAATTAGTTTTTATAACCATATTAGAAGAATTAACACATATAAGTGCGAGGAGAATCAATCATTGATTGGATAGTTATGGGGATAGTTGTACTCCTAATGGGTCACTGGGGGCGGTTTTGATACGTAGCCTCTGGTGGTTCTCCATTCTGCCTCACAGTCCTGTCGCTAGTACCCAAAACATTGAATGTGGTGCCAAATCGCCTACAATGATATCCCACCATAAGCAGTTTTAAGCCGCTTGCAAATTTGGGGTGAGTAGAGGCAGTTGTTCCTTTGGAACCGTGACCTACTCCCTCCATCCGTGAATAAGTGTATATCTAGCTTTTGTTTTAAGTCAAAGTTTTAAAATTTTGACCAACTTTACAGGGAAAAGTAGCAGCATTTATGGCACCAAATTAGGAACCTTAGAATCGATTTGAAATGTACTTTCATAATATACCAATTTGATGTCATATATACTACTATTCTTTATAAAGTTGGTCAAAATTTTGAAACTTTCACTTAGAACAAAAACTAGATGTACATTTATTCGTTGTACATTTATTCACGGACGGAGGGAGTATACACTAACATCACATGTGGTTTCCTTAACAGAACCACATGTATCTCAATTTCTATTTAGGTGGATTTATTCTCCATCTTGTTTTATTCTAATACAACAGCATTCAAAATACACATTCACAACATTTTGTAATGCACATCCAGATTCATCTCATGATTGCATTAGCACTGTGAGTACAAATATCCTTCACTCTCTCCAATACTTTCTTTTTTGCAAATGTTTCACATGTCAAACAGTGCAGGCTTTTGCAAAATTTTGTAATGCATTATGTCCATCAGATATAAGAATTAACACACAATGCCAATTTTCCCCTTATTTAAACAAATTTGAATCCAAAATTTACCCCATACGGTTTTAAATACAAGGCCACTATCAAAAAAGATAATTTGCATCTATACAAGGCCCCTATCTCTTCTCCAGAAGAATTGGTTACATTTTCGCCTCGTACGATGATATTTATTGATGAAAACATGCAGCCATGGAGCAAGAGGTGCCACATGCAACATGTTTAGTTAGCTCGGAACATGAGAGGTTTTCCGCATAATCAATCGTGCTATTTATTTTAGTTGGCTTTGTTTACTTGGTATAGTGGCCTTGTATTAAAAAAAAGGAGGGAGTAACATTTATGCCCAAGATCACTTAGTATTGGCAGGGTGCGATTAATTATTACATATTTTGACATATAATATCAACAAAAAGAATACACATGGCATATAAATAAGAGAATAAGGAACTTAAACTGGGTGAGCTCTCAGTATAACATGTAAAAACTACATGAAACCATATGCAAAAAAAAGTTTAACATGTAAACAAATGCTACGTATAAACTATATGAAACCTTATGCGTGATCTTAGAAATTCCTATGCACGCATAGGTGCATAAACTGTTTGATTGAGAAATGCCCAAGCCTCTGGTCCCATCAACAACTCCACGTACATGTCAAGTAATGCTACTACCGAAGTTGCCTAGGAAGGAAGAGCAAAGCAACTAAGGAAAAAGGTGGCTGTCAAAGAAAAGCTGAAGAAACGGAGAGTTGAGCTAGCCCATACTGTTACACGCTTACAACTAACTTTAAGCAGGCAATTCACATCGAAATCTCACCAACAAATTAGTTTTCTCTAAATGAGAAAGCAGATATTTCTTTCCATTGAAAAATAGTCACTGCAATGTTCGCGAAAAGGAAAAGGAAAATAGTCACTGCAAAAGAAACCCAGGAAATAAGGACATGATGGCGCAGTAGGATAAAAATAAATTGTCGCTGAAGCCACATGAGACTGGCTAACTACCAGCTATATATATGTTGACATGAAAGAAAGCATTCTTAACAAACAATATAATAACAATGTGAGAGGGACGGGCATGATTAAACTATGAATCGAGTCACTCTTTAGTGAGAGTTAAAGAGTTAGCATCAGTCATGTAACTCTTGACCAAATCCGTTTAACACCCCACATCTACGCATCCATGATAGAATTGACACCCCAGCTAACACCGACGAGCTATTGTTTCCCACGACGTCTGCACCCATGTTAATTTGACCACTTTGTTATTGCACCTGCATTCATTTTGGATCTTGATCTTGACTCCACATCTTTCTTTTATCTGATCTCAACCTGACTTAACATGTAGAGTTACTCTATATTTTCTATTTTGGCAACTCTTTTCATTTAGATGTTATTTTGGTAACTAAGCATGCATTTCCTTTCGCCGTTTTGTTACAATTCAGAGGTATGAGAACGATGGTGGTGTTACAGAGAGATGCTTGGTGGATACTCCTACATAACTCAACAACAACAACTACTACTACTACTACTACTACTACTACTACTACTACTACTACTACTACTACGGGCTTGTTCTGATCTCCTCCCGCTCCTAACTTCCCAAAATTCTGGAGCGAAGCCGAGCTGAACGATTTAGACTTGAGAAGCTGGCTTCGGGAAGTTGTGATCGATCGCAGTGTTAAAATCTGAAGCGAGGTCGGCCCAGCTCCACAGAAATGAAAAGATGTAGTTGGATGATATTACGGCAGAACTGCCACCGCTAAAGAAAATGGTTCGCTCGACGCTCGTAAGGAAAACGAATCGGTACGTAAAGAAAAATGTTCGCTCTCCTCTCTCCCTCGAAATGGGTTGTTTCAGCTGGCCAAAATGCCTCCGAACAGGCCAGATTTTGGTTAGCTGGGCTGCCAGCCAATGGAGCGCTTGAAGAAGCTATCGATCGAGCCGAACGTATCGTGATCGCCAGGTAGAGCAGAAGCTAGCGTGAGAAGCTGGTTTTTGAGAAGTTTTGTGAAGTTAGAGGAGATCAGAACAGGCCCTACTACGACTACTACTTCGCCCCCAAAAAAGAAGATTTATTCTCTATGCAGAAAAAAAACTCAATCACTCACAGATAAAACAAAAACGAGTGCAATGGGGTTTATGCAAGCGGTTTGACATTCCAGCTATTCTAGAAACTCTCACGCACTATACCACCGACATGCCCAACACAATCTGCACTACACACGGTTTTGTTAAACGCTTGGATGATGCACTTAACACAAGCGGTTATTCAAGTAGCCAACATAGTCGGCATTACACACACGGTTCTGTTAAACTTGTGGGTGATGCACTTAACACAAGCAGTTACTCAGGGCGACCGAGTGTGGAACATTCGTAGGTGGTCTACTAAGGGAGCCACTGTTGTGGATAGCCTTACGCCGACCACCATGTCCGAAAGTTACGATAGGGTGATCGGGAGGTGAAATGTTGAGACGATAGTTTAGGCTAGGGTTACTTTCTTTCTTGGCTGGTTTTCTCTCTCCGACGCATGGTATTTCACGGCGGGGTGATCTTGTCGACGACTCATCAATGCCTTTAGGGAAAGGGTTTCTTCAATCCCAAGCCTTGTTTGAGTTAGCATTGCGCGTTCTCCACGATGGAAGAAGGCTTGGGAGCTCGATGGTCGTAAGGAAGATGAAGACCTTCAAGGACTATTACATATTTTCGTTTGGATGCTAATAAAGATCTGATGATCGCTCAGGGGGATCCCTTGAGCGAACGTTCCACTAGGACCGTTCTCTCTAGAGGGCACATCATCTTAGCTCTTCCATTGACAAGGATCGTTCGCTTAGGACCTGCACCAGCGTGACGCGGGGCAGCCTGATTTGAACGAGGCCATCTCGCGTGCCTGGCACCATACCAAGACGGGCTAGACCCACAAAATATATTGAGGCCAAAAATATTGCCACGCTATAAATTATGAATTTGGCCATATCGTACAGTATAAAAAATTGCTACAATTTACAAAAATGCTAATTCCGCATTGTCCTATTTCTTACCACATACTACAAAACATTCTAGAAATTGCGGATTCGTACATTCCTAGCGGGCCTGGTTAGGAGATGCTTTAAAGTTCGTAGGATGTAGGCTAAATCGTGAATGTGGCAACCGAACACTCTAGAAAAAGGCTTTTGCCCTGTTTTACCGAACAAAGTATATGGCCGAACAATACAAGGTGGAGACGTAGCCCTCTTAGAAGGCACATCCCGAAATAACCGGATTACACATAAGGCACGCAACAATAGAACATCTTTTTCTTCATTGCCCACTTTCTAAGTTACTGTGACGGACAATTCATGTGTCATTTAACGTTGCACCGCCCGTCTCGGTTTCGCATCTATTTGGGACTTGGTTAACAGGGATAGAGCCTAAAACCATGACACATATTCGAGTAGGAGTGTGTGTGTCGGTGTCAAAACCGGCGGATCTCGGGTAGGGGGTCCCGAACTGTGCGTCTAGACCGGATGGTAACAGGAGGCAAGGGACACGAAGTTTTACCCAGGTTCAGGCCCTCTCGATGGAGGTAAAACCCTACGTCCTGCTTGATTAATATTGATGATATGGGTAGTACAAGAGTAGATCTACCACGAGATCGGAGAGGCTAAACCCTAGAAGCTAGCCTATGGTATGATTGTTGTTGTGTATGTCGTCCTACGGACTAAAACCCTCCGGTTTATATAGACACCGGAGAGGGTTAGGGTTACACAAAGTCGGTTACAATGGTAGGAGATCTGCATATCCGTATCGCCAAGCTTGCCTTCCACGCCAAGGAAAGTCCCTTCCGGACACGGGACGAAGTCTTCAATCTTGTATCTTCATAGGCTAGGAGTCTGGCTGAAGGTATAGTCCGGCCATCCGGACATCCCCTAATCCAGGACTCCCTCAGTAGCCCCTGAACCAGGCTTCAATGACGACGAGTCCGGCGTGCAGATTGTCTTCGGCATTGCAAGGCGGGTTCCTCCTCCAAGTACTTCATAGAAGATTTTGAACACAAAGGTAGTGTCCGGCTCTGCAAAATAAGTTTCCACATATTGCCATAGAGAGAATAACATTTACACAAATCTAATCTGCTGACGTATTCCGTAGTGTGACACACCACAGCCAAGCCTTTATCCGAGTCGTTTCATTATCTCATCAATACGGGCGTGGGTAACCCAACCGCGCCATTGATTACGACACTTGGAGATAAGCGAGTTTTACCAGGCTGGTGGGGACACGTAGTTGCGTCCACCCATATAAGGGGGTAGGGATCCACCTTTTCACCTACGCCTTCTTTCTCCCTTGCTTATCCATTCTCGCGCACTCGAGCTCCAGTGCCCAAGTCCGCACTCCCCACCTCAACCTTCTCCAGCCATGTCCGGAGCGGGAGGCAATTGGATGGTCTCTTCCGTCACGGAGGGGCACATCAAAAAACTGAGGAAGGCCGGATACTTGTCCAACAACATTGCGTACCGGCTTCCCGAAAAGGGGCAGCTCATCCCCACACCTAGGCCCCATGAGAGGGTGGTGTTCCTCCCCCATTTCCTCCGCGGACTGGGCTTTCCTCTTCACCCATTTGTCCGGGGGCTCATGTTCTACTATGGCCTGGATTTCCACGATCTGACCCCGAACTTTGTCCTCAACATCTCGGCGTTTATCGTCGTGTGCGAGGCTTTCCTCCGTATCCGCCCCCATTTCGGCCTATGGCTCAAGACTTTCAATGTCAAGCCGAAGGTGGTGCGCGGCAACCAGGCGGAGTGCGGAGGCGCCATGGTGGGCAAGATGGCCAACGTCTTATGGCTCGAGGGCTCCTTTGTGGAGACCCTGAAGGGGTGGCAATCGGGGTGGTTTTACATCACCGAGCCGCGCGACCCCGAATGGGTCGCAGCCCCCATGTTTCGATCCGGACCCCCTACGCGGCTTACCTCCTGGAAGGAGACGGGCCTGTCCTGGAGTAAAAAGGGAGAGCTGGCCGGACTCCAAACATGCATCCAAACCCTGGTGGACAAGAAGCTCAAACTTGTCAACGTTGTCCAGGTTATGCTCATCCGCCTAATCCTCCCGTGTCAACAACGGGCTTTCAACCTGTGGGAGTTCGACCCGGCGCGACACCAAACTCTGAGCAGGCTCTTTGACACGACATACGAAGATGCCTGGAAGGTGCTTTTTAAGGGCGCCGAGGCCCCCGCATCTGCTACCGAGGATCGCGAATTCAGTATGCAGCGTCACGCTCATGCGGTAGGCTGTTTTTTCCTTTTACAGGGTATCAGTTTTTCATAGTTTGACTCCATGCGGGATCTAAGCTCCCTTACCTTTGATAGGATTGGCAGGTGATGTCCGGATAGATCAACTGTCCGGCTCCCTTGCTCGAAGGCCCAGCGGACGCTCGCTTGGCGAAGCTGCTGGTTCCGGCACCCTATGTGGTGCCAGAGAAGAAGGTCGCGAAAAAGGCCATGGGGACTCAAAAGAGTGCCCGGGGCCAGGAGGTGTCGGATCCATCATCCGACGGTTCCGAGGCGCATTCCTCCCGTGAAGACGAGGAGGAAGAAGAAGAGACCTCTCCCCCTCTAGCGGGAGGAGAGAAGAAAAGGAAGGCCGCCCTCTCTGAGGATGCCAGAGGGTCCAAGAAGGGAAAAACCCTTCCTCCGGACTACTCCACCGACGCCGACGATGTCGGAGAGGAGTGGCCGCCCAGGGCCAAGCCCCTGGCAAAATCGTAAGTATCCGGATACCAGAGTAATTCATGGTATTCGTTTATTGCACAGCTTTCCCTTATGTCGAATATGTTTATGCAGCCCACCCAAAGACCGGCTCGACGCATCGTCGAGCGGCTCACTGGACTCGTCGGATGTGAACTCGCTTCCGACGGCTTCCTCCCCCCGCCCTACGGACGACACCGAAGTGTTGTCCCAACAGGTTTCAAGCCAGGAGGAGGTGGTCCTGGAGGCGCCGCAAGGCGACATCCCGGACTCCAGGAGGAAAGGGGATGAAACCCCCCAGGGCTCCAAGTCCGGCTCTAAGCCGGACACCGCTCCGAAACCTTCAAAGGTTCCAGAGTCCGGCGGGGGACCTCCTTCCAAGAGGAACAAGCCCACCGTGCCGGTGACCCCCGTCCAACCGGAGGCGCCGGACAATCTGTTGGAGGCGCTCCAAGGCGCCTCCATCGACGAGGAGCATCGCACCATTATGAGTGCGGTGGTCCAGAAGGTTCAGTCCGCCAAGAGCGGACTGAGTGAAGCTTGTACTAGCCTGTTAACAGGCTTTGAGGTAAGTAAAGAATGTGTAAATAATATTACCGCATAGACAGTAGCCCCTGATGCTCTGTTTGGCGTTCGGGAAGAAAATCCGAATAGAGGATCAAATAAATTTCGCAGGAGTCTAACAAAAAGGAGTCAATATGCGTACGCAGGCTTCTCTGCTTACGTCCGCCGCACTGACTGCGGAAGTGGACACGCTAAAGCAGAACCTCGAGCGGTCCGAGCAAGAGCTCGGGTGTGCCAAGAAGCAGCTCGAGGACAATGAAGATAAGAAATACCTTGTTTAAATATATATAAAGAGGTGCAATTGCAAAAAATGACAGGATTAACGTGGCTATTATAGGGGCCACGTCTGAGGTGGCGACCCTTAAGCAAGCACTGGTCGAGGCCGAGAAGAGGGCGGCCACAGAGCGCACCGAGCGGGAGAAGTATGAGGCCGAGGTTGGCAAGGTACGGCAAGAGCTCCAGGCTCTCATGGAAAAACATGAGAGTTTGGAGCTTGACTCAAAGACGCGAGCGTCCGAGCTCGCGGTGGCTATTGAAAATGCCAAGTCTGCCAAGGCCGAATCCCAGAAGACCCTCTAGGAGTTGGATGAGGTGAAGAAGATAGCGGCGGGTAAGGCATTCTTTATGCAAAGCAAACACATAAACGTGAGTTACTTGTTACTTACCTGAATCCGGAGCTCTTCAGGAGCGTTCGCAGATCTTCCCCGGAGTGTGTCCGATGCCGCCGCATTCTATCGAGCCGAGGAGGGCAGCTCGATGGAGAAGGTGTTCTGGTCTCAGTATGCTGAGGCCGGACACCCCGTGCCCCTGGGCGACCAGCTGAAGCAACTGGTCGAGCTCCACAAGGCGGCCGAACAGGCCATGAAGGGCCTCCTAGTTTAGCTGTGGCCTGGAGGGGCTCTGCCTGGGAGCTATTTCGGGCTGGTGCGGCGGCTGGTGGAGGCCTGTCCAAGGCTCGAAGTCATCAAGCGCTCCGTCTGCATTGAAGGTGCCCGTAGGGCCCTTGCCCGTGCTAAGGTGCACTGGGGCAAACTGGATGCTGAGAAGTTTGTGAAGGACGGGCCACCGCCGGGGAAGGAGCATCGCAAGCCCGAGAATTATTATAAAGATGTTCTGAAGGGTGCCTGCCTTGTGGCGGATGAATGTTCTAGGGATGTAATTTTTGAGTGAAATTTGCTCATTTTGTCCTGTGTGCTGAAAACTTGTTCATATGCGCTAAGCAATGCTGTTGGAATTTAAAATATTACCTTCTGTGCGGCTGTTTATCAATTCTGAGAGATGGCAAGTCGTCGGCTTCTGCCCCCATGCCGCTAGTGCTGGGGTGTTCGGGGATAAACCTGAGTGCTCTTTTTCCCATGTTTGAGTCCTTCGAGGGAGGCGCTCAGCCCAACGAACAAGGCAATCGGACTATAATGCGTGAACACTCTCACTTAGCCATAGAATTTTATAGTTTTAAATTTCGACGAAGCCCCTGGTATTTGGAAGACCGAGTTCGGGGCGCTATCCACGCCTTGGCCGGACAGAGCCGGCTCCTTGCTCTAAGCGGCATAAGTCGTTAGGGACTCGAAAAAACCTCTCGAACAGCGACCAGCTCTCGCTTCATCATGACAGTCAGTTTTAACTTTCTCCACTGAGGTGCTCGACCCAGCTCAACTGGGGCACAATCGCAGTGGTTCTCTTAGTGCCACCTTAGCCGATATAGCGGAACGTAAGGCACCAAAACATAGGAGCCGGGCAAACCCAACTATTGACCCAAGACATGATTCGGAGCCGATGCATATAATGCTATAAGTTCGGGGTGCCGCACTTGTTAAAGTGTTCGGACTTCTCACACCATATTGAGGGTACTAAAGCCCCTGGCGTATTTAGGACGTACCAGAGTGTACGGGTGCAACATGTCGTTAAGGAACATATATTAAAAAAGAGTAATGCAAAAATAGACAAAAGCTATGCATTGTTTATTAAAGAGGGCTGCGATCGAAGCAGAATGATACAAATAATGCGATAAGCAAAAGGTTGGACTATTTAATGTGTCCGTTCCAGGGGCAAGCTGCGGAATAGTATGCGAAACAGGTATACCGCTCGTGATAGAGACCACCTGGGAGTTCCGTAATGCGGCGTGGCTTGTCTGCTTCACTGGTTCTTGCATTGTTTGTGCGGCAACTGAACTGCCGAACAGGCCTTCCGAAGAGTGGATTCCTGAAAGTAAGAGAAAATTAAAAAATCGGCAGCCCCTGGTGCGGCTTAAGCCGTGTTTCAGGCGTGCCGTGATGGTGCCCCTCCCCCTGTACCCATGGTATTTCTAGAGCGTAGTTATGTACGCGAAGTACTGGTGTCGCATTTTTGCGAGGGCTGGGGTTGGGGCCGCATTGCTACGCCTGCTTGGATCGTGCCAGGCGGTCTTGTTGTAGGTTACTCCGGGCGCGCTTGACGGTGTCCGGTCGTTTAATGGCCGGACTGGAGAACTGCCTGGAGAAGCTGCTTTGTACTTCCGCTGCAAGAACCGCCGTGTGCTCCTCCGTTCGGAGGGAGCGTTCGGTGTTTCCATTGAGCGTAATTACTCCTCGAGGGCCTGGCATCTTGAGCTTAAGGTATGCGTAGTGCGGTACTGCATTGAACTTGGCGAATGCGGTTCGCCCGAGCAGTGCGTGATAGCCATTGCGGAATGGGACTATGTCGAAGATTAACTCCTCACTTCGGAAATTATCCGGAGATCCGAAGACCACTTCAAGTGTGACTGAGCCTGTGCAGTTGGCCTCTACACCTGGTATTACGCCTTTAAAGGTCGTTTTGGTGGGCTTAATCCTCGAGGGATCTATGCCCATTTTCCGCACTGTATCCTGGTAAAGCAGGTTCAGACTACTGCCTCCATCCATAAGGATTATAGTGAGATGAAATCCGTCAATAATTGGGTCTAGAACCAATGCGGCGAATCCGCCATGACGGATGCTAATGGGATGGTCCCTTCGATCAAAGGTGATCGGGCAGGAGGACCATGGGTTAAATTTTGGGGCGACTGGCTCTACCGCGTATACGTCCCTTAACGCGCGCTTCCGCTCCCTTTTGGGAACGTGGGTTGCGTATATCATGTTCACCGTCCGCACTTGTGGGGGGAAACCCTTCTGTCCACTGTTGTTCGGCGGCCGGGGCTCCTCGTTGTCATCGCTATGCAGCCCCTTGTCTTCATTTTCGGCATTTAACTTGCCTGCCTGCTTGAACACCCAACAATCCCTGTTGGTGTGATTGGCCGGCTTTTCGGGGGTGCCATGTATCTGGCACAAGCGGTCGAGTATTCGATCCAAACTGGACGGGCCCCTAGGATTCCTTTTGAATGGCTTTTTCCGCTGACCGGATTTAGAGCCTCTGAATCCGGCATTAACTGTCGTATCCTTAGCATTGTCGCCGTTAATGCGGTGCTTCTGCTTGTTGCGACGTGACCTGCCACTACTGTCTCTGGTACCCGAATTACCAGGGTTCTTGGTCATATTGTTGCTACGAGCAAGCCAGCTGTCTTCTCCCGCGCAAAGCGGGTCATGAGTGTCGTGAGTGCTGCCATAGACTTCGGCTTTTCCTGTCCAAGGTGCCGGGCAAGCCACTCGTCATAGATATTGTGCTTGAAGGCTGCTAGGGCCTCAGCGTCCGGAGAGTCGACTATTTGATTTTTCTTTGTTAAGAACCGTGTCCAGAATTTCCTGGCCGATTCCTCTGGCTACTGAATTACGTGACTTAGGTCATCGGCGTCTGGGGGTCGCACATAAGTGCCCTGGAAATTGTCGAGGAATGCGGCTTCCAGGTCCTCCCAACAACTGATTGATCCTGTTGGCAAGCTGTTAAGCCAATGCCGAGCTGGTCCTTTAAGTTTGAGTGGGAGGTATTTGATGGCGTGGAAATCATCGCCGCGGGCCATGTGGATATGAAGGAGATAATCCTCGATCCATACCGCAGGATCTGTTGTGCCATCATATGATTCGATATTTACGGATTTGAACCCCTCAGGGATTTGATGATCCATTATTTCATCTGTGAAGCATAGTGGGTGTGCGGCGCCTCTGTACTGGGCTATATCACGACGTAGCTCCAATGAGCTTTGTCTACTGTGTTCGGCCCTGCCGAATTTGTGGCCGGCATGGCGGCTACCGTCTCGAGCCGTGGGGCGCCCATGCGATCCGTAGATCGATCTTGTTTGCCTTGCCTTGTCCTCCAACATATCTCGTAAGTCCGGCGCATATTCCCGTGCCTTGGTACGGAGTGCGGCTTGAGTGGAGGGCCGAGAGGCCTCTCTGTCGCGGCCACGAGGTGGCCGGTCGGCCGCATCAAGTGCTTCCTCCTCTAATCGGGGTAGCAACCTGCGCTTTGGGTAACTCTTGGAGGGGCGTTCGAGTTTATGATCTTCGGCCGCAAGGACTTCAGTCCATCTGTCGACTAGCAAATCTTGATCAGCTCTAAACTGTTGTTGTTTTTTCTTGAGACTTCTTGCCGTGGCTATAAGCCTGTGTTGAAAACGCTCTTGCTCGACGGGATCCTCTGGCACGACGAATTCGTCGTCGTCGAGGCTTGCCTCGTCTTCAGAGGGAGGCATATAATTATCGTCCTCGACCTCTCTGTGTGCCGCTCTCTTATGAGGGCTGGTTTCTCCATCCTCCTGCGCTAAATCTTGCTGGAGGGGGTTTTCTTTGGCACTTTCTGGAGTATTATTATCTCCCGTGCTGGAATCACCGTATTTGTTTTGGCGGGATTTTGAGCGGCTCCGCTGACGCCGGCGCTTAGGCTGTTTCTTGGAGGGGTCATCCTCCGCTGTTCCATCGCCATCTCCTTCTTTTGGGGTGTCCACCATGTATATGTCATATGACGAGGTGGCTTTCCAGGGCCTGGTAGGCGCTGGTTCTTCATCGTCTCCTTGATCGGTGTCCATACCGTCGATGTCTTCGGAGTCGAAGTCGAGCATGTCGGTTAAGTCGTCGACAGTGGCTACAAAGTGGGTGGTGGGTGAGCTTTGAATTTCTTCATCGTCCGAATCCCAACCTTGCTGACCGTAGTCCGGCCAGGGCTCTCCTGATAAAGAGAGAGACTTCAGTGTCTTCAGAATATCGCCAAAAGGCGAGTGCTGAAAGATGTCCGCGGCAGTAAACTCCATAATCGGCGCCCAATCGGATTCAATCGGCAGGGGCGCGGAGGGTTCGGAGTCCGGAGAGGAGTCCGGCTCCTTGGAGTCATGAGTCTCACAGAGTGCGGGGCTGGTGTTCGGCTCGATCGCCGTTGGGATCGCAGCCCCCGAGGCGGCGTCCAACCACCCATCCTCGATCGGCGCAGTTGGCTCCGAATTAAGGGTCGAAGCCGATGCGGGTGCGGCCTCCAGGGCACTGTTCGGCGGCAGAGCAAGATCATGCTCGTCGTGACGGTGAGGCGCGCTCGGCAGTGGCTCGAATCCGTCGAAGATCAAGTCCCCGCGGATGTCAGACGTGTAATTTAAGCTTCCAAATCTGACCTGACGGCCAGGGGCATAGCTTTCGATCGGCTCCAGGTGGCCAAGTGAATTGGCCCGCAGTGCGAAGCCGCCGAAGACGAAGATCTGTCCGGGGAGGAAGGTCTCACCCTGGACTGCATCGCTATTGATGATCGTAGGAGCCATCGAGCCTGACGGCGACGTCATAGAGGAACTCTCAATGAAAGCACCAATGTCGGTGTCAAAACCGGCGGATCTCGGGTAGGGGGTCCCGAACTGTGCGTCTAGGCCAGATGGTAACAGGAGGAAAGGGACACGAAGTTACCTAGGTTCAGGCCCTCTCGATGGAGGTAAAACCCTACGTCCTGCTTGATTAATATTGATGATATGGGTAGTACAAGAGTAGATCTACCACGAGATCGGAGAGGCTAAACCCTAGAAGCTAGCCTATGGTATGATTGTTGTTGTGTATGTCGTCCTACGGACTAAAACCCTCCGGTTTATATAGACACCGGAGAGGGTTAGGGTTACACAAAGTTGGTTACAATGGTAGGAGATCTGCATATCCGTATCGCCAAGCTTGCCTTCCACGCCAAGGAAAGTCCCTTCCGGACACGGGACGAAGTCTTCAATCTTGTATCTTCATAGTCCAGGAGTCCGGCTGAAGGTATAGTCCGGCCATCCGGACACCCCCTAATCCAGGACTGCTTCAGTGTGCATTACTTTGGGCCATATGGAATTGTCGCAATGACGTTGCCTTTAACAGTCAAACCATCATGAATTTTTTACAGGTTATCTTCAGGGCGTCAATTTGGATCCGTGTGTGGTTGTTACTCAGCCATGCGGACCACGGGGAGTTTATGAATATTGGGTGCAACCGATGAGAGATGGTTGCACGAGATACTTATAGCCGATTTGGATGGGGAAAAGAATTCTATGAGACCAGGTCTCACGCGAGACCCATCCTGATGAATGACACGTGGCATTCACAAATCACAAAGCATCTACTCCACCCCCACTTGAAATTAGGGGGGGGGGGAGATTAGATGCTTTGGGATTTGTAAATGCCACGTGTCATCTATCAGGGCGGGTCTCACCTGTTAACCGTGAGACCTGATCTCATATATTTTTTTTTCTATTTGGACGATGCTCAATAACAGGATAGGTGTGTATAGTCATCTTTTTCTATTTTCGCCCGTTGTGGCAGATTATTTCTATGAGTTTCACGGTACTATTTGAGACCTTGTTTTGAACCTGGATTTTTAATAATATGGTTGTATGCATCAAAAGATGCAGATACCGGGGGTATTCTTCCTTTTCGAAAAAATAGAACTCACGCAACTACGGTATCGAAGAAAAACACACGCTACACTCTAGCACACTAAACTCCACGACAACGTCCTCAGGATGGAAGAAGGCGCGACGCGTCGTCGCTGTCGGGTCCAAAAATGAACATGAGCTTTCACTCGAAATCCTAGCATGATAAGAAGAACCATGTCGACATCTTCAAGAAGAAAGCAGCATCCAAATCATTCCCACACGGACCTGGTTGACGCAATGCGGACAACCAAACACGTCCCAAATTGCAGTGCCACACTCGCCCCAAAATCCCTGTTGATCTCACGCCACACCTCCGGAGAATACAGGCAACGCAGAAAGTGGTGGTTGCGGCGTTCCTCTCGGAGTACGTAAAAGGAGAGGAGCAGCCAGGGTGGAGCGGAGGGACACGGGACACGGGAGTCTCACGAGCTAGCGACACTAACAAAACGCTGTAGTATTTGTTACTCCGTGCATGCATATTGCCGTTGCAGCCCACGCTCCAATTTGTCGTCTCCAGTACAGTAACTCTCCACGTATACTTTTTATACTAGTTTTTACCCACTGATGATTTGTCCCTCACCTACTTCCTGACACAGGCAGCCCTGAACCCTAGAAAATACTACTGCCACTTACTAAATCCAATTTCAGTAACTCAGATGCTACCGAGTTCAACTGTAGTTCTAGCTAGCGCACATAGGCACGTGAACAAACAAACGCGAGAAAACTAATCAGATTTTGTCCAGGGACTGTTTGTTCGAATCTTAGCTTGGTCTCCAAACTTCAATGCTGCAGTACCAAACTTTCATAATTCAACAGATTTTTTTTTCTCTGGCGCTTTCTTTTTCGCACACTTCTCTCACACTACTCAAAGTGGTTCTCATGATGATATGACAATTCTTTCGGCAATCTCGTCAGCAAAAGAAGAAAGATCATTAGATTATTATAAGAATACCGGAAGTACCTAGACTTGTCACATACTCCCTCGGTTTCTTTTTAGTCCGTATGTAAGTTTTGTTTTAAGTCAAACATAGTAGAATTTTTTTTTGAACCCCAAACCGTAGAACAATTGTTCTACGGTATTTTAATTAATATAAATAAAAATAGTACAAAAACCCGCAAAGGGTCAAAACTTGGCAGGTGACCAGCCAATGCCTGTTCTAGGTATAAAGGTCGTGTCTTTACATGTTATTGTGTACTCACTGTGAAAATCTTTGCTCATACTTATTCTTGATCTTGTGTCAAAGAAGCTTTAAATCTTGCTTGAGATGGTATCTCCATGATTGAATTGATTGTTGTTGTGCCTTGTAAACTTTGTCATTTCTCTGAATCCATATGTTCCAGCATCCCAAGATGATAATTTCTGTGGCAAATTGTTTTGGTAAGTGACAGGGTAAGTGATCCACCGCAAGAATGGTGTCCTCAAACACAGATGTTCCTCTTTGTCTATTTGGAATCAAGGAGTCTTGGGCAAAGTTGCAATCCCATAGCAAATGCATAGTGGTCTCCTCTGCCTTTTGATCGCAGTTGGGGCAGTAGGGGTCATCTAAATGAATGCTTTTTTCCTTGAGGAAAAATGTATCAACATTCACAATAAGATTCATAGAAGAAGAGCCAAGCGGCTGATGATGCATCTCTACATGGTGTATCCTTGAAAAAGCAATATTAGATTGATATCATTAGATGCATCATTGAATTAACTTTCATATTGCATATCTTTTGCATATATCAATTTCAAGGTATGAGATTGCTAACCAGACCTGTCTCCAATTTTGCTCCCGCTCCCGCTCCCTGACCTAGCCCTGTCGTCGGCCACTCCGGCCTCCGCCTAGCCTTCCCGTCGCTGGCCACTCCGGCCATGACGGCCACCGCATAGCCTCCCGTCGTTTGCCACTCGGGTTGCGACGGCCACCGTAGTTTCTGTCTAAATCTTCTCCAGTCCAATCATGTCGCTGTCTGACCTTCACTTTGATCGAGGGCATGCCTTCTAAGACCGCATCCGCTCCTCCATGAATCTGCCGATCAACTTCACGGCGGAGCACGGTCAGCGGGAATTCTTTCTGGTGGCGGAATTTACTAGATCGAAGATTCGACTCACAGAGGAATCGGTAGGTACCATTCTTCTCTCCTGCTTTGGTGGTCGAGCTTCCCTTTTCAAGGTTCGCAAACTGCGTGAGCATCTTTTCAAGTTCTCGGTTTCTTCGATCAATATTGGTTTTGCGATCTACAATGGAGGGAATGCTTCATTGCCTGAATTCAATCTTGGATTTCTCCTTTGGTTTTCTAATGGTCCTAAGTTTCATGCCCTTGCCGATCCTGAACAAGATAATGGGTGGACCTTAGTCTCACGATCAAGAAATGTGAATTCTTTTGCTGATGCAGTTCGTGCACCAAGATTCTTCAATCAAGCTTCATTTCCGCCTCAGAACCATAGATCTCGCCCCGCTCAATCAACGGTGGAAGTTACTACGGTTTTTGATCGGCTTCAATTTCTGGAAGCGGATAATAATGAGGCGGCAAATCAGCGAATTCAAAATGGCCCAGCAGTTGCCTCTGGTCCTTTGGCGGCCCAATCTACTGGAGGCCCGGCCCAGCTCTTTCTGTGTCCGTTGTCTGCTGACGGGCCATGAGAGATCGAGCTGCACGAATAAAATTCGTTGCCATAATTGCAAAAGGTAGGGCCATGTTGCTAGTGACTGTCGCTCAGGCTTCCGCTCCCTTGCATTGTCAAACCAATTGACTGTCTCAATGATGACCCCCAAGTATAGGGGATTTATCGTAGTCCTTTCGATAAGTAAGAGTGTCGAACCCAACGAGGAGCAGAAGGAAATGATAAGCGGTTTCCAGCAAGGTATTCTCTGCAAGTACTCAAATAAGTGGTAACAGATAGTTTTGTGCAATGTTGAGGAAATCGTTAACTGGTAGCTGCTCAGTCGGCTGGTGAGTAGGGGATTAATAGGCTAATCGGCAAGTTAATCGGCCATTTAATCAATTAATCAGACGATTTATCGGGTAATCGGCTACTCGGGGACCCTATGAGTAGGGATTAATCGGCAAGTTAACTGGTTAATCGGATGAATTCTTGAACAGGGGTTTTGTGATAGGATAATTTGTAACGAGTAACAAGTAACAAAAGTAAATAAAGTGCAGCAAGGTGGTCCAATCCTTTTTGTAGCAAAGGACAAGCCTGGACAAACTCTTATATAGAGAAAAGCGCTCCCGAGGACACATGGGAATATCGTCAAGCTAGTTTTCATCACGTTCATATGATTCGCGTTCGGTACTTTGATAATTTGGTATGTGGGTGGACCGGTGCTTGGGTACTGTCCTTACTTGGACAAGCATCCCACTTATGATTAACCTCTATTGCAAGCATCCACAACTACAACAAAAGTATTATGGTAAACCTAACCATAGCATGAAACATATGGATCCAAATCAACCCCTTACGAAGCAACGCATAAACTAGGGTTTAAGCTTCTGTCACTCTAGCAACCCATCATCTACTTATTACTTCTCAATGCCTTCCTCTAGGCCCAAATAATGGTGAAGTGTTATGTAGTCGACGTTCACATAACACCACTAGAGGAGAGACAACATACATCTCATCAAAATATCGAACGAATACCAAATTCACATGACTACTAATAGCAAGACTTCTCCCATGTCCTCAGGAACAAATGTAACTACTCACAAAGCATAATCATGTTCATAATCAGAGGGGTATTAATATGCATATAGGATCTGAACATATGATCTTCCACCAAATAAACCAACTAGCATCAACTACAAGGAGTAATTAACACTACTAGCAACCTACTAGTATCAATCCCGGACTTGGAGACAAGAATTGGATACAAGAGATGAACTAGGGTTTTGAGAGGAGATGGTGCTGGTGAAGATGTTGATGGAGATTGCCTTCTCCCGATGAGAGGAGCGTTGGTGATGACGATAGCGATGATTTCCCCCTCCCGGATGGAAGTTTCCCCGGCAGAACAGCTCTGCCGGAGCCCTAGATTGGATCCGCCAAGGTTCCGCCTCGTGGTGGCGGAGTTTCATCCGAGGAGATGGCTTATGATTTTTTCCTCATCGAAAGACTCCATATAGCAGAAGATGGCCATCTGAGGGCCACCAGGGGGCCCACGAGGTAGGGGGCGCGCCCAGGGGGGTAGGGCGCGCCTCCCACCCTCGTGGGCAGGGTGTGGCCCCCCTGGTGAACTTCTTGCGCTCAGTATTTTTTATATATTCTGAAAACGTCTTCCGTGAAGTTTCAGGACTTTTGGAGCTGTGCAGAATAGGTCTCTAATATTTGCTCCTTTTCCAGCCAGAATCCCAGCTGCCGGCATTCTCCCTCTTTATGTAAACCTTGTAAAATAAGAGAGAATAGGCATAAGTATTGTGACATAATGTGTAATAACAGCCCATAATGCAATAAATATCAATATAAAAGCATGATGCGAAATGGACGTATCAACTCCCCCAAGCTTAGACCTTGCTTGTCCTCAAGCGAAAGCCGAAATCGAAAAATATGTCCACATGCTTAGAGATAGAGGTGTCGATAAAAGTAAAATACGGACATGAGGACATCATGATCATTCTTAGAACAACAACTTACATAATTCTTGTGATATGATTTCTTATGCTAGAGTAATAATTCAATCACAATTTCAAGTATGAATCGTAAACTTCATTGAAAACTAACAAACTATAATCTCAGTCATTGGAGCAATTGCAATTTATCAAAACATAAGAAAGAGTCAATATATAAGAGCTTTTCAGCAAGTCCACATACTCAACTATCATATAGTCTTTCACAATTGCTGACACTCACACAATACTTATGGGTATGGAGTTTTAATCGGACACAGAGAAAGATAGGGGCTTATAGTTTTGCCACCCAACGTTTTACCTCAAGGGTAATGTCAACAATAATAGTTCATGAAAACTCACATCCAATTATCCATATATACCAGGATCTTTCCAACATACTGTGCTTGCCAAAGGATAAAATGTAAAAAGGAAGGGTGAAGATCACCATGACTCTTATGCAAGGTAGGAGATAAAAGTAAAAGATAGGCCCTTCGCAGAGGGAAGCAGAGGTTGTCATGCGCTTTTATGGTTGGATGCACAAAATCTTAATGCGAAAGAACGTCACTTTATATTGCCACTTGTGATATGGACCTTTATTATGTAGTATGTCGCTTTTATTTCTTCCATATCACATGATTGTATAAAGCTTATTTTCTCCCACACTAATAAGTCATACATATTTAGCGAGCAATTTTTATTACTTGCACCGATGACAACTTACTTGGAGGATCTTACTCAATCCATAGTTAGGTATGGTGGACTCTCATGGCAAAACTGATTTAAGGGTATTTGGAAGCACAAGTAGTATCTCTACTTGGTGCGATGAATTTGGCTAGCATGAGGGGGAAAGGCAAGCTCAACCATGTTGGATGATCCATGACAATATAATTTATCTCAGATGTAAGAAAACATAACCCATTACGTTGTCTTCCTTGTCCAACGTCAACTCTTTAGCATGTCATATTTTAATGAGTGCTCACAATCATAAAAGATGTCCAAGATAGTATATTTATATGTGAAGACCTCTCTTTCTTTATTACTTCCTATTAATTGCAACGATGACCAAAACTATGTTTGTCAACTCTCAACAACTTTTATTCATCATACTTTTTCTATGTGAGCTCATTACTCTCCATAAGATCCATATGATCTCTTTGTTTCCTTTTTTATTTATTTCTCTTTTCTTTTATTCATTAGGATCATGACAAAATAATCAAGCCCTTGACTCAACACTAATCTTTATTATATATAGCTCACGGACTCGATTACATAGAGGGATCATAAAGCAAAACTCAAAACTTGATCATGCCATAAACTTTATTCTACTAGATCAAGATATTACCAAAGGATCGAACTAAGAAAAACGGTAAAGATAAAAGTGATGGTGATACGATACCGGGGCACTCCCCCAAGCTTGGCAGTTGCCAAGGGGAGTGCCCATACCCATGTGATTATGTCTCTCTTTTTCGGGGATGGTGATGTGATATTCTTGGCGATGATGCCCCTCAGGATACGATTCTCCTCCTCGAGCTTATTGACTTGCTGCTTGAGGTCCATTATTTCCTTTCGGAGTTTTCCTATAACAACCAAAGCTCCCTGCACCCAAGGGTGATGCATAGCTGCGGGAGAACCAGTGACACTCTTTTTCATATTCTCATAAGAAAGAAATCTAACATTGGAAGGGATAACCGAGTTTGGAATAGCCGAGCTCTGCAGTTCTCCCATTGTGAATCCAGCTCGGAAGCGGGAAGTGACTTCTTGATCCTCTTCCATGGCATCTATCCTCTTCAAATCAGCCTCCATATCTTCCTCCGTTGCTGGCCCAAAGAGGTCAACATTGTTGTTTGTCATTGATCTCGGTGCCGGATGAGACACCCGGCTCTCCCGACTGACTCTTGCGAAGACATCTTGCTCTAATCTGCAGCAGCAACAACTCAAAACACAAACAGAGGATAATTGCGTGATACGGAGTCAAAACCCCCGGGAGATTATATAATGAATTTTTACCGACCAAAATACGTGTCGTGTAAGAAAACGGAGTCCGGAGAGCGCACGAGGTGCCCACGAGGTAGGGGGCGCGCCCAGTAGGGTAGGGCACGCCCTCCACCCTCGTGGAGGCCTCATGTCCTTCCCGGACTGCTTCTTATTTTTCTATTTTTCTAAATATTCCAAAACGGAGAAATATTGCCTTAAAAACTGTTTTGGAGTCGGTTTACTTACAGTACCACATACCTATTCCTTTTCGGAGCCTGAAACGTTCCGAAAAGTGTCCCTTATGTATTTCTCCGGGGTTACGGTTTTAATAACATTGGTTTCAACATTTATGGGATTACCTGAGATATAATGTTTGATTCTTTGACCGTTCACCACCTTCGGATTTGTCCCTTCGAAGTTGTTGATTTTTATGGCACTGGAACGATAGACCTCCTCGATAACGTAAGGACCTTCCCATTTAGAGAGAAGTTTTCCTGCAAAAAATCTTAAAACGGGAGTTGTATAGCAATACATAATCACCTACATTAAACTCACGCTTTTGTATCCTTTTATCATGCCATCTTTTAACTTTTTCTTTAAACAACTTGGCATTTCCGTAGGCTTGGGTTCTCCATTCATCGAGTGAGCTAATATCAAATAACCTCTTCTCACCGGCAAGTTTAAAATCATAATTGAGCTCTTTAATAGCCCAATATGCCTTGTGTTCTAGTTCGAGAGGTAAGTGACATGCTTTTCCATAAATCATTTTATATGGAGACATACCTGTCGGTGTCAAAACCGGCGGATCTCGGGTAGGGGGTCCCGAACTATGCGTCTAAGGCGGATGGTAACAGGAGGCAGGGGACACGATGTTTACCCAGGTTCGGGCCCTCTTGATGGAGATAAAACCCTACGTCCTGCTTGATTTATTCTTGATGATATGAGTATTACAAGAGTTGATCTACCACGAGATCGGAGAGGCTAAACCCTAGAAGCTAGCCTATGGTATGATTGTATGTTGTTCTACGGACTAAAACCCTCCGGTTTATATAGACACCGGAGGGGGCTAGGGTTACACAAGGTCGGTTAAAAAGGAGGAGATATACATATCCGTATTGCCTAGCTTGCCTTCCACGCCAAGTAGAGTCCCATCCGGACACGAGACGAAGTCTTCAATCTTGTATCTTCATAGTCCAACAGTCCGGCCAAAGGATATAATCCGGCTGTCCGGATACCCCCTAATCCAGGACTCCCTCAGTAGCCCCCGAACCAGGCTTCAATGACGATGAGTCCGACACACAGTTGTCTTCGGCATTGCAAGACGGGTTCTTCTCCATCTTCCGAACGTTTGTAAAGCAGTGTCCGGTCCCATAAATGTTTGGACCTCTTGGCTTCTGTGCCCAATAAGGGCTATTTCCCATGCGTCGAATGAATACGAGGTGCCAGGGCATTTTTACATTCACCCCCCTAGCCAGATAAATAAATTTTCTATTAAAGGGATGGGGATCCTTAGATCCAATCCATACCATCCTCCCCAGCGAGAATCCATCAGAGAGCGTTTCGGAAAGATCCATTCCAGCATGGCCGACCTCCGCAGCTCCTCCTCCAGGAACTAGATCCGTATCCCATGATCAGTAATCTTACAATTACACAACCACCAGATCCTTTAGGTTTGTTCGATCTATCGATAACTGATAGACAGACGCCTTTGACACTTCCTCCAGGTGGAGCCCCACCCCGGCCCTATCTTGCTCCAGCTTTACGGGGGTGATCGACGACGGCCACACCGGGGAGATGAACGTCTCTTCAGGTATGAGATTATGTGGGAGACTTGAGCGCGTGTTGGACTCGCCCTACTATGGACATGAGATACATCTGGTCCCACTACCCCGTGTCCCTAAGCCCGGTGATTGGAAGAGGTGTTCAGTCCCGCACAGTCGATTAGTCGAACTGCAGACTAAGGGATTTCTCCCTCCGGCATATATGGTGCCCGTTCGAGCCGGGCTTGCCACCTACAATGGCGGGGAGCAAGCGGAGAGCTTTCCCCGCCCCTCTATGGGGGAACGGGTCTGCCTTGTTCCCTATTTATTAAGGGGACTCGGATTTCCAATTCATCCGTTCCTCCGCGGGCTCCTGGAGTTCTACGGCCTCCAATTACACAATTTCACCCCCGCCTCCATCCTACATATCGCCAGCTATGTTGCTCTCTGCGAGTTGTTGCTGGGCTGCGAGGCTCACTTCGAGCTGTGGAAAAGGCTATCTTGCCTTGTCCCTCGCACACAGAGGGGGTCACTTTATCAAGTGGGCGGAGCCGAAATATGGCGCATCGCTGATACTGGATACCTGTCCGGTACCCCGAAGAAGTCGTCCGAAGACTGGCCTTCAGAATGGTTTTATATGGAGGACGTTCCCCTTCCGGACCCTGTTCGGCGGGGTCTTCCTGAGTTCAACAATGCTCCTCTGAAGAAACGCATAAGTTGGCGCCCACGGAGCCCCCAGGTGGAAGACAATGGAGAAGTCCTCTATCTGATGAACCGGATTAAAGCACTGGCTCGATCAGGATTGACAGTAATCGAAGTTATGTCGATTTGCATAAAGCGGGGAGTGCAGCCACTTCAATATCGTGGGCACCCCTTGTGGTGTTTTGATGGGGCGGATGATGCCACCTGCTGCGGGCGTAAGGGTCCGGACAATGCTGCCGCTTTAGCGAAAATTCTGTCCGAATTGTTCAAGGGTGAGGAAGAGGAGTTCACCCGCATCAAGCCACGGGATGGGTTCTCCATGTACAATCCTCCAAGCTGGGTAAGTTATATCTCCCTACTCCGATTTCTCTCGCATTCTTTGTCGTAAGTATTCACCTTGCCACTTTGCGGCAGGAACTGCGAAAAGCCATAAAGGAGGTCAGCAGCCCTTCTCCACAACCAGAGGACCCTGACCGGGCCCTCGACTCCGGACTTGAAGAAGATCCGGTTATATTCGTGGAGCTGATAGACCGGCATTCTATCAGTTAAGCTGCGATGATGCCATGGTGGCCATTACGGCCGACTATCCCGGACTGCTCCCTGCATGGCATGTAAGAAAAACCAAAAATCCCAACTCCAAAAACTAGGATCCCCTTTTAGACACTTCACCCACCATATACACATGGTGTTTTTACAGGGAAGGCATTCGGGACGCCCTGCCGAACCTGCAGCAACTCGCCAACAAGAGGCACCGAGGCCGGGTAGGCCAAAAAGGAAGGCGGTCCGGACGGAGACGCCGGCGCAAAGGTATGACAAAAACCCCGCTCCATGGTTGTCATTTTTCTCGAAATATAATGACGCCCGTGTTTCTTTAACAAAAAAACCGCTCGCCGGAATATGTCCGGCGATGTTACTAATCACGCTTCCACCAGTCAGGCGCCAGGACCGGACATAGAGGTGGAAACCGATATGGGGCGGGCGCCGGATAATCCCCCTACAGAGGATGCGGATAGATTATCCGCTACAAACTCAGAA
This sequence comes from Triticum urartu, assembly GCF_003073215.2. NCBI lineage: Eukaryota > Viridiplantae > Streptophyta > Magnoliopsida > Poales > Poaceae > Triticum > Triticum urartu. Next base: position 330,339,125 of record NC_053026.1, read on the forward strand.
GTGGAAAGTTCCATGAATCATAGGCGCCACTGGGCCGTACTCCGTGACACTTGTTTCTCACCAGAGGCATTTGATGCCTTCAATTCTGGAGAGGCGTACCTCCGAGCTGCTCAAGATGGTCTAGCCAGAGCCACGGATCAGTATGTAAAGGATGTATGGGTAAGTAAATCTGACGATTTATATGTATCAGTAGCCCCTGAGACTTGAAACAGTTAGCAGAACTGATTTAAGGATCATCTTTATTGTGCAGGTTCTTACAGAGAAGAATACTAGGCTGTCATAGGAGCTAGAGGAATGCAAGAACCAACTGCGGGCCGCTGTTGCCGCATTGCAGGAACCGAAAAAGTCACCCGCTGGTAACATTTACTTTAAAGAATGATGGTTACCATATAGTGTGCGACGTGGCTGCAAATCTAACAATAGATGTTGCAGATGAATCCGGAGAAAATCCGGAGGACCAGCATGTTATGCGACAGCTAGAGGCTGGCAAACGCGTGCTGACTGAGGTTAGGCGGGAGAAAAACAATCTCCAAGACACCAATATCAAGCTGAGCGTGGAACTAAAAGATGTTCGAGCCTAGCTTGCAGACTCCGAGAAGGAGAATAAGCGGCTTCGGCGCGGCATTTTCAGTAAGTGCTTGAACACATCCTTTTAAAGGAGTTCGGCGAAGAAGCCGACTAACAATGTTATGTCTGTAGGTATGCTGACGGGTCGTCCCGCGGAGGAAATGCCTGGGTCTGCGGGTGATCTTCTATCCGAGCTCTCACATCTGCATGAACAAGTTCGGCAGGTGATGCAAGGTGTTGCCCAGGCCTTGTGGCCATCCGTCTCACTGCCAGAGGGCGTTACCGAGCTTACGGAGAAGCTCAAGGGAGCCCGGCGGCGCTTCCGATTATGGAAGATATCGGCCTGCCGACAGGGTGCCAGAGAAGCCTGGGCCATGGTGAAGACGCGGTATACCAAGGCAGACCCAAATCACATGGCCGAGGTCGGACCTGTGGGGCCCGACGGAAAAGAGATCCCCGTTAGCTTAGTTTATGGGCAAGTAGAATTAGCCGCAAAGTATTCCCAATAGGATTGTAAGCTAGACCGCCTGTTGGATGGTATAGAAGAGGAATTTAGTCAGTCTGCATGACTATGTAATTAAAGTGACATGTATAATGCCTTCTAGCCGGATTGTAGATCATTTGTCTTGGCGGACCTTTTCGCTTCAACCTCGGGACTCGATAGTACGGAGTGTATCCGAATACCCGCTCAGTTATATAAGAACCGGGGTATGCGTGGAGACCAGATGTAGGGGTCATTAGTGCTTGAACAGACAAGTGCCCAACTAGTTATGTTATATTACATGGGTAGTAAGAAACATCTTCCAGGGAGAATAGTTCCGTTAAGGGTTCCTTTCCCTGGGTAAGCATGCCCTAAAGTGCATGTCCAGACTGCGATAGGAAACGCAGGAAAAACATCTGGGGGCAGATATGGACAATAAATAAAAATCATCTTTTGTTCACCGGCCGAATATTCTCTTAAGAACGCTAGCTTTCGGCTTCACCCAGTCTGAGGTACACATCCGGCTGACCCGGCAGTAACAATCGCAGAGGTGCTCCCCTTATGCCCTAGCCGAATTAACGGGAATGTAGGGCATAAATACAAGAGCCAGGCAACCCAGCTTGGCCAAAATTTAAGTCATATCGATGCATATAATGGCGAAAAAAGGTACATGCGGAAGCATGACACATGTGCGGGGCCTGAGGCCCAGATAAATAATTAAGCTTCTGTGAAAGAAGCCCCCAGGTATGATGAGCGTGGCTAGCGCATCTATAATGTGCAAGCGAGGCACAAGTTGGCCCTTGAAGGCCTAGAGAAAGAATAAAAGAAAGGAAGAAAGAAAAACAAGACAGATAATATATATGCAAAAAATGGACAAAGGGAGGGGACGAACATAGACTCCGGTGCTTGCTTACAAGAGCCCGAGCTGCGGCGTGGTGACCGCCGAGTCCGGCGTGGACTTCTGCCAAAAGGTTCCGCCCTTCCTCTTCGGAGATGCACCTTTGGAGGACTCTGGTAGTGCTTTTTTTATACAATTCTCCCTCGTGGACCCTGTAGGCCTTAGATCACCGCACTATGCAACGTGCCTCATTTTGCTCCTACGGAAGTTCCTGCCTAATTAGGTAGGCCAGGAATGGTTCTGTCCACGGGGCTTTAATGGCCATTATTACGTGGGCTGAAGGTGTTAGTTCGGTGGCGGAGCCTCCGATTGTGTCAGAGTGTTCGGTATCGGGCATTTTGGCCGGGTCCGGACTATTGTTACCGGTGTCCCCTTCCCATACTACGGATGGCTTGAACAGCCTTTCCAGAAATATGTTGGGGGGACCGCATCGCGTTTTGCGCCGATGCATGCGAGGATATCCGGCGCTTGATTGTTTTCCCGAGCCACATGGTGAAATTCGAGCCCCTCGAACCGAGCTGACATTTTTAGGACGACATTTCGGTAGGCCGCCATTTTCGGATCCTTGGCATCAAAGTCTCCATTTATTTGGGATATTGCAAGGTTTGAATCCCCACGCACCTCCAGGCGTTGAATGCCCATGGAGACTGCCATCCGAAGACCATGCAACAGAGCTTCGTATTCGGATGCGTTGTTGGAGTCCATATACAATATTTGCAGTACGTACTGAACGGTATCTCCGGTTGGGGACGTCAGGACGACGCCAGCCCCTAGACCAGCCAGCATTTTAGAACCATCGAAGTGCATGATCCAATTGGAGGATGCGCTGTACTCTTTAGGGAGTCCAGCCTCCGTCCATTCGGCGACAAAGTCGACCAATACTTGCGACTTAATGGCTCGTCGAGGTTTGTATGTTATGTCGAACGGGAGGAGCTCAATGGCCCATTTAGCAATCCGGCCCGTAGCGTCGCGGTTGTTTATAATATCATTAAGTGGCACTTCCGAGGCTACTGTAATCGAACACTCTTGAAAGTAGTCTCGCAGCTTCCGGGATGCCATGAATACCGCATAGGCTATCTTTTGATAATGTGGGTACCGTGATTTGCATGGAGTGAGGACAGTGGATACATAGTATACCGGCTTTTGAAGAGGGAATTTATGTCCGTCAGCTTCTCGTTCGACGACGAGCACTGCGCTTACAACTTGATGAGTTGCCGCAATGTACAACAGCATTGGTTCGCCGATGTTTGGCGCGGCCAGGATTGGGTTGGTTGCCAAAATGGCCTTTATTTCTTCCAATCCGGCTGTGGCAGCGTCCGTCCACTCAAAGTGTTCGGTGCACCGAAGGAGGCGATAAAGGGGTAAAGCCTTTTCTCCTAAGCGGGAGATAAAGCGGCTTAGAGCCGCCACGCATCCAGTTAACTTCTGGATTTGTTTGAGGTCTGTTGGGGTAGCCAACTGTGACAAAGCTCGGATTTTGGCCGGATTAGCTTCAATACTTCTACTGGAGACAATGAAACCCAGGAGCTTTCCGGCTGGTACGCCGAAGACGCATTTTTCGGATTGAGCTTGATGTCGTATGTTCGGAGGTTGTCGAATGTGAGCCTCAAGTCGTCTATCAAAGAGTCGATGTGTTTGGTTTTGACGACCACATTGTCTACGTATGCCTCTACTGTTTTGCTGATTTGTTTCTCCAGACATGTCTGAATCATGCGCTGATATGTTGCCTGGCGTTTTTGAGCCCAAAAGGCATTGTGTTGAAACAGAAGGGACCGTATGGTGTGATGAATGCCGTTGCGGCTTGGTCGGACTCCGCCATCTTGATTTGGTGGTAACCGGAGTATGCGTCGAGGAAACACAATGACTCATGTCCTGCGGTAGCATCGATAATTTGATCGATGCGGGGGAGGGGGAAGGGACCCTTTGGGCAAGCTTTATTGAGGTCCTTGAAATTGACACAAAGGCACCGGGATTTATCCTTCTTTGGTACCATCACCAGGTTTGCTAGCCAGTCCGGGTGTTTTATCTCTCTGATGAATCATGCCTCCAATAACTTGGCTAGTTCCTCTCCCATGGCCTGTCTCTTAGGTTCGGAGAAACGCCGAAGAGCTTGCTTGACCGGCTTGAATCCCTTTAGGATATTGAGGCTATGCTCGGCCAGCCTGCGTGGGATTCCTGGCATGTCTGAGGGGTGCCAGGTGAATATGTCCCAATTCTCTCGCAGGAACTCTCGTAGTGCGGCGTCCACGACGGGGTTTAACTATGCCCCGATGGAGGCTGTATTTGTAGGGTCCGTTGGGTGGACTTGGAATTTGACTATTTCATCCACTAGTTTAAAAGAGGTGGACTTGGATCTCTTATCGAGTATCACATCGTCCCTGTCCACTTTGGAGCGTAGCGTGGTTAATTCCTCGGCCGAGAGGGCTTCGGATAATGCCTCGAGGGCTAGTGCGGCTGTTTTGTTTTCGGCGCGGAGTGCTGTGTCCGGATCACTGGCGAGGGTGATGATTCCGTTGGGCCCGGGCAATTTGAGCTTCATGTACCCATAATGGGGTACGGCTTGGAAGATCGTGAATGCCTCACGTCCTAAAAGGGCGTGGTATCCACTGCTGAACGGGGCCACTTGAAATGTAATTTCTTCGGACCTATAATTCTCTGGCGTACCGAATACCACATCTAGTGTGATTTTCCCAGCGCATCGTGCCTCTCGACTGGGTATGATTCCCCTGAAGGTTGTGCTACTTTGCTCAATGCGGTTCCAGTCTATTTCCATTTTTTGAAGAGTTTCCTCATAGATGAGGTTTAATCCGCTGCCGCTATCCATGAGTACTTTGGTGAGTCGAAAGACGTCCACAATTGGACTGAGGACCAGTGCGGCTGGTTCTCGGGCTGTTCAGAATTTAGGTTCATCACTGGCATTGAAGGTAATAGCCATGTCACTCCATGGATTTATTGCTGCTACGTGATAGATTTCGGCCATGCTGCGGAGTGTTCGCTTGCACCTATTATTTGACGCAAAGGTCTCGAAGACTGTTAACACCGTATTGTTATCCACGGGATGGTGCTCTGTGGCATTTGGGATAAGAAGATCCTCACCACTTTTGGCCACCCGCCGGAGTATCCAACATGCTCTAAGGCTGTGCGTTGGTATTGTATCCACTGTACTATGAATTTTGCAGGGTCCGTTAAGCCATCCCTCCAGTACGGTTCCATGCCCTGTAGAGGATTTTTGTTTCTTTGCAACTAGCTCGGGTGTCTTACGATAGTGCACCCTTTTACTTCGGACTGGGTATGTATTCAGAGCCGGATTATCCCAAAATTTTGTTTCGGTTTGCCAGGTGTTTTCCATCGCACAGTACTTTCGTACTATGGACGCCAAGTCAGCGAAGCGTGATATGTCATGGCGACTTAAGGCGTTAAGGATTCCCTTGTCCGTGCAATTATTGCAGAAAAGTGAGACTGCATCTTCCTCGCGACAGTCCTTAACCTTGTTCATCACAAGGAGGAATCTGACCCAATAATGATGTACTGTTTCATGGGGCTCTTGCCTGATGTGGGAAAGATCGTTTATGTCTGGGTGGGTGAGTGGATTTGAGTCCGAACCCCTACCCGATCTGAGACCCAGGGGCTGAGGAGTTTCCAATCTTGGAAGTTCGGGTTCCGGAGTGTTACCCAATAAGTCTGGCCCGCTGCCTGATTCTAGGTTCAGGGCTTGGGTGGTGTCCTCCCGTAAGTGGGTATCCGGCTAGGAGAGCTCAGGAATCCGGACATAATTAGTCCTCAAAATAGAGGAAGAGTTTCCGCATTGTTCCTCCACCACCGCAACGTGATGGGTGACCGATGGAGAGTTAATCTCCCTTTGATCGGGTTTAAGCCCAATCTGATCATAGTCTGTAGCAACTCCCAAGGCGGCGATGCGATCCAAGAGTTCGTTTAGGGAAGAGAGCTCCATTGGATCCATCTGCTCGGCGACTTCCGAGCTGACGTGGAGGCTATTTTTGATGACCCGAGAAGTCATCGTCGGTGCAGCGGCCGAATGGGCAGCCATGACGAAACTGCCTAGACGGAGAGTTTGGCCGACAGCCAGAGCTCCCCCGGTGGTAATGTTGCTTTTAACAACGAGACAAGGCATCCTTCCTTATGGCGACGTCACAGAGGAACTCTCAATGAAAGCACCAATGTCGGTGTCAAAACCGGCGGATCTCGGGTAGGGGGTCCCGAACTGTGCGTCTAAGGCGGATGGTAACAGGAGGTAGGGGACACGATGTTTTACCCAGGTTCGGGTCCTTTTGATGGAGGTAAAACCCTACGTCCTGCTTGATTTATTCTTGATGATATGAGTATTACAAGAGTTGATCTACCACGAGATCGGAGAGGCTAAACCCTAGAAGCTAGCCTATGGTATGATTGTATGTTGTTCCACGGACTAAAACCCTCCGGTTTATATAGACACCGGAGGGGGCTAGGGTTACACAAGGTCGGTTACAAAGGAGGAGATATACATATCCGTATTGCCTAGCTTGCCTTCCACACCAAGTAGAGTCCCATCCGGACACGAGACGAAGTCTTCAATCTTGTATCTTCATAGTCCAACAGTCCGGCCAAAGGATATAATCCGGCTGTCCGGATACCCCCTAATCCAGGACTCCCTCAATACCCATAGAATTTTTATATGCAGTTCTATAGGCCCACAATGCATAATCAAGTTTCTTGGACCAATTCTTTCTAGACCTATTGACAGTCTTTTGCAAAATTAATTTGAGCTCTCTATTACTCAATTCTACTTGACCACTAGACTAAGGGTGATAAGGGGATGCAATTCTATGATTAACATCATACTTAGCAAGCATTTTATGGAAAGCACCATGAATAAAATATGAACCACCATCAGTCATTAAATATCTAGGGATTCCAAATCTTGGAAAAATAACTTCTTTAAGCATTTTAATAGAAGTGTTATGATCAGCACTACTAGTTGGAATAGCTTCTATCCACTTAGTAACGTAATCAACAGCAACTAAAATATGTGTGTATCCATTAGAGGCAGGAAAAGGTCCCATATAGTCAAAGCCCCAAACATCAAATGGTTCAATAATGAGTGAATAGTTCATAGGCATTTCTTGACGTCTACTAATATTACCAATTCTTTGACATTCATCACAAGATAAGACAAACTTACGGGCATCCTTGAAGAGAGTAGGCCAATAAAAACCAGATTGCAATACCTTATGTGCAGTTCTATCTCCAGCATGGTGTCCTCCATAAGCTTCGGAGTGACACTTGTGTAGGATCTGTTCCTGTTCATGCTCAGGTACACAACGTCTAATAACACCATCTACTCCTTCTTTATAAAGATGTGGGTCATCCCAAAAGTAATGCCTCAAATCATAGAAGAACTTTTTCTTTTGCTGGTATGTGAAACTAGGTGGTATGAATTTGGCAACAATGTAATTAGCATAATCAACATACCATGGAGCAGTATGAGAAGCATTTATGACATTTAATTGCTCATCAGGAAAGCTATCATCAATAGGTAGTGGGTCATCAAGCACATTTTCTAACCTAGACAAGTTGTCTGCAACGGGGTTCTCAGCTCCCTTTCTATCAACAATATGTAAGTCAAATTCTTGTAGCAAGAGAACCCATCTAATAAGTCTAGGTTTAGCATCTTTCTTTTCCATAAGATATTTAATAGCAGCATGATCAGTGTTAATAGTTACTTTAGAATCAACAATATAAGGTCTGAACTTATCACAAGCAAATACAACTGCTAAGAATTCTTTTTCAGTATTAGCATAATTTCTTTGAGCATTATCTAGGGTTTTACTAGCATATTGAATAACGTTTAATTTCTTATCAACTCTTTGCCCTAGAACAACACCTACAGCATAATCACTAGCATCACACATAATTTCAAAGGGTAAATTCCAATCAGGTGGCTGAACAATAGGTGCAGAGATCAATGCTTTCTTAAGTATTTCAAATACTTCTACACAATCATCATCAAAGACAAATGGTATATCTTTTTGTAATAAATTAGTCAGAGGCCGAGAAATTTTTGAGAAGTCCTTAATGAACCTCCTATAAAATCCGGCGTGACCAAGGAAACTTCTTATACCTTTGATGTCCTTGGGGCATGGCATCTTTTCAATAGCATCAACCTTGGCTTTATCAACTTCAATACCTCTTTCAGAAACTTTATGCCCCAAGACAATACCTTCATTAACCATAAAGTGACACTTTTCCCAATTCAAGACAAGATTAGTTTCTTCACATCTCTACAAAACTCGATCAAGGTTGCTCAAGCAATCATCAAAAGAGGATCCATAGATGGAGAAATCGTCCATGAAAACCTCACAAATCTTTTCACAAAAGTCAGAGAATATAGCCATCATGCATCTTTGAAAGGTAGCAGGTGCATTACATAAACCAAAAGGCATACGTCTATAAGCAAAAGTACCAAAAGGGCAAGTAAAAATAGTCTTTGATTGATCCTTGGCTGACACAGGTATTTGAGAGAAACCAGAATAACCATCTAGAAAGCAAAAATGTGTATGTTTGGATAATATTTCTAGCATTTGATCGATAAAAGGTAAGGGGTAATGATCCTTTTTAGTGACATTATTTAATTTGCGGAAATCGATTACCATCCTATAACCTGTAATAATTCTTTGAGGAATCAATTCATCTTTATCATTAGGAACGGCAGTAATACCTCCCTTCTTAGGGACACAATGGATAGGACTTACCCACTGACTATCAGCAACGGGATAGATTATACCTACCTCAAGGAGCTTTAGTATTTCCTTTCTCACCACTTCTTTCATTTTAGGATTCAGCCGTCGTTGATGATCACGAACTGGTTTAGCATCTTCTTCCAAATTTATTTTATGTTGACATAGAGTGGGACTAATGCCCTTAAGATCATCATGAGTATACCCAATAGCAGCACGGTGCTTCTTCAGAGTTTTCAATAATCTCTCTTCCTCATGCTCTGAAAGGTTAGCACTAATAATAACAGGATATATCTTTTTCTCATCAAGGTAAGCATATTTAAGAGTATCAGGCAACTGTTTAAGCTCAAACACGGGATCTCCCTTGGGTGGAGGAGGATCCCCTAGGATTTCAACAGGCAAATTGTGTTTCAGAATAGGTTCATGTTTAAAGTATACTTCATCTATTTCCCTTCTTTCATTCATAAACATATCATTTTCATGGTCTAGCAAATATTGTTCTAAAGGATCACTAGGAGGTACGGCAATAGAAGCAAGACCAATAATTTCATCCTTACTAGGTAATTCTTCTTCACGGTGTTGTCTAGTAAATTTAGAGAAATTAAATTCATGAGACATATCATCTAAACCGATAGTAACAACATCTTTTTTGCAATCTATCTTAGCACTAAAAGTGTTTAAGAAGGGTCTACCAAATATAATGGGACAAAAGCTATCTTGTGGGAACCAAGAACAAGAAAATTAGCAGGATATTTAGTTTTCCCACACAAGACTTCAACATCTCTAACAATTCCCATTGGTGAAATAGTATCTCCATTGGCAAGTTTAATCGTGACATCAATATCTTCTAACTCAACCGGTGCAATATCATGCGTAATTTCTCTATATAGGTCAATAGGTATTGCACTAGCACTGGCACCCATATCACATAAGCCATGATAACAATGATCTCCTATTTTAACAGAAATAACAGGCATGCCTATCACAGGTCTAGGTTTATCTTTAGCACAAGGTTTAGCAATTCTAGCAGTTTCATCACAGAAATAAATAACGTGCCCATCAATATTATCAGCCAAAAGATCTTTAACAATAGAAATATTAGATTCAACTTTAACTTGCTCAGGAGGTGTATATGTTCTAATATTTCTTTTACGAACCACAGTTGAAGCTTTAGCATGATCCTTTATCCTAACAGGGAAAGGTGGTTTCTCAACATAAGAAGTAGGAACAATAGGATCACTATAAGTGGTAGTCTTTTCTTCAACTTTAATCGGTGCAGCCACTTTTACTTCTATGGGAGGATGATATTTAAACCACTTCTCCTTGGGGAGATCAATATAAGTAGCAAAAGATTCACAGAAAGAAGCTACTATCTCAGAGTCAAGTCCATATTTAGTGCTAAATTTACGGAAAACATCGGTATCCATAAAAGATTTAACACAATCAAACTTAGGTGTCATACCTGAATCCTTACCTTCATCGAGGTCCCAATCTTCAGAGTTGCATTTAATTCTTTCCAATAAATCCCATTTGAATTCAATAGTCTTCGTCATAAAAGAGCCAGCACAAGAAGTATCGAGCATGGTGCAATTGTTATCAGAAAGCCGAGCATATAAATTTTGAATAATCATCTCTCTTGAGAGATCATGATTGGGGCATGAATATAACATTGATTTAAGCCTCCCCCAAGCTTGAGTGATGCTTTCTCCTTCGCGAGGCCAAAAATTATATATATAATTGCGATCACAATGAACAAGATGCATAGGATAAAACTTCTGATGAAATTCCAATTTCAATCGTTTGTAGTTCCATGACCCCATATCATCACATAGCCTATACCATGTCAATGCATATTCCTTCAAAGATAAAGGGAAGACCTTCTTCTTAATAACATCTCCGGGTACACCTGCAAGCTTAAATAATTCACAAACTTCATCCACATATATTAGGTGCTTATCAGGATGCGTTGTTCCGTCTCCTGCAAAAGGATTAGCTAGCAGTTTTTCTATCATACCCGAAGGAATTTCAAAGCAGACATTTTCATTTTCAGTAGGTTCAGTAGGTTGAGGAGCAACTCTTTGCTCTACTGGTCGGGGTGAAGATACCCCGAACAAGCTCCTCAGAGTATTACTTTCCATAGTAACAAGTGACAGTAAATTTCAGCACACTATATAAATTTTTCCTTACCAAATTCCACCTACCAAAGGCGCTTCACTCCCCGGCAATGACGCCAGAAAAGAGTCTTGATGACCCACAAGTATAGGGGATCTATCGTAGTCCTTTCGATAAGTAAGAGTGTCGAACCCAACGAGGAGCAGAAGGAAATGATAAGCGGTTTCCAGCAAGGTATTCTCTGCAAGTACTGAAATAAGTGGTAACAGATAGTTTTGTGATAGGATAATTTGTAATGAGCAACAAGTAACAAAAGTAAATAAGGTGCAGCAAGGTGTCCCAATCCTTTTTGTAGCAAAGGACAAGCCTGGACAAACTCTTATATAGAGAAAAGCGCTCCCGAGGACACATGGGAATATCGTCAAGCTAGTTTTCATCACGTTCATATGATTCGCGTTTGGTACTTTGATAATTTGGTATGTGGGTGGACCGGTGCTTGGGTATTGTCCTTACTTGGACAAGCATCCCACTTATGATTAAACTCTATTCCAAGCATCCGCAACTACAACAAAAGTATTAAGGTAAACCTAACCATAGCATGAAACATATGGATCCAAATCAGCCCCTTACAAAGCAACGCATAAACTAGGGTTTAAGCTTCTGTCACTCTAGCAACCCATCATCTACTTATTACTTCCCAATGCCTTCCTCTAGGCCCAAATAATGGTGAAGTGTTATGTAGTCGACGTTCACATAACACCACTAGAGGAGAGACAACATACATCTCATCAAAATATCAAACGAATACCAAATTCACATGACTACTAATAGCAAGACTTCTCCCATGTCCTCAGGAACAAACGTAACTACTCACAAATCATAATCATGTTCATAATCAGAGGGGTATTAATATGCATATAGGATCTGAACATATGATCTTCCACCAAATAAACCAACTAGCATCAACTACAAGGAGTAATTAACACTACTAGCAACCCAGGAGGCCCACGAGGTAGGGGGGCGCGCCCAGGGGGTAGGGCGCGCCCCCACCCTCGTAGGCAGGGTGTGGCCCCCCTAGTGAACTTCTTGCGCTCAGTATTTTTTATATATTCTGAAAATGTCTTCTGTGAAGTTTCAGGACTTTGGGAGCTGTGCAGAATAGGTCTCTAATATTTGCTCCTTTTCCAGCCCAGAATCCCAGCTGCCGGCATTCTCCCTCTTTATGTAAACCTTGTAAAATAAGAGAGAATAGGCATAAGTATTGTGACATAATGTGTAATAACAGCCCATAATGCAATAAACATCAATATAAAAGCATGATGCAAAATGGACGTATCACTCAGTATCTGCTACTGTCGCTGCAGCCCCCGTTAATGGTGCGATTTAGGTGCCTCAATCGAGGAATGCTATCGATCACCCCGGCAATCAAGATCCCAGTATTATTCCCCCACCTAACAATTCTGCTGCTACAGAGCCTCATCCTGCCCGTTCCACCTCTCTTCCACCTTCGCGCCGCTAATAGTCAGCAAACTACTGCAATCTTCAAAGCAGGAGGGTGAGCTTGTTCCGCGCGCCATGGCCAACTTCCCGTTCGACCCGGCGCTGTTTCTTCCACCGCATCATCAAGCAATCCAAGTGGAGGGGCGACCTGCAAGAGTGAGGGTAATCTCTGACCCTGCTCTGCCGCGACATGAGGACCGGGGTATAGTCACCATTCTTCCTATGCCCAACCAGCAAGTCCATTTCCCTAATGTGAGGCAGATCATCGGTGAGTTTCTTACTCAAGTCAAGAACCTAGGGTTTCAAGAGATTTGCCAGTGCCCCTTCGGTCAAGCTTATGTCAGATTAAGATCGCCTTTTGATCGTGATGCTTTGGTTCTGCAAAGCCCTCATGTGCATGGTGATGTTCATATTATCTTTCAGAGGCATAACCAGGGCCTTAACTGGAGAAATCTAGAGCTGAATAGGGATATTTGGGCTTTGTTGGTTGGTTTCCCATTTGATAAGAGAGAGATGCATGAACTTGCTAATTCTGTTTGAAGTTTTGGTAAGATGTTGCTCTGGGACAGGGCAAGGAGCACACAAGCAGCTTTGATGGTTAAAATTAGAGTTGAAAATATGAGAAATGTTCCTGTCAGTATTGTTGTTGGTGAATCTGATGATCCTAATGCAGAATCTTGGACTGTACCTGTTGTCATCATCCAGTGGGAGCCATTGGGTGGAGGGCCACCAGATGAAGATCCAGTGCCTGTGGATGGAAACCCTCACCCTCGGCCAGCTAACAATTTTTCCATCCTAACCAGCTCAATCATTTCATTAGGCCTATTCAGCAACACCAGGCTCAAGATGTTATGGGAGGTGATCAGCAGAACTTTCACCATCAAGCTATGCAGCATGATGCAGCAGGATGCAGAACAAGAGGAAGATGATGAGGAGCTTCCTGGCTGGGGACATTGCGCAATGCCAGCAGAAGATGATGATCTCATTGACCAGGAGCTGGAAGAGGGAGAATTCATGGAGCTTGCTGATATGTTCCAGCCTTTGGATGAGCAGCAGCCAATTAACCTTCCTGATATGGACATGCATAGTGATTTGACCCTCTCTGTGGGGTCCAATGGGGGGAAATTGACATGCTTACAACTAATGCACAACCAAATATGGGGGAAATGAACTTTTGAACTTTTTGGGCCAGGCCCAAGTTGTCATTCCAGACCTCAATTTGGCCCTAGGGCCCATGTCAGATCTGCCACAGGAATTTATTCAGCCTCATGCTTAGCCTGCTTTTGCTCAGCCTGCCTTGGCTGCTCCACTGATTTTATAAACCTGTTGCCTCCAATGGGGCCAAATGTCAGATTTGGTCTTGATCTCAACCAAGTATTGCCTCAGTCACCTTCTGTTGCTCTTAACAACCAAGCCCAGGTAAATTCTCCTATGATTGGTAATGAGCTGGTAGTAGACATGAATTTGGTGGAAGAAGATGGCTCTCTTTTCAACCTAAATCTTGCTGAAAGGGAGGACCCTGTTATTCAGTTAGCTTCACCTGCTGAATACCTGGCAGCCATGAACAGAGAAGATGACCAGAGCTCATATGTTGATGAGGGAATTGAAATCCTGGAATGTTCTTCAGATGCTTCTTCCAAACCAGATTCTGCCTCTGAAAGTATTAATGTCACCTGCACTTCATCCTCAAATTCTTCAGAACCCCCAGGCTTTAATATCAAGGGAAGATATTTATCTAATTATGTCCCTGATGGCTCTAATGCAGATTCTGATAATCAGGGATTGGCTTGTTACTCTGCTTGGGAGCAGCATTTCTCTGTTAGCACTGAAGGCACCACACCAGTCCAGGTACCATTTGATTGGGTGGATTGCATTTGCTCTGCTTTATTGACCCCTGATAAATTTGATTGGGCAAAGGTGTCCTTGCAATCTCCTATGTGGCATATTATCTGTGAAGAGTTTCAACAGTCTCAGCAACTTGTTTTCTTCATTCCTTCTTATTGCCCTGTAACTATGGCTCATACATGCTCTCAGTTGTAGGATCTTGGTTTGGAGGAGGTCCAACCTCTACCTGCTGCTGAAGATGCTAGTTTCTGCAGTCCTGCTGCTGCAAAAGGAAAAAGGAAAGACAGAGTGCCAGTAGTGGAATCTGAGGTAAGAAGAAGTGAAAGATTGCGGCATTTAAATAAGGGCTATAGAAAGAAAACTTTCCATGATAGTAATTGTATGGCCTGCTCTGCTAAACCTCCTGTCTGCAACTCTAAAGTAATTAAGAATCTAAATTCATCTTACTGCAAGGTGGACCCAAAAGTCTGCACCGAAGAGAACCTCCTGCAGAAGAAAGTCAAGAGAGGAGGAAAGCCACCAGCATGGAAGGACTGAAGATTCTGGGTACAAGGAGGGAGGACCTAGTAGAAGGTGGAATTTTGGGAATGTTTAATACTTTGTGTAAAAGACACGTGCTTCTGATCACTTCTGTAATGAGACCTCTCTCTGCCTTACTGGCATTTCAAAGATGCTACTTGTTATGGGACTATAACGTGTAGAATGCCTGCTTTATATTAAGTGTTTGAGTGATGAACTTTCTCCTGGATCTGTGTCTACTTGATTTGCAATGAATAAATCCTGGAATATATTGAATTGGAATGTGAGAGTCATAAATTCAAGTGACAAGTGGCTAGCTCTTTCAAATAAAATTGATGAGGCTCAATGCTTAGTCATTTGTCTGCAAGAAACTAAGAGAGAAGTTTTTGATAGCTCTTATTTAAGGAAGTTTTGCCCCAAGAGAATAAACAAATTTGACTATCTGCCTTCTATGGGAGCTTCTGGGGGTTTGCTTGTGGCATGGAATGATAATATGTTTCAAGGGGAGTGTCTGTTTAAAAATGATTTCTCCATCTCCATTAGATTTATTTTAGTCCACATAGGGGATTCTTGGATCCTAACAAACATATATGGGCCTTGTGATAATGAAGGAAGACACAACTTTCTGGCTTGGTTTAGAAACATTCAGATGCCTGTTGAAACTGATTGGATCATCATAGTAGACTTCAACTATATTAGATATCCCTCAAACAGGAATGTAGGAGTTGGAGACATTAGCAATATGATGGATTTCAATGCTGCAATCAGTCAACTAGCCTTAGTTGAAATTCCTTTGAAAGGTAGAAGTTTTAGTTGGAGCAATATGCAGCAAGCTCCTCTGGTGGAAAAGATTGACCGGGTGTTCATCTCTGAAAATTGGTCTTCAAATTATCCCAATACAATGGCTATTCCTCTGGCAAAACCTGTTTCCGATCATTGTCCATTTATCATAAGAATTGGTACCAGCATCCCTAGAGCCCAAGTCTTTAGGTTTGAAAACTTCTGGCTTCAACATCATGATTTTCAAGAGGTAGTGCAATCTAACTGGTAGCAAGCCATTTTGGCAAGTGATGGTGCTAAGCTCATCACTGTAAAATTTAAAAGGCTCAGGAAGGGTCTGAAAATTTGCAGTAAATGCATCTCAAACTTAGCTAGCAGCATTAAGGCCACCAATAATGTCATCTTGATGTGGGGTCTTTTTGAGGAATACAGAGTGCTCACAGATATGGAACATAATGGCAGGGAAATGCTAAAAGAACATTTGTTAAAATTGTTGTCTTTTCAGAGGATTTATTGGAGACAAAGAGCAACAATTCGATTGGTTAAATTTGGAGATGAAAACTCTAAATTCTTTCAGGCAAAGGCAACCATTAAATACATGCACAACTACATACAGTCTTTATACAATGATCAAGGAATTGAGCTGTCAGATCATCATGCAAAAGCAACAATTCTTTGGGCTTCATTTAAAGAGAGACTCGGCCAGAATGGTGAGATTTCAGATCCTTTAAATTTGATCAACCTCATTAACAGAGTAGAGGAATTGCAGGATCTAGATGCCCCCTTCACAAAGCAAGAAATTGGCTCTGTTATAAAGAACCTCCTTTCTGATAAAGCACCAGGGCTAGATGGATTCAATGGAGATTTTATTAAAGCTTGTTGGAACATCATTCCTGAATATTTTTACAAGTTAATAGATGATTTCTACCATGGGAAGATCTCTCTTCAGAGTATTAATGCCTCTTTCATCACTTTAATTCCAAAGAAGGACAATCCAGTTACAGCCAATGACTTCAGACCAATTTCTCTACTCAATTGCACAATCAAGATCATTACCAAACTGTTAGCCAATAGATTACATGATGTCATTCTAAAGATTGTGCACACCAATCAATATGGTTTCATCAAGAGCGGAACCATTCATGATTGTCTGGGGTGGGATTTTGAATATTTACATCAATGTCAGCAATCCAAACAGACTATTGTCTTCCTCAAATTGGACTTTGAGAAAGCTTTTGATCTGCTTAATCATAAAGCCATTCTTGCTATACTGAAAGCTAGAGGATTTGGAAAAAGATGGATAACTTGGATCTCAATGTTGCTGTCCTCGGGCACTTCCTCTGTCCTGTTCAATGGAGTGCCTGGGAAACTCTTCCACTGCAGGCAAGGAGTCAGACAAGGGGATCCTCTTTCTCCTTTACCTTTTGTTCTAGCAGTTGATCTTCTTCAGTCAATGCTCAATGAAGCTATGCATCAACATCTGATCCATGCTCCTATTGTCAGCCAAGCTTGCCCAGATTTTCCTATGATCCAATATGCTGATGATACAATCTTAGTGTTGCCTGCTGATGCCAGACAAGTTGCTCAAGTCAAAAACCTCATTTTGCATTATACTGCTTTTACTGGGCTCAAAGTCGGTTATGAGAAATCTTTCATGGTGCCAATTAATGTATCAGACTCTCAGATCAACAGTTTGCTCAATATTATGGGATGCGAGTAAGGACACTTCCCCTTCACTTATTTAGGACTTCCACTTGGCACATCAAAACCAAAAATTGAAGATTATAGCCCAATGATGCAAAGAATTGAGAGAAGGCTTTCTGGTTGTTCTACCATGCTGTCATATGATGGAAGATTGTTGCTTATCAAATCGGTATTTGCAGCCCTACCAATCTTCTTTATGTGTACCTTGAAACTTCCCATAGGTGTTATTGAGCAAATCAACAAGTATTTGAGAAACTTTCTCTGGAGAAAATTTGGCATGGAAAATAGAGGGACAACACTCATTGCTTGGTCCAAGGTTTGTCTACCAAAAAAACAAGGGGGCCTTGGTATTCTTGATATTGCTCTCCACAATAAGGCTCTCCTCATGAAAAACCTATTCAAGTTCCTTAACAAAGAAGATATACCTTGGATTAAGCTGACCTGGGAGAAATATTATCATACAGAAGCTCCAAAAGGAAAAGTTGAAGGTTCTTTCTGGTGGAAATCTCACATATGTCTCCTAGAAAGGTTTAAGCAGATTAGCAGGTGCTCAATTGGAACTGGACAAACTATGCTTTTTTGGAAAGATAACTGGAATGATCATAACCTACAATCTACCCTTCCACATCTTCACTCCTTTGCAAGGAATGATGAGCAGTCTGTTCTAGATTTTTATGGAGAGCATGATTGGACTGAGCACTTTCCCCTGCCTCTCTCTATTGAAGCTTATGAGGAATTTAATCAACTTCAAGCTATAGCACCCACTCTACTTCCAAACAGAGAGGATAAATGGAGCATCATTGGGGCTGTTGGGAAGCCATCAACAATTCACATATATAATCTAATTTTAGAACAACAGGAAGAACATCCCTTTTTAGCATCATTTGGAACAGTTCAAGCAGACTCAAGCACAAAATCTTCTTTTGGCTAGTGGCTCATTGCAGAATGAACACTAGAGCACTCTTACTCAGAAAAGGCATGCAGCTAGATGACATTCATTGCCCTAACTGTAACCAACAGGCAGAAGAGACAACTATGCACTTATTATGGGACTGCAACTTTGCACAGGAATGTTGGAACTCCTTGATTCCAAATAGAAACAGAGGCACATCAGATTATGAGAATACCACCCTGGCCTTAAAACTCTTGCCAAAGCAGTTTGCAGTAGAGATCATCATTTTGGATTGTTGGAACATATGGATGCAGAGGAATGGTAAAGTTTTCACAACAATTCCACTGTCGATTCAGTCTTGGCGATTTCACCTTAAGCAAGACTTAAAGCTCCCGAGACACAAGATCAGGCAAAAGTTTGAAGCTCGGTTCACTCAGTGGATAGATCATAATCTATAATCATGAGTTCCATTCCTAGAGCAGTCATTGGCTAGCTTCTTAGCCGAAGTTCATCCCTTTGCGGGTGTGTAATATTTTGTACTATATTTATTTTAATATATTTAACGTAGAACAATTGTTCTAGAGTGTTGGGTCAATTTTTTTTGCATATCTCCAATATTGTAGATGTTGATAAATTTGTATATAAATTTGGTCAAACTTTATGTAGTTTGACTTAAGACAAATCTTAAGTGTGAAGCAAAAGGAAATGGAGGGAGTACAATTTTTGTTAAGGGGGGGTCATGAAATTTTGGGAAAATGGGCACTTTAGGTATGGAATAAATTTACGCCCAATAACTGAAGGAAAAATATAGCACATCGTATTGCTATTATTTTTAGAAACATTCTATAACATTGTTTATGCCCAATAAAATTTTGTCCATCTTGGATTATCGTTGTCAAATTTATTGGTCTTTTTTCACTTTTCTTTGTCGTCTCAATTTTTCCTTTTTTTTGCATTTATGCTAACATGTGTAAAGCCACTGCCATGTTACGAAACCAAGGACAACTCAATGACTAAACAACTTAATATAAGGAACGGGAGTTGTAATAAATGGTTTCCTTGGTTGAAAAGCACATTTTACCTAGTATTAGAGTTTACATCACAGTTGTGAATTAGTTTTGGTTCAATTGACCCTATGAACTCTAAGACTTCTTTCTTATTTGACCTTTTTACGTGTTTGACTCCGGTTTTACGCTAGACAACAGTGCCATGTCGTTTTTTTCTATGCATGTCATTTATTTCCTTCCTTTGTAGCTAGAAAAACTTGGAAAACTCAATTATACAAAAGAATAATATAAAATGCCCAGTAAAATGGAAATATTTCCAATGAAGAATCTGGTAAAAACATACAATTTTGAGAGTCTTTACGTTTTAGTTTCAAATTGCAATTTAGGGTTCAAAACTGAAAAGGTTACAGTAAATCCGGAATAATTCGGTGACCAATTGTCGTACAATTTGAGAGAAACGTGGTATTTTTTAGCTTAAAGAGAGAAAAGAGATGGCATGGTTGACACAACTGATTAGGATGAAACCGTAGTGAACCGGGTAAAAACCGGTCAATCGAAAAGGAAACTGGCATCCTGTCAAAACGGAAAAAGAGAAGAAAACATGTATTGTGAAGGATCTCTAGAAATTCCAGAGACGTAAATTGAATCAAAACAAAGAATGTAAAGCTAAATAAATAGCAATCCAAAGCAAGAAGACACGTGGAATACTTAAACATGTACTCCCTTCATTCACTATTATAAGATGTTCTAACTTTGTTTCTAAATCAAATGTATGTAGACACGTTTTAGTGTGTTTGTTAATTCATTTCAGTTCGTATGTATTCCCTCCATTTGGTAAATCTTGTCGTGATTTTAGCTCGAATTTTGAACTAAAACCACGACAAGAATTATGAATAAGTAGTTCAAATTGAAATATCCAAAACGTCTTGTTATACTAGTGAACGGAGGGACGTGATAGTAAAAAGGGCTTGCATGAATTTTTTTGGAAAATGGCTTGCACGAAAGAAGGCAGGGAGGGATTTTAGGAGCAATGACGTCCCAATTAAATTCAGGTCTCAAAGCTCCTGAAATTGCTAGCATGTCAAGAGGCAGGCAGGGAGACATGGCGCCTGCGAATCATACGCATCGGGCAGGGCAGGGAGAGTACCCGGAGCATATTTTCTTCAGCTGTTATACCAGTGTAGTGCGGTGGCTGGCTAACAACCATAGAGATGGGGCGTCCTTGTTGCAGGGACAGACAGACAGACACATAGTAGACATAGACAGCGGTAACAATCACAGAATTCACAGAATTCACAGCCAGGCAGCAGCGGCAGCAGCACTCTCCTCTCACTCACTCGCTCACCAAAAGCAGAAAAAGAAAGGAGAGATTAATAATTGTAATTGGTTAAAGGAGAGGCACACACCCCCACCTACACACCCAGCCCAGCACAGCACCGCATCGATCGTCCTCCTCCATTCGCATTGCATTTCCACCCACCACCAAACGCCCCCCGTTCCATCCCTCCCAAGAACACCACCACCAAG
Organism: Triticum urartu; assembly: GCF_003073215.2. Taxonomy (NCBI): domain Eukaryota; kingdom Viridiplantae; phylum Streptophyta; class Magnoliopsida; order Poales; family Poaceae; genus Triticum; species Triticum urartu. The sequence goes on from NC_053026.1 coordinate 330,359,691, forward strand.
CAAGATCCAAGCCCCAAGATCGGCCTGGCTTCCTCGGAGCAAGAGCAGCATTTGTAGAGATCGGTGGAGCTGCGGCGGTTGGATCAGGGAGAGGGAGGGAGCGGCGTCTGGCGTGCCGGTGGTGGAAGTGCAAGTGGTTGCGCTCGCTTGCGCAGGAGTGAGGGTCAAGTTCCCCCGGAGCTTTTCTTTCTCCTTTTCCCTTTTCACCACACCATCCACCTGAAACCCATCTCCATCTGAATCCCCCAACTCCATCCATCCATCCATCCATCCTCCATAGTACACGGGTAGAGAGATACAGAGAGGGATTGCAGTACAACCCAAGAAACCATGATGGTGGTGTGGCAGGGGCAGGAGCAGGAGGATTGATCGGCGGTGCTAGCAGGAGTAGTAGTGGCCGCTGCTGTTACTCACCGGTCGCCATCCCCTCTTCCCTTTAATCCTTGCTTCACTCCTCCCCTCCCTCCTTCCCGCCTTGTCTTATTGCCTTGTTGCAAGAGAAGAAAAGGAACCCGGCCGCATTCCCAACAGCAGCACATCTTCTTCTCGGTTGGTGCGTCGCTTGTCGCGGTTGTGGTGGTGGTGGTTGTTGTTGTATGATCGGTGGCAGCAGACGAGATGACAATGGAGCACGGCGAGGATTGCTGCGTCAAGGTGGCGGTCCACGCCCGCCCGCTCATCGGCGACGAGAAGCTGCAGGGCTGTAAGGACTGCGTCACCGTCGTCCCCGGCAAGCCACAGGTATGAACGAGCTTTCTTCACTCAATTTACTAGGCTTTTCCCTCTGTTTCGCTCGGTATGATGGAAGTTTTGTGCTTGTGTTTGTGTTGTTTTCTCCCTCTCGTTCTTGTTTTTGGTTTCTTCATTCACTGGCGGCAGTGCATGTCTCAGTGCAGAGACAAGATAGATTGACTGCTGTTCAATCCAGTTCTGCCAGTACGATAAACTCTCTCGTGTTTTCTTATCTCACAAAAAAAGAAAGAAAGAGAAACCACACGGCTGCGTTTTTTTATTCATTTTGTTCCATAAAATTCAGAGACCGGATTGACATTTTTGGCCGATGTTTGAGGGTTTCAGCACCAGATTTCGGCAAGAAATAAATAAAAGAAAAGGACTTTCCATCTCCTCTGTTTCTCTCTGTCCGGTTCAAGAACAGCCGAGCTCACAAGAAACCAATCGATCCACCCCAATTTCGGCCATCAAGAACATCTCGAATTCAGCGACGAGAATCTAGGTTGCTTGCTTGCTTCCCCGATTTAGCCCGCCGTGACAGAGATGGGCGTGCCCCCTTTTTCCCTCCTCCTTTTTCGCCATCCCCTGGAGAAAAGAAATTTCCCCTGTCGGCAGTGCCAGAGTTGTTCATATCACATTTCTGGTGCGGAGTTGCGTCCGATCCTGATGGCGTTGGTGCTCTTCTTTATCTGGGCAGGAATCCTGTCTGCGTCACGCACTTGCGCTCCCGGCTGTTTGTTGATCCGGTCCCTTTCAGCTCTCCCAATTCAATCCAAGCTTGTTTCCATTTCTTCTTCGAGAAAGGTTTTTTTTATCATTTGTTAACCTCCCCCAAATTCTGATGGATTGGGTTCCCCGTTCCACCCTGAGCCTGGGTGAGTGAGATCTGGCTTATCTTACTTTCACCTATGTGGTAGTAGTAATATTTTATTTTCTCCTGTGATTCATCTGCATGCATCTCCAGCTGTCAGTGGCACATTCTTCCTCATCTTTCTTGGCTTTCCCACCAATCTCACCTTGATCTCTCTCCCTCTCTCTCTCTCTCTCTCTCTCTCTCTCTCTCTCTCTCTCTCTGTGTGTGTGTGTGTGTGTGTGTGTGTGTGATGATTTCTTTTTTGGTGAGGCAATTTTCGGGTCAAGAATCAAGATGGGTATTAGATGGAAAGTGACTTTCTTTCCGCCCAACTCTTTATTACTAGCGTTAGCAAGGCAATGATGAGATGCTGTTGTGGTAGTAGTAACTTGGACCTTTTTCTGTTGCTGAATGAATGAATGATGGGTGAATGCAGGTCCAGATCGGCACCCACTCCTTCACCTTCGACCACGTCTACGGCAGCTCCGGCACGCCGTCGACGGCCATGTTCGACGAGTGCGTGGCGCCGCTGGTGGAGGGCCTCTTCCAGGGCTACAACGCCACCGTGCTCGCCTACGGCCAGGTCAGTCGGTCAATCATTCATTTTTTTTCCATCCATCCCAGTCCCATGTGCCATTCATTCAGAGCAAAGACCCACATGATATGGTGCCTGGACCACCACGTTGGGGGGTGGCAAAAAGCCAGCAGCACATCATGTGGCGCTGCCGGAGCTGCAAACCCTTTTCTCCCAGTCCAGCTCACCTGCTTCTGCCATTATGGGGCTTTCTTGCTTGCCCCCACAAGCAAAACCCCAAGCAAATGTCGACTGTTCCTTTGGCAATTTATTTACGGTGGAGTCGAAATGATAAAACCCCGCAAAAATGCTGGTCATTTCATTTCAGGTCTAACTGTTTTCAATTTTTTTTCTTTTTCTTTTCGCTAGACGGGCTCGGGGAAGACGTACACCATGGGGACGGCGTGCAAGGAGGGGACGCACGTCGGGATCATCCCGCGAGCCATGGCGGCATTGTTCGACAAGATCGAGAAGCTGAAAAATCAAGTGGACTTCCAGCTACGCGTTTCCTTCATCGAGGTAAACACATGGGAAGCAATGCTCGAACCTGATCAAATGCAGTTGCCTCTCTGAACTGACAGACAGTCCCCTAGAGAATTTATTTGAATATGCTATAAACACTTGTCTTGGACAGATCCTGAAAGAAGAGGTGCGGGATTTGCTTGACCCTGCTACTGTTACTGCTGGCAAAGTTGAGAATGGCAATGGGCACACCGGGAAGTTGTCCGTGCCGGGGAAACCTCCGGTGCAGATTCGGGAGGGGTCAAACGGGGTCATAACCCTGTCGGGGTCGACCGAAGTGCATGTCACCACTCAGAAGGAAATGACCACATGCCTTGAACAAGGTTCGCTGAGCCGCGCCACTGGGAGCACCAACATGAACAACCAATCAAGGTTAGCAACATTGGCACAATCATCACTATCTTTTAAAAGATAAAGCCTTTTAATCACTCACTCATAACTGATTTGATGTGATGAAAAGAGAAAACAAGTAAACATCATTCAGATTAGACACGCGCAATCAGTGCTGGATACAGTTTCAGATTAGAGAATTATTCATGTTGTTTTAATCAACTTTATGCTTTTTTTTTGTTTCGGCATGTAATAGTCGTTCCCATGCCATCTTCACAATCACATTGGAGCAGATGCGCAAAGCAGACCCCATCATGGCATCAGATGGAATGCCTATTGAAGAGATGAATGACGATTATCTATGTGCCAAGCTCCACTTGGTAGATCTTGCGGGGTCGGAACGGGCCAAGAGAACTGGTTCAGATGGCCTTCGGTTCAAGGAAGGTGTGTACTTCGCATGTTTTTCTGTTTTAGACGACCATTGATGCATGATCTCGTCCCCAAACTAAAGGTAATTTATGCCTTGTGTCACCAGGTGTTCACATCAACAGAGGACTTCTGGCCCTTGGCAACGTCATAAGTGCTCTTGGAGATGAGAAAAAGAGGAAAGAAGGTGCACATGTACCTTACCGGGACAGCAAACTCACTCGCCTTCTGCAGGTTATATTCTTCTCATGCAACTGAACAGATGTGGCCTTTAAGTGCCATTGATTTCATTGCTATGTTCTGTTAAATAGGATCAGGTCAACTGCTGCTTCAGCATCAGATGTGGTTTACTATATTATCTTTTGTCCTAATACTAACTACTTCTTATCCATTTCTGTTTTGTGAACAGGACTCACTCGGTGGAAACAGCAAGACTGTAATGATAGGTAACTCATTTTACTGGATACCACTTAATTTCTTATTCTTAATGTTTACAATAATAAGTGCCGATCTCCCACAATATCTAAAGTTCTGTAAAAGTTCCAGAATTGGCATATCAAGGTTCAAAATGTATCATCTCAAAATGTATGAATCCCATGATATGATTTAGTCATTTCATTTAATTTATTTCAAAGGAAAGACCAGTTCTTATATATGGTCGTTAAGCTTATATTTTACTAACTGGCCCGACTGAACTTACATTGAACTGACTTATGTCTATATTCTCTCCTGCAGCCTGTATTAGCCCAGCAGATATTAATGCTGAAGAAACACTGAACACATTGAAATACGCTAACCGGGCACGTAATATTCAGAACAAACCAATTGTGAGTTTGTCATCTTTAGCCTCCCTAGAAACATATCAGACATGTACCTACACTTTCTTTATTAAATTGATAAGCTTTTCTCCCTGATGGTTACTTGACTTTTTGCTATTTGCTTCCCTGATTTCCAGGTCAACAGGAATCCTATTGCTGATGAGATGAAAAGGATGCGCCAGCAACTCGAGTACTTGCAAGCAGAGCTAGTTTTAGCTCGCGGAGGAGGAGTAGGATCAGATGATGTTCAGGTAAATGTTTTACAATCTGTTTGCAATGTCATCAGCAAAATTTGGACTGTGGAACGCAGTCACTCGCACTAAGAATTGGAATAACAAGATATCAATTTTCAGGGTCTCAGGGAAAGGATCTCATGGCTTGAACACACAAATGAAGACCTTTGCCGGGAACTTTATGGCCTTCGCAACCATGTTCACAGTGATCCATGCGAACCTGAACTACATGTATGTCAATTATACTTCTTAAGCCTGTTTTTGGAAATTTTACATTTGTGAACAATGATATACTTGCACTTCCACTGCTCCTTTCACACTATATGTATGTTCTCACAAAGGGAAAACGAGAAACAACATAACATTATTATCTACTACTTTGTTTTCCATGTAGTTACACTTGAAATTTTATAGCTAGACCATATGTATCTCACTTGTTTTACTCTTTGTTTCAGAAAACTGTAAGTGGCTACACCAAAGGTGAAGGGCTCAAACGAAGCTTGCAAAGTACGGAGCCATTTGATGTCCTTATGACTGATTCTGTACGAGGTAATCTTAGAATCTTGTAGTTCTTTGGTTGCTTCTCAAACCATGACTAAATCTCGAATTTATCTTTGTTTTCTTGCTATGCTTGTATGGCACTAATTGTCCCTACCTGCAGAAGGCAACCCTAAAGATATTGACGATGAAGTAGCCAAAGAATGGGAACACACAATGCTGCAGGATAGCTTAGGCAAAGAGTTGAATGAATTAAACAAACAACTGGAGAAAAAGGAGGTATGCAACGCGGACACTGAAAACTATTTCACCATGTACATAAAATAACCGTTTAAAAATCAATAAAATGTATACGAGTTAATGTTCACGCACACATGAATATGCATTCACTTCCCCAACCCTTTGTTTTGTGGCCTTCTGTTCTATACTAGGATCAGCGGCAAAGCCAACCTTGTCCTTGTCTTGGTAAAGTTGATTTCAAAATGCATGATTCATGAGGTTGTGAAGGTCATTAATTGTGTGCCAATGATTACTATATTAACTTGAAAGAGCAACACATTATACATACATTATTCTGATCTGTTTCCTGAGTTAACTTTACTCTTGCATTCTGATTATGCTTGCCAATAACCTTACCACAAATTTGTCCCGAACACTTTGCAGTCTGAGATGAAAGGGTATGGGCATGATACTGTTGCACTTAAGCAACACTTTGGAAAGAAACTTATGGAACTTGAAGAAGAGAAAAGAGCTGTACAGGTTTGTCATAAAATCTTCAAACTACTATACTCAGTCAAAAACAGTTGCATATCCACGAAAAATGCTAATCTTACAAGGAAATTTGAACACGTTTCAGAAAGAGAGGGACAGGTTGTTGGCTGAAGTTGAAAGCCTAAATGCAGATGGGCAGACACATAAGGTGCGAGATGCCCAACTGCAAAAACTTAAAACCTTTGAAGCACAGGTAAATGGTTCTTCTTAATGTGTTCTAGTAATTTTCACAATCTAGTACATGTTAGTCATAAAATACCGGACCTGCAGATTCTAGAACTCAAGAAAAAGCAGGAGAGCCAAGTTCAACTTCTGAAAGAAAAGCAGAAGAGTGATGAAGCTGCTAAGAAACTGCAAGAGGAAATCCATTTTATAAAGTCACAGAAGGTTGCCTTTCCTTTGTCAGCTTGTCTGTGATAACTGCATCATTTTCTACATCATTTCTATGTATTGTTAATAATACTTCATTCATATTAATGCAATCTTTTATGGTTTCAGGTTCAACTACAACACAAGATCAAACAAGAAGCAGAACAGTTCCGGCAATGGAAGGCTTCCCGTGAAAAAGAACTTTTGCAGGTATGGATAGTTCGTTGCATAGTTAGTGCAAATACTGCAGAATTACTGTGTGGCAGATTCTAGTTCAATCCAAATGTGGTCCATGTAACAATGATGGGCATTTTTATCATAGCTTACTTAGATATCCATGCTTCTCTTTGTTTGCAGGGGCACCCTAGCACATGAACAAAACGTATTTTCAGAAATGATTTACTTCTAATTCTATAATATGGCCTTTAAAAATGTTGAATAAGATTAAGTTAGATATTTAGACTTGGTATGCATGCAGTGTTTATGATGCTTCTGTTGTAATATTTTTTATAGATGGAATCGGATATTCCAGAGGTCATTTTGAGAAGCATGGTTTTCATTCTGTTTCCTATGTGCAGTTGCGGAAGGAGGGACGAAGAAATGAGTATGAACGCCACAAACTTCAAGCACTTACTCAGAGGCAAAAATTGGTAAGTTTGGCATGCTTGTTTTTGTTGATCCGGTGCTTACTGAGTAGTCATGTCCCTTCAAGACTGATAAATGCCAAAACCAACAAATACGATTAAGGACATAACTAGCAAAAGGCTCTTTATATACTCCCTCTAATCCATAATAAGTGTTGGAGTTTTGAACTGAGATTGAACCTTAGTTCAAAGCTGCGACACTTATTTTGGATTGGAGGGAGTATTATATATCAGTTGAATAACAATACGGCACTTTTTGTACTATAGGTTCTTCAAAGGAAGACTGAAGAAGCTGCCATGGCTACCAAAAGGCTGAAAGAGATACTTGAAGCTCGGAAATCTTCAGGGCGTGATAATTCAGGTACCTCTCTCAGTCTCTCTGCATCATGACATTATTATTTGCAGCATAATTAATACTTCCTATCTAACAACACTCCATTGTTCTTCTTTCCTCCAAAAATAGCTGGCATGAATGGCACTTCTCCTGGCTCTCATGTAAGATTTATTCATACTTGCCCTATAAATTCCGATGTTTATTTCGCACATACCCCTCAACATATTCTTTTGTAAAACAGATGAGTGAGAAATCGTTGCAAAAGTGGCTAGATCAAGAGTTAGAAGTCATGGTTCATGTCCACGAAGTCCGAAACGAATACGAGAAACAGTCTCAATTGTATGTGTTGTGTGGTTCATTTTTGCTACTCAATTGTTTATTGCAGATACAGTTTACATTTTTTGCATAATTTATGACTTTCAAAATAATATGGTTTTAAAGGCGTGCTTTACTTGGCGAGGAGCTTGCCATTTTGAAGAAAGAAGATGCTAGTCCGCCAAGAGGGAAGAATGGAAACTCAAGGTAATTGTTCTCTCCTTGTTTTCTTATGTACTCAAGGTATCTTTCCATCACATATCTATTTATTATCACAGTAGTTTTAGCCCATATAAAATAAGTTTCCTGTTACTGTGTCCAGATCTACAATCCAATTTCCTGTAAATACGATTGAACATATTTAGTTCGCAATTTCCCATACTGTATTCAGGACTTCTAAATGGCCATGCATGTCTTGACTGCAACTCTTTTTCGCAGGACAAATACCTTGTCACCAAATGCCCGACAAGCTAGGATAGCATCACTTGAGAGCATGGTCACAATCTCTTCAAATACTCTTGTCGCGATGGCTTCTCAACTTTCAGAGGCTGAGGAAAGAGAGCGTACTTTCTCGGGGCGTGGTCGTTGGAATCAGTTGCGGTCAATGGGAGAAGCAAAGAGTTTGCTGCAGTACATCTTTAGTGTTGCTGCGGATGCAAGGTTATTATGGCATCTTCATGGTTTCATACTATGGCATCAACTTCTGTGAAGGAAACAAAATATCATCCATCATCCATACTGCTTAGACTTCATCATTTGTAGACCCTGAAACTAAAAACACCCTTCTTTTCTAAGAGATAGCTGATAGTAAACCCAAACTTAAAATTTTGGTTTATCATTTTCTTTCAAGAGTTACAATATGTCATGGATGAATGAAACGGAGACACTTAGCCTTTTTGTGATTTTTTTTCCTTCTGAAAGTTCGATTCTTTCGAAGCCAACTTCATTAATATATTATCTTGAAACAAAGAGTGATATTCTCTTTGTTGCTGAAAACAGATGTGAAGTAAGGGAAAAAGAAATTGAGATCAAGGAAATGAAGGAGCAAATGACGGAGCTTGTGGGCATCCTTCGACACAGTGAATCACGCAGGAGGGAACTTGAAAAGCAGAGCAAGCAGAAAGAGCAGACAGCTCCCATGGCTACTACTCCTCCGGTGCGATTTCTCACAGCTTGCAACCATATGAATCCTTCAAACCATACATTTGATCTATGAACAGCATGGATAAACATCTACTCCCTTTTCTCCCAAATATATATAATTTTTAGATTCTATTTCTATGATAGTCCAACATTTTCAGATATTTACCACCAATACAGAGAGAATTGTCGACATTAACAACAACAACAAATTGATACTAGTAGGACCATAATGGAATATACTTTAATAATATACAATCATCTATTTTAAAAGAAGCATGTTTTCAAATAATTCGTTTGGTAATGTGTCCAAGACGATCTACATTTAGGGTCAGACTGACTATAACACAGCTTAGAGTTTTCATGAAAAAAAAACAATTGCTACAAGACATGGGACCTGATTTTGATCATGGACATTCGACATATAGCGTGCAATTTTTAATGAATTTCCATAAACCTTGTAGGGAAGTGTAAATGGCTCCGCGAAGCACACTGCGGATGACTCCAACACACCACTATCCCCGGTTGCAGTTCCTGCACAGAAGCAGCTGAAGTACTCTGCTGGAATTGTAAATAGCCCCAGCAAAGGCGTAGCTGCATCGAACAAACAACTCAAGGTTTTACATCTTACAGCCTGATAGCTCCTTTTGCCTTGCCATGTCTCTCTGTCTCATATACATTTTCTGGTTGATGATCTTCAATGCAGATGGTTCCTATCGCGCAGTTGCCTGTCGGCAAGAAGGTTTCGATATCAGGACAATCAGGAAAACTGTGGAGATGGAAAAGGAGCCACCACCAGTGGCTACTGCAGTTCAAGTGGAAGTGGCAGAAGCCCTGGAAACTGTCCGAGATGATCCGCCACAGCGATGAAACGATCACGAGGGCCAGGCCCAGACCCCAGCTACTTATCACTCATAAACCTCAGAAAGTGATGTGAAACGGGCTTCTCTTTTTTCTCCGGCTTCACATTGACTGACACGGTTGGTTCACGGACCTACACAGCTAACAATGCGGCTAAAGGCTTGATGGGATCTCCTTCGTGCTTCGTTTTTACCTAGCCACGGGATCGACAAGTATATGTAGGGTGACTTGTCTTTGGGTGTAAATTTCCTGTGCCTATAAAGTGAGATGTGAATGTAGAGGTGGTGGAGTTAGTGAGTGAGTGAGTGGCCACCATTCTTCCTGGAAGAAGTGAGCGCGAGGTTTCATGTTTCAGCCGTCCTTGGTCTGACTGGAGAGATGCCAACGGTTGGTGTGTTCTTCTACATAAAGATTTGCAAGAAGGATGGTGGAAGTTGGATGCCTTGTGCTTGTTTCCTTTATAGTATTATTTTCTGTATGTTGGTACTGAAAGTGGCAAGTCGAATGACTCTGGTTTGGTTTGTTAGGAATTATATATTGGTCTGACACAGCAACTTGTGCCCCTGTATTTGTCACCTCTTGCGTTGTGCTGTGCATCGGCGATGTTACGAGTTATTGCAGGTTACATTCAACCAAACCTTTACTACTAAAAATGATAGGAATAAGCGAGGATATACTGCAACTTCGCTTATTGCTCAGTCAACGTACATCAGAGAACACACAGAGAAGGAAAACTAGTTGCAGAAAGGGAACAAGAAAAACAGATATTGCTCTAAACTTCTAAAGTAAAATGGCTGCGTGCTTCAAATCCTTGTATGTGCCACTGCAAAAGGGAAACTGAAACCGTCTACTGCAACTCGTTATGTCAACGCGTGCGTCTGAGTCCAGCATGTCAATGACACAAGGCGAGTTTACAGAACTTTACGGCGGAATACTGGGATTTATATGATCCCATCAAGGAGTTAAGGCAGTGGTTAAATATCAAAGTAGGATGGGAAAAGTACTCGACGGAGAGCAATTTGCAATAGCATTCTGTACTTGATGATACTACTATAAACTCACTCCAAGTAAGAGATCAATCAATAATATTTCAAACATCTTTTTCGTATCAAAATATTCATAGTAATGACAGTCGAAGCTAGGACATTTTAGTTCTTGACTGGCAGCATCGATGCTGTTCTTAAATGCAAATAGCGCTGGTCAAACTATATGTGCTGTGTTAACTTAGTGCTTACTCCTATATATAGTACACTTAAATTACTAATACAGCATTGCCAATACTTCAGACGACCTCAACAACCACCCAGCAAAGTCAGCTATGTGCCTGCCTGTCATAACAATTAACAAGAGCAGCATAAGGTAAGCATTTATTTAGATAAAAAGAACAGCCATAGCACCGAAAACAAAATTTCATAAATTGGATAAAAAGTTTGTATACACTAATGGAAGTCGGTTAACTCTTAAAAAAATCATATCATCCAGTCAAAAAGGTTTATTTATGTTCATACAAGAGTTTTATAGGCTTGGTGCAAACAAAACTGACGACCTCCATTCTTTTACGGTAGTGTTGTGCACGTGTAGATGTGTCTGGTTTACAATGTGTGCAGTCTTGCGTTCACCGTTCAAACTAGACCACACTTTTGTGTTCACAACCAAGGAAACCGTAAGTTCTACAGTAAGCATGTAGCAAGCTGCTTACAGCGATAAGCAGACAGTAGGTCCATCCTGCAAAACTGATATCCTTCAGTCATGAGGTTTATATTCACAGATGAGTTCTTGGTACAAACAAAACTGATGACCTCCATTCTTTTAGGGTACTATCGTACACGTCTTGATGTATCTGGCTTACAATGTGTTTAGTCTTGCGTTCACCGTTCAAACTATATCACACTTCTGCATTTTCGACTAAGGAAATCGTAAACTCTACAGCAAGCATTTACCATTGAATCCAAAACGCGCAAGTATGGCAAGAGATACGAAGTTACTCACTCGTAGCAATTAGGCTATGAGCATCAAATTAAAGTCAACAAAAAGGAGATCAGAAACATCACCAGTTAAGTGGGGCTTCATTTCACATTCCATCCACTCAGCCGCTTCCTGGGATTGGAGCATGCGTCGCCTGTCGTCGACTGGCGAGGTATTCTTCATAGTCCGAATCACTCTCAGATTCGCTAATCCATCCATAGCAGGGACGCCTTGCTCTACTAGTTCCTGTAGCTGCAGGATGTGCCATTGTAGCCTCAGGAGCAGGCGGGTCGATGGGCATAGGGTCTGCTCCCTCAACTGATAACTCAGCCCCAGGTGGCATCTCATTGTGCATGTCCACAATTGGCATGTCACTTGCTGTTGGTGCCTCAGAGATTGCTGCTTCCTTTTGCTGCATTACACACCAACCAAGACCAGTTAAGAATTGCACCCAAAGCCTCAGTTTAGAGCTAAACATGAAATTATATCACAACAGCTGAACTAAAGTTTGGTACAACAGGGAACACACTTTTGTCAACCCAGAATGCATATACAAATATACTCCATGGTGAAGCATATTTGGCTACCCAACAATTCATCTGACACTGAAGCACGACTCCAGTTCTAACTCAAAGACATCCAAACAACTTATATTCAAGAGATTCAATTCCAATTGCCTAATTATGGGCTCAATTCCATGAACCAGACAGGGTTAAAAAGGGAATTCTATTGCTTCATGATAGAACACAACTTAAAATGCACGACCCAGTTCACCAGCCAACTGTAACAGCATAAATGTAGAAATCAAACAAATAATTCGTTTTCCTCTGGCTTTTTATGTATAACTAAGCTTGTATGTCAAGAACGCACCGAAATGTAAAAGGTAATTACCAGAAAACAAGGAAATTATGAGAGAACGTATGGACAATCAAGGGTGAAGAAATCAACAGCAAGAAAAAATGCATCAATCATGGAAATAAATGAACCCTACTAGATTCCATTTTCGCCTACTCAACTTCCGTATACCATGTTATTCTAACACTAGAGAGCTTTTTCGTGAATAATACATAACTACAGCTAACCTAACTAAAACAGCAAGCAATGGGCAAAGAACGTGTTAGTTTGTAAACACTTGGACCAAAACCTGAAGCCTAAGGGCATCTCTAGCAGATCCCTCAAAAGTTATATGTGAGAGAGCAATTTCTGTTTTGAGGGTGCTATCTAGCAGATCCCTCAAACCTTTACTTCCTCAAAAAATTGACTTTGTATCCCTTAAAAGTTTCCCCAATTGCCTATTTTTAGTCCAGAGAAGCCACTTCTCAGGATAAGAGCATCTCTGACTGATCCCCTATAATTTAGGGGAAACACCCGAGTATATTTGGAGTATATTATAAGGAGTTAGAGGGTGGCCGTTTCTAACTGATCCTCTATATTTAAGTCCCTACAAAAATTCTGCTCAATTCTTTTAGCCTTGTAACATACATTTCAAACAATTGCATACTATTTCATCAATCATCTAAGGATCTGCTAGATTTAGAAAAGTTTAATCCCTTAAAAATTATAAGGAAATGAGATAAGAGATACATTTTGGACTTTTAGGATAGGGAATCTGCTAGAGATGCCCTAACATACAATAGAGTAGCCTTCATAACTTAGTGTGCTGCTACTTATGGAAAGAAATTAACGAACGAATTGTATGGATAAAAAAGAAGTTGCATCAACGAGCTATAATGATTAACTACTAGAGAACAAACTTATATCTTTGTTATGAAATGAAATGCATCCCTCCAATTTTCTTTAAACCGTGAAAAGGAATTCCCAATTTCCAATGCATTGGGAAACTGTGTACATGTTGTCACTTGGAATACATTAAAAGTGCAGATCAGTCGACCCAAAAAGTAAGGTCGGGAACATGAAGATTATTTGTGTTTCTTTTAGAGAAAGAGGCAAATCAAATTGATGGATGAAACATGAAAAATAAGCAGGAACAAGAATCACACGTGTGAGATAGGCGCAAGAAGTGCAATTGAGAAGGGAGCTCACTTTAGGCTCCTGCTGCTGCTCTTCCTGCTCCTGCTTCTCAAATAGCGCGTCCTGCACGACCCGGTAGTCATCTTCCTTCAGGAACGACGAAGCATCCTCACCATAGACCTGATTAGATTAGACCACCAAATCATGACCTTGGAACCACAAGGAAGAATCTCACGAACTAGTGTCGATCGACCAACTCCTCAATCAGTCGAGGAAACCGCGGTAATAGAGAAAGGGAAGAAGCAACATCGATGCTCCCAGCAGAATGCCGATCTCTGGGACAGTCCTCGAGGTTATTGAACCCAACATAACACTGGGATTCGGGTACGACAGAGAGGCGGAAAAGGGCGAAGGAAGGGAACCTCGATGAGTTGCCCGACGGTGCTGCGGATGTCGGCCTCGGCGTAGCCCATCCGTCCGAAGTGGTCGATGGCCCCGCGCATCAGGCGGTCCGCCTGCGTCGGCGGCCCGCGCCCGCGCCCGCGCCGCCCCGACATTGCTGGGCTTTTCCTCTTCTTCTCTTTGTGAACTTGGGGTTTTCCTCTCGTTGGCTGTAGAGTAAATAATGGGGAATGGCTCGCAGGGCTTTTGCGTGAGGTTGTGTCAGCAAAGCTTTGCCCACGCACCGTTTCTGAACCGTTGGATCTGTAGAGGAAGGTTAGGATCCATCCCCGGTGTCTAATTTCTTGTGTGAAATGAAATCACCCTGAAATCAGAAGATTTAGGCCAGATTTGTAATGTGGTAATTGGAAAAGTGTAGAAATACAAAAAAAATATATGCTATGACTTGCTGAATTCACATGAAACAAAACCACGGAATTATTGAGAATAAACCCCTTTTTCCAAGGGAGGGTCTTGGGCTGGGGCTACTCCAGCCCAATTACTATCTTCATGTTTTTGTTTGTCATGAAAGGATTTATGATTTTTAAGGGATATTCAAATTATGAATCATTTTCATCGTTGATGTATCATCAAAACTATGTCTTATTGGAATATATTTAAGAGATGTTCTTTATACTATATTATTGCTCTTTCGCGAGATGTGGAGTATCAGTTATTAACGGGAAGAGATACGATGGAATTGCCACACCAATTGGGGCGTCGGGCTCATGTATATTTATAGCATATGTGCATGTTGTCTTGCAAGGCAATAATACAATCAGTCATGCCAACCAAATATTGACAGGATCGATTGAAAAGATTGACTAAGCCGACAGGCAAAATGTATGCGAAATAAATCGGTAGGGTGGCGATCTATGCGAGAGAGAAAATCAAAGGAGTTCGTTCGATGAGGATCATTCGACTCGGGGGTCGTCTGTATCTGTCTCTAAATTTACACACTTCATTCATGAACTTCTTCCGTTTTCGATATAAATTTATAGGAGGCATTAGTTCCTTGAGATATATTGACATTAATTATCAAAATTCATCAAAAGAGTTAGATGAACTTTCACCCTACACTTCCGCACTACCACTAGTGCAGAAAAGCCTACTAGCGGCATTAGGAAAACATCGTTAGTGGCGCGGATGGGGAACGCTGCTAGTATCACCCCGCTGATAATACTTAGTAGTGGCCAACATGATATTGGTGGTGTCGGCTACCAACATCGGTGACAACTTCGGTACCTATGGTGTTGGTAGGCCAATGCTACATGTACTTATAGTATTTGTGGCGTACACTTACCTTCAACGGTACTATAAAGTATGACAGAATAAAAAATGCATTGCATATGAAATCACATTATTTTACATAATTGCATTGCATATGAAGTCATATTGCATTATAAAATTGGATTGCATATAAAAATCACATTACATTATATAATCAAGTGCATTGGCGCCGGTTGTGTCGGATCGAGGGTTCCAGCAAACCCTGGAGGTTCGAACACTTGGGTGCGCACGAAGATCTCTCTCTCTCTCTCTCACTCACTCTCGTGACGATCTCTAGGCCTAGCTCGCTGAACCCAAGGAACAAAAGACACGAGAGTTTATACTGGTTCGGGCCACCGTTGTGGTGTAATACCCTACTCTAGTGTGATGTGGTGGATTGCCCTGTAGGCTGAGGATGAACTAGTACAAGGGAAGAACAGCCTCCTGAGGAGAAGTGCTCTTTAGCTCGGTGAGCTTGTGTGTGTGAGGATGGTCTGAATGATCCGTCCCTTACTAAGGTGGTGGCTAGTTCTATTTATAGAGGCCCTGGTTCTCTTCTCAAATGTTTAGGCGGGAAGGGATCCCACAATGGTCAATTTTGAAGGGAGACAACCAGTACAAGTTATCCTGATAAAAGGTGGTCTTCGCCTGCCAAAGGCTCTGGTGGTGACGCCGCCGTGGGCTCCGCGGTGACCTCCGTCCTGCCGTCCTGCTGGTCTTGGTCTTATTGCACCGATATGGAAACCTTCGCCTGATGCCTCGGGACTCCTCGCCTGCGCTTCCCTCTTTAGCATCAAAGAGGAAACTGGCACCCTGCACCCGCTGGCGCCCGCCTGACCTTGGTCGTCATGGCTCACGTCACACGGACCTCCCGAGGTGCACCTTGCATAGATATCTCCGCTCCTCAGGAGCCAGCCTAGCGAGGCCGTCCCGTAGGAGGTCTTGGTGTCGTCCGCCTCGCGAGGCTCAGCCCCTCGCGAGGGTCTTGAGTGGTTTCTGGTGAAGATGGGTCGTACCAGGCCGCTGGATGAGCCACGCCCTGGGCCGCAGGCAGGCAAGTCTAGGTACCCCCGTTCCCAGGACGCTGACAGTACCCCCGTTAGAGACCCCACCCATATGTACGTACGTGGCCATATTTACTTTCTTGCATCCTGGCTGTACGTATGTGTACATGCTACGTGCGCGTCTCTACTACGACACGTGCCCTTCCTAAAGGAAATATACCTAGAGGCAATAATAAAGTTATTATTTATTTCCTTATTTCATGATAAATGTTTATTGTTCATGCTAGAATTGTATTAACCGGAAACATAATACATGTGTGAATACATAGACAAACATAGTGTCACTAGTATGCCTCTACTTGACTAGCTCATTGATCAAAGATGGTTATGTTTCCTAACCATAGACATGAGTTGTTATTTGATCAATGGGATCGCATCATTAGGAGAATGATGTGATTGACTTGACCCATTCCGTTAGCTTAGCACTTGATCGTTTGTTTACTACTATTGCTTTCTTCATGACTTACACATGTTCTTATGACTATGAGATTATGCAACTCCCGAATACCGAGGAACACTTTGTGTGCTACCAAACGTCACAACGTAACTGGGTGATTATAAAGGTGCTCTACAGGTGTCTCCGATGGTACTTGTTGAGTTGGAATAGATCAAGATTAGGATTTGTCACTCCGACTATCGGAGAGGTATCTCTGGGCCCTCTCGGTAATACACATCACTATAAGCCTTGCAAGCATGATAACTAATGCGTTAGTTACGGGGTGATGTATTACAGAACGAGTAAAGAGACTTTCTAGTAACGAGATTAAACTAGGTATTGGATACCGACGATCGAATCTCGGGCAAGTAATATACCGATGACAAAGAGAACAACGTATAGTGTTGTGCGGTTTGACCGATAAAGATCTTCGTAGAATATGTAGGAACCAATATGAGCATCCAGGTTCCGCTATTGGTTATTGACCGGAAACGTGTCTCGGTCATGTCTACATAGTTCTCGAACCCGTAGGGTCCGCACGCTTAAAGTTCTGTGACGATCGGTTTTATGAGTTTATATGTTTTGATGTACCGAAGGTAGTTCGGAGTCCCGGATGTGATTACGGACATGACGAGGAGTCTCAAAATGGTCGAGGCATAAAGATTTATATATGGGAAGCCTATATTTGGATATCAGAAGTGTTCTGGGTGAAATCGGGATTTTACCGGAGTACCGGGGGTTACCGGAACCCCCTCGGGGGTTTAATGGGCCAAGATGGGCCTTAGTGGAAGAGAGGAGGGGCTGCCAGGGCAGGCCGCACGCCCCCTCTCCCTCTAGTCCGAATTGGACAAGGAGGGGGGGCGGCGCCCCCTTTCCTTCCTCTCTCCCTCCTCCTTCCCCCTTCTCCTATTCCAACTAGGAAAGGAGGGAGTCCTACTCCCGATAGGAGTAGGACTCCTCCTGGCGCGCCTCCTCTTGGCTGGCTGCCTCTTCCCCCTTCCTCCTTTATATACGGGGCACCTCTAGACACACAAGTTGATCATTGAGATCTCTCCAGCCGTGTGCGGTGCCCCCCTCCACCATAATCCACCTCGGTCATACTGTAGCGGTGTTTAGGCGAAGCCCTGCTGCGGTAGCTTCATCAACATCATCATCACTCCATCGTGCTGATGAAACTCTTCCTCGAGCTCTACTGGATCGTGAGTTCATGGGACATCACCGAGTTGAACGTGTGCTGAACGCGGAGGTGCCGTACGTTCGGTGCTGAGGATCGGTCGATCGTGAAGACGTACAACTACATCAACCGCGTTGTCATAACGCTCCCGCTTAACGGTCTACGAGGTCACGTGGACGACACTCTCCCCACTCGTTGCTATGCATCACCATGATCCTGTGTGTGCGTAGGAAAATTTTGAAATTACTACATTCCCCAACAGTGGTATCAGAGCCAGGTTTTATGCGTTGATGTTATATGCACGAGTAGAACACAAGTGAGTTGTGGGCGATACAATTCATACTGCTTACCAACATGTCATACTTTGGTTCAGCGGTATTGTTGGATGAAGCGGCCCGAACCGACATTACGCGTACGCTTACGCGAGACTGGTTCTACTGACGTGCTTTGCACACAGGTGGCTGGCGGGTGTCATTTCTCCAACTTTAGTTGAACCGAGTGTGGCTATGCCCGGTCCTTGAGAAGGTCAAAACATCACCAACTTGACGAACTATCGTTGTGGTTTTGATGCGTAGGTAAGAACGGTTCTTGCTCAGCCCGTAGCAGCCACGTCAAACTTGCAACAACAAAGTAGAGGACATCTGACTTATTTTTGCAGGGCATGTTGTGATGTGATATGGTCAAGACACGATGCTATATTTATTGTATGAGATGATCATGTTTTGTAACGGAGTTATCGGCAACTGGCAGGAGCCATATGGTTGTCACTTTATTGTATGCAATGCAGTCACCCTGTAATTGCTTTACTTTATCACTAAGCGGTAGCGATAGTCATAGAAGCAATAGTTGGCGAGACGATAACGATGCTACGATGGAGATCAAGGTGTCGCGCCGGTGACAATGGTGATCATGACAGTGCTTCGGAGATGGAGATCACAAGCACAAGATGATGATGGCCATATCATATCACTTATATTGATTGCATGTGATGTTTATCCTTTATGCATCTTATTCTGATTTGTTTGATGGTAGCATTATAAGATGATCTCTCACTAAATTTCAAGATAAAAGTGTTCTTCCTGAGTATGCACCGTTGCCAAAGTTCATCGTGCCGAGACACCACATGTTGATCGGGTGTGATAAGCTCTACGTCCATCTACAATGGGTGCAAGCCAGTTTTGCACACACAGAATACTCGGGTTAAACTTGATGAGCCTAGCATATGCAGATATGGCCTCGGAACACTGAGACCGAAAGGTCGAGCGTGAATCATATAGTAGATATGATCAACATAGTGATGTTCACCATTGAAAACTACTCCATTTCACGTGATGATCGGTTATGGTTTAGTTGATATGGATCATGTGATCACTTAGATGATTAGAGGGATGTCTATCTAAGTGGGAGTTCTTAAGTAATATGATTAATTGAACTTAAATTTATCATGAACTTAGTACCTTATAGTATTTTGCTTATCTATGTTGTTGTAGATAGATGACCCGTGCTGTTGTTCCGTTGAATTTTAATGCGTTCCTTGAGAAAGAAAAGTTGAAAGATGATGGTAGCAATTACACGGACTGGGTCCGTAACTTGAGGATTATCCTCATTGCTGCACAGAAGAATTACGTCCTGGAAGCACCGCTGGGTGCCAGGCCTGCTGCAGATGCTGCTGACAACGTTAAGAACGTTTGGCAGAGTAAAGCTGATGACTACTCGATAGTTCAGTGTGTCATGCTTTACGGCTTAGAACCAGGACTTCAACGACGTTTTGAACGTCATGGAGCATATGAGATGTTCCAGGAGTTGAAGTTAATTATTTCAAGCAAATGCCCGGATTGAGAGATATGAAGTCTCCAATAAGTTCTATAGCTGCAAAATGGAGGAGAATAGTTATGTCAGTGAGCATATACTCAAAATCTCTAGGTATCATAATCACTTGACTCAACTGGGAGTTAATCTTCCTGTTGATAGTGTCATTGACAGAGTTCTTCAATCACTGCCGCCAAGCTACAAAAGCTTCGTGATGAACTATAATATGCAAGGGATGAATAAGACTAGTCCCGAGCTCTTCGCGATGCTAAAGGCTGCGGAGGTAGAAATCAAGAAGGAGCATCAAGTGTTGATGGTCAATAAGACCACCAGTTTCAAGAAAAAGGGCAAAGGGAAGAAGAAGGGGAACTTCAAGAAGAACGGCAAACAAGTTTCTGCTCAGGAGAAGAAACCCAAGTCTGGACCTAAGCCTGAGACTGAGTGCTTCTACTGCAAACAGACTGGTCACTGGAAGCGGAACTGCCCCAAGTATTTGGCGGATAAGAAGGATGGCAAGGTGAACAAAGGTATATGTGATATACATGTTATTGATGTGTACCTCACCAGAGCTCGCAATATCACCTGGGTACTTTATACTGGTGCTGTTGCTAATATTTGCAACTCGAAACAGGGACTACAGATTAAGCAAAGACTGGCTAAGGACGAGGTGACGATGTGCGTGGTAAATGGTTCCAAAGTTGATGTGATCGCCGTCGGCACGCTACCTCTACATCTACCTTCAGGATTAGTTTTAGACCTAAATAATTGTTATTTGGTGCCAGCATTAAGCATGAACATTATATCTGGATCTTGTTTGATGCGAGACAGTTATTCATTTAAATCAGAGAATAATTGTTGTTCTATTTATATGAGTAATATCTTTTATGGTCATGCACCCTTAAAGAGTGGTCTATTCTTGTTGAATCTCGATAGTAGTGATACACATATTCATAATGTTGAAGCCAAAAGATGCAGAGTTGATAATGATAGTGCAACTTATTTGTGGCACTGCCGTTTAGGTCATATCGGTGTAAAGCGCATGAAGAAACTCCATTCTGATGGACTTTTGGAACCACTTGATTATGAATCACTTGGTACTTGTGAACCGTGCCTCATGGGCAAGATGACCAAAACGCCGTTCTCCGGAACTATGGAGCGAGCAACAGATTTGTTGGAAATCATACATACTGATGTATGTGGTCCAATGAATATTGAGGCTCACGGCGGGTATCGTTATTTTCTCACCTTCACAGATGATTTGAGAAGATATGGGTATATCTACTTAATGAAACATAAGTCTGAAACATTTTAAAAGTTCAAAGAATTTCAGAGTGAAGTGGAAAATCATCGTAACAAGAAAATAAAGTTTCTACGATCTGATCGTGGAGGAGAATACTTGAGTTACGAGTTTGGTCCACATTTGAAACAATGCGGAATAGTTTCGCAACTCACGCCACCCGGAACACCACAGCGTAATGGTGTGTCCGAACATCGTAATCGTACTTTACTAGATATGGTATGATCTATGATGTCTCTTACTGATTTACCGCTATCGTTTTGGGGTTATGCTTTAGAGACGGCTGCATTCACGTTAAATAGGGCACCATCAAAATCCGTTGAGACGACGCCTTATGAACTATGGTTTGGCAAGAAACCGAGGTTGTCGTTTTTTAAAGTTTGGGGCTGCGATGCTTATGTGAAAAAGCTTCAACCTGATAAGCTCGAACCCCAATCGGAGAAATGTGTCTTCATAGGATATCCAAAGGAAACTATTGGGTACACCTTCTATCACAGATCCGAAGGCAAGATATTCGTTGCTAAGAATGGATCCTTTCTAGAGAAGGAGTTTCTCTCAAAAGAAGTGAGTGGGAGGAAAGTAGAACTTGATGAGGTAACTGTACCTGCTCCCTTATTGAAAAGTAGTTCATCACAGAAACCGGTTCCTGTGACATCTACACCAATTAGTGAGGAAGCTAATGATGATGATCATGAAACTTCAGATCAAGTTACTACCGAACCTCGTAGGTCAACCAGAGCAAGATCCGCGCCAGAGTGGTACAGTAATCCAGTTCTGGAGGTCATGTTACTTGACCATGACGAACCTACGAACTATGAAGAAGCGATGATGAGCCCATATTCCACAAAATGGCTTGAGGCCATGAATTCTGAGATGGGATCCATGTATGAGAACAAAGTGTGGACTTTGGTTGACTTGCCCGATGATCGACAAGCCATCGAGAATAAATGGATCTTCAAGAAGAAGACAGACGCTGACGGTAATGTTACTGTCTACAAAGCTCGACTTGTTGCAAAAGATTTTCGACAAGTTCAAGGAGTTGACTACGATGAGACCTTCTCACCCGTAGCGATGCTTAAGTCCGTCCGAATCATGTTAGCAATTGCCGCATTTTATGATTATGAAATTTGGCAAATGGATGTAAAGACTGCATTCCTGAATGGATTTCTGGAAGAAGAGTTGTATATGATGCAACCTGAAGGTTTTATTAATCCAAAGGGAGCTAACAAAGTGTGCAAGCTCCAGCGATCCATTTATGGACTGGTGCAAGCCTCTCGGAGTTGGAATAAACGTTTTGATAGTGTGATCAAAGCATATGGTTTTATACAGACTTTTGGAGAAGCCTGTATTTACAAGAAAGTGAGTGGGAGCTCTGTAGCATTTCTAATATTATATGTGGATGACATATTGCTGATTGGAAATGATATAGAATTTCTGGATAGCATAAAAGGATACTTGAATAAGAGTTTTTCAATGAAAGACCTCGATGAAGCTGCTTATATATTGGGGATCAAGATCTATAGAGATAGATCAAGACACTTAATTGGACTTTCACAAAGCGCATACCTTGATAAAGTTTTGAAGAAGTTCAAAATGGATCAAGCTAAGAAAGGGTTCTTGCCTGTATTACAAGGTGTGAAGTTGAGTAAGACTCAATGTCCGACCACTGCAGAAGATAGAGAGAAAATGAAAAGTGTTCCCTATGCTTCAGCCATAGGCTCTATCATATATGCAATGTTGTGTACCAGACCTGATGTGTGCCTTGCTATTAGCTTAGCAGGGAGGTATCAAAGTAATCTAGGTGTAACACCCTCGATGCGACTATATCTCCCACGTGTCGAGGCACGACTTAGAGGCATAATCGCATTGAAGGCATATGTCGCAAGTTAGGCAATCTTCACAACATCCCATGTAATATAATAATAAAGGGGAGATAACATAGTTGGCTTACACTCGCCACGTCAATCAAGATACATAAATAACATTACATCATCCAAACACTCATGGCCCGACTACGGCGCCAAAATAAAAGATAACCCAACATGCGACACGGTCCCGATCACCCCCAACTGGGCACCACTACTGATCATCAGGAAAGGAAACATAGTATCATTGAGAGTCCTCGTCAAACTCCCACTTGAGCTCAAGCGCGTCACCCGGAGCAGAATCATCAGGCCCTGCATCTGGTGTAATAGTAATTTGTGAGCCACAGGGACTCAGCAATCTCGCACCCTCGCGATCAAGACTATTTAAGCTTATAGGTCAAGGTAAAGGTAAAATGTATGTGGAGCTGCAGCAAGCGACTAGCATATATGGTGGCTATCCTGTTCGCAAAAGAGAGCGAGAAGAGGAGGCCAAGCGCGAGCGCATAACTAAAGAGGGCAAACCTGCGCAAGCATTACTCCAACACCGTGTTCACTTCCCGGACTCCGCCAAGAAGGGGCCATCACGGTAACACACTCAGTTGATTCATTTTAATTAAGTTAAGGTTCAAGTTATCTACAACCGGACATTAAAAAATTCCCATCTGCCCATAACCGCGGGCACGACTTTCGAAAGTTCAAATCCCTGCAAGGGAGTCCCAACTTAGCCCATGACAAGCTCTCACGGTCAACGAAGGAATAGACCTCCTCCCGAGACGTTCCGATCAGACTCGGTACCTCGGTTCTTCAAGACACTTCGACAGGTTAAAACAAATCCAGCAACACCGCCTGAATGTGCCGACAAATCCCGATAGGAGCTGCACATATCTCTTTCTCAGGGCACACTCAGATTGTCTAAACTTCCGGTAGGCCAGCCCAGAGTTGCCCCTGGTAGCCACCGGCGGCTGACGAGTTGGACCAACACTCAGAGGAGCACTGGTCCGAGGGGGTTTAAATAAGATGACCCTCGGGCTCCGGAAACCCAAGGGAAAAAGAGGCTAGGTGGCAAATGGTAAAACCAAGGTTGGGCATTGCTGGAAAAGCTTTAATCAAGGCGAACTATCAAGGGGTTCCCATTATAACCCAACCGCGTAAGGAACGCAAAAATCCGGGAACATAACACCGATATGACGGAAACTAGGGCGGCAAGAGTGGAACAAAACACTAGGCGAGAGGCCGAGCCTTCCACCCTTTACCAAGTATATAGATGCATTAAGATAACATGGCAATATAATGATATCCCAACAAGTAAAATAATGTTCCAACAAGGAACAGTCTCCAATCTTCACCTGCAACTAGCAACGCTATAAGAGGGGCTGAGCAAAGCGATAACATAGCCAATCAACGGTTTGCTAGGACATGGTGGGTTAGAGGTTTGACATGGCAATTTGGGAGGCTTGAAAGCAAGTGGTAGGCATCATAGCATTGGCATATAAAAAGAGCGAGCATCTAGCATAGCAAAGACAGTAGTGATTTCGAGGGTATGATCATCTTGCCTGCAAAGTTGTCAGAGTTGACTGGATCCTCGAAAGCAAACTCAACGGGCTCCTTGTTAGTGAACTCGTCTCCCGGCTCTACCCAAACAAGACAAACAAGCAAACGGAACACAATCAACCACGTGCAAAGCTCAAACAAATGATGCAATGATGGTATGCTATGCGGGATGCGATGCGGGATGCATATGCAAGATTTGACAAGGGATGCATGAACCTGGCCCCAACTTGGAAATCCAAGTGTTCCACTGGAAAGATGAGATGAAATCACTTGAAAACGATATAAAGAACGCCGGAATCGGAGTTACGGTTTGGAAATGGCGAGCGATTCAAATATGACCACGTTCTGCGATTTACAGCAAGTAGCCATCTAAATGCAATGAGATGAATATGCTACAGCACTCAAACATGGAATAAAAATACATGGCAGGGATGCATTCAAGATACTTAACAAAAGTCTAGCACTAAGCTACGACCAATTCATCCATTAACAGGTTCAAACAAGCATGCCAAAAATGCATAAGGTAAACAGATTTCAGACTTGGTGAAATCAACACTTGTCTGAAATCTCAGATCAGGTAGCACTCTTTGGAGCAACAAAACTACATGCTACAGGACCTGAACATGGCAAAGTAAAATATGGCATGGAGCTATTCAAAAAGCTTAACAAAAGTCCCTTAGTGACCCTGAGCCAAAAGGGATGAGAAAACACATTTGCAAGCATGTGAACATAGCAAAAACATAATCAGTTTTAAGACTTAGTGAAAACTGGCACATGCTGAAACATATCTCAAGTAGGCATGTTTACGAGCTCGATGCACTCACTACGGAGAAAGTCATGAAAAGCTAAGCATACATCCATCAAGAATACACAAAATGCAAGCTAGACATGGCAAGAACAATAACATAGCATGCACGGATCAACTACAACATCCCCGGAAAAATTGCTAACAAGTAGACAATCTGCCCGGAATCACGAAGTAGCAAAAGTAGAGCTCGATTGACTCAAGCTAGGGTGCTCCATAATTGCAAACAAGGACATGGATGGATAGAGCACTACAAGATTAACAAAACATCCTTACTGATCATCCTCAAAAGGGGCACGAATCACTAGGAAACAACATGAACACATGGCATCAAGAGATAAACAGCTCAAGGACTTAGTGGAAATGCTAAGTCCCTGAAATCAGCATTACCAAGTGTCTCACTTGGAAAGCTTGTGCTAGTCACCACACACATCACAAAAATACATGGGTTGCACCTCTGGAAAGATGGCAAAACCCTTAACAAAACATATGTAGAACTCATGGGCATATCATGCACACAAAAATCATGGCAAAAATAACAAATATCTAAATGGAGTAGCAGATCTGACAATTAACTCAAGTAGCCCTCTTCTAACAGCATTTCGGGCATCAAGATGAACTCAAATGAAAATGATGCAATGGAATGAAATGATGTACTCTCTGAGATGAACATTTTGATATGCCATATGCCCAAAATGGAGCTACGGATGCAAAGTTACGACATGATGAACATGGGTATGTGGATCTGGGAACCGGGGACTTGGTGCAAAAAACAACCTCGAGGTAAAAGTCAACGGGGCACGGAAACCGAGGCTCGCCGGCGCGAGACTCGCCGGAGATGAAGAGGACGGCGGCCGGCGAGGTCGGGGTCGCCGGATCCGGCCTCGGGCCGCGGGGAGGCGACGGCGGCGAGGAGTGAGGGCGGCGGCGAGGTTCGGCGTGGTGGCGGAGGTGGCCGGCGACGAGCTTGGACGGCGGCAGGGCGGCGGATCCGTCGAGGCGCGGGGTCGCCGGAGCGGGAGGCCGGCGCGGCTCCCTCGCGCGGGAGGCGAGCGGCGGACAGGCGGCGCCGGCGCGGGCCCTCGGGGGTTGGAGATGGGCCGAGCGGGCCGGAGGTGGGAGCGAGGCGGCGGTGGACACCTGGCGGCTTGCGGTTGGACGCGGGCGGCGGCGCGGACGCGTCCGGCGCCGAGCGGACATGTCCGGCGCGCGGAGGAAGGGGAGACTAGGGTTAGGGGTGGATTTGATCCGAGATTTGGACGGGGAAGGCCTATTTATACATAGAAGGAGCTAGGAGGCTCCAAATGGAGTGCGGTGTTTGGCCACGCGATCGTGATCGAACGCTCTAGATGATGGAGAGGGTTTTGGTGGGTTTTGGGCCAAATTGGAGGGGTGTTGGGCTGCAACACACACGAGGCCTTTTCGGTCCCTCGGTTAACCGTTGGAGTATCAAACAAAGTCCAAATGGTACGAAACTTGACAGGCGGTCTACCGGTAGTAAACCAAGGCCGCTTGGCAAGTCTCGGTCCAATCCGGAATTGTTTAATCCCCACACACGAAAGAAAGGTAGAAATGACCACCAGAGGAGAACGAAGCGCCGGAATGCAAAACGGACAACGGGGAAAATGCTCGAATGCATGAGATGAACACGTATGCAAATGCAATGCATATGATGACATGATATGAGATTCATGAAAACGATAAAAACACACGGAGACAAAGACCCGAACCCGAGAAAATAAAATAACTTAACGCCAGAAAGGACAAGAGTTGGAGTACAAATTGGGAAAATCATATCCGGGGTGTTACACTAGGAGTGGATCACTGGACAACGGTCAAGAACATCCTGAAGTACCTGAAAAGGACCAAGGATATGTTTCTCATTTATGGCGGTGACAAAGAGCTCATCGTAAATGGTTACGTTGATGCAAGCTTTGACACTGATCCGGATGATTCTAAATCGCAAACCGGATACGTGTTTATATTAAACGGTGGAGCTGTCAGTTGGAGCAGTTCTAACCATAGTGTCGTGGTGGGATCTACATGTGAAGCGGAGTACATTGCTGCTTCGGAAGCAACGAATGAAGGAGTCTGGATGAAGGAGTTCATATCCGATCTAGGTGTCATACCTAGTGCATCGGGTCCAATGAAAATCTTTTGTGACAATACTGGTGCAATTGCCTTGGCAAAGGAATCCAGATTTCACAAGAGAACCAAGCACATTAAGAGACGCTTACACTCCATCTGGGATCAAGTCCAGGTGGGATACATAGAGATTTGCAAGATACATATGGATCTGAATGTTGCAGACCCGTTGACTAAGCCTCTTCCACGAGCAAAACATGATCAGCACCAAGGCTCCATGGGTGTTAAAATAATTACTGTGTAATATAGATTATTGACTCTAGTGCAAGTGGGAGACTAAAGGAAATATGCCCTAGAGGCAATAATAAAGTTATTATTTATTTCCTTATTTCATGATAAATGTTTATTGTTCATGCTAGAATTGTATTAACCGGAAACATAATACATGTGTGAATACATAGACAAACATAGTGTCACTAGTATGCCTCTACTTGACTAGCTCATTGATCAAAGATGGTTATGTTTCCTAACCATAGACATGATTTGTTATTTGATCAATGGGATCACATCATTAGGAGAATGATGTGATTGACTTGATCCATTCCGTTAGCTTAGCACTTGATCGTTTGTTTACTGTTATTGCTTTCTTCATGACTTATACATGTTCTTATGACTATGAGATTATGCAACTCCCGAATACCGGAGGAACACTTTGTGTGCTACCAAATGTCACAACGTAACTGGGTGATTATAAAGGTGCTCTACAGGTGTCTCCGATGGTACTTGTTGAGTTGGCATAGATCAAGATTAGGATTTGTCACTCCGATTGTCGGAGAGGTATCTCTGGGCCCTCTCGGTAATACACATCACTATAAGCCTTGCAAGCATGATAACTAATGAGTTAGTTATGGGGTGATGTATTATGGAATGAGTAAAGAGACTTGCCGGTAACGAGATTGAACTAGGTATTGGATACCGACGATCGAATCTCGGGCAAGTAATATACCGATGACAAAGAGAACAACGTATAGTGTTGTGCGGTTTGACCGATAAAGATCTTCGTAGAATATGTAGGAACCAATATGAGCATCCAGGTTCCGCTATTGGTTATTGACCGGAAACGTGTCTCGGTCATGTCTACATAGTTCTCGAACCCGTAGGGTCAGCACGCTTAAAGTTCTGTGACGATCGGTTTTATGAGTTTATATGTTTTGATGTACCGAAGGTAGTTCGGAGTCCCGAATGTGATCACAGACATGACGAGGAGTCTCTAAATGGTTGAGACATAAAGATTTATATATGGGAAGCCTATATTTGGATATCGGAAGTGTTCCGGGTGAAATCGGGATTTTACCGGAGAACCGGGGGTTACCGGAACCCCCCGGGGGTTTAATGGGCCAAGATGGGCCTTAGTGGAAGAGAGGAGGGGCTGCCAGGGCAGGCCGCACGCCCCCTCTCCCTCTAGTCCGAATTGGACAAGGAAGGGGGGGCGCCCCCCCTTTCCTTCCTCCCTCCCTCCTCCTTCCCTCTTCTCCTATTCCAACTAGGAAAGAAGGGAGTCCTACTCCCGGTAGGAGTAGGACTCCTCCTGGCGCGCCTCCTCCTGGCCGGCCGCCTCTTCCCCCTTGCTCCTTTATATACGGGGACAGGGGCACCTCTAGACACACAAGTGATCATTGAGATCTCTCTAGCCGTGTGCGGTGCCCCCTCCACCATAATCCACCTCGGTCATACGGTAGCGGTGTTTAGGCGAAGCCCTGCTGCGGTAGCTTCATCAACATCATCACCATGCCGTCGTGCTGACGAAATTCTTCCCCGAGCTCTACTAGATCGTGAGTTCGTGGGATGTCACCGAGCTGAACGTGTGCTGAACGCGGAGGTGCCGTACGTTCGTACTGAGGATCGGTCGATCGTGAAGACGTACGACTACATCAACCGCGTTGTCATAACGCTTCCGCTTAATGGTCTACGAGGGTACATGGACGACACTCTCCCCTCTCGTTGCTATGCATCACCATGATCCTGCATGTGCGTAGGAAAATTTTGAAATTACTACGTTCCCCAACACTTCCTTACTCGCCCACGGTTCATCGCTGCAGCCTGCAGACAAACCGATCGACCAGTATGTACGTACACGTTGGCGACCAGAATGACAACGCTACGTACGCTTCGACCAGGTGGGTCCCGACTGTCAGGCACTTCCTTGTGTGCGAAGATGTAGGTGGTGGGTCCCAGCAGTCAGGGGAGAAACGTTTTTTTCGCAAAATACGGTGGCCCGTCCGGTGGGTCCCTGTTGTCAGGTGGAGAAATCATTATTTTGCGCATAATAAGGAGGCACTTCCTTGCTGCGGCCGTGGACCCAGATGTCAGCCTCTCCACGTACAGTACTCTTCCAATGGAAATCATGTTGGGGAACGTAGTAATTTCAAAAAAAATCCTACACACACGCAAGATCATGGTGATGCATAGCAACGAGAGGGGAGAGTTTCATCCACGTACCCTCGTAGACTGTAAGCGGAAGCGTTATGAGAACGCGGTTGATGTAGTCGTACGTATTCACGATCCGACCGATCCAAGTATCGAACGTACGGCACCTCTGAGTTCAGCACACGTTCAGCTCGGTGACGTCCCATGAACTCCGATCCAGCAGAGCTTCGAGGGAGAGTTCCGTCAGCACGACATCGTGATGACGGTGATGATGATGCTACCGACGCAGGGCTTCGCCTAAGCACCACTACGATATGATCGAGGTGGATTATGATGGAGGGGGGCACCGCACACGGCTAAAAGATCAACTGATCAACTTGTGTGTTCATGGGGTGCCCCCTGCCCCCATATATAAAGAAGGGAGGAGGAGGAGGCCGACCCTAGAGGGGGCGCGCCAAGTGTGGGGAGTCCTACTAGGACTCCCAATTCCTATTAGGATTCCCCTTTTCCTTTCCGGAGTAGGAGAGAAGAAAGAAGGAAAGAGAGAGGGAGTAGGAAAGGGCAAGGGGGGGGGGGCGCCCCCTTTCCCCTAGTCCAATTCGGACCCATGGGGGGGGGGCGCCTCCTTCCCTTTTTCCTGCCTCCTCTATTCCCGTATGGCCCAATAAGGCCCAATACTTCTCCCGGTGAATTCCCGTAACTCTCCGGTACTCCGAAAAATACCCGAATCACTCGAAACCTTTCCGATGTCTGAATATAGCGTTTCAATATATCGATCTTTACGTCTCGACCATTTTGAGACTCCTCGTCATGTCCCCGATCTCATCTGGGACTCCGAACAAACTTCGGTCATCAAATCACATAACTCATAATACAAATCATCACAGAACATTAAGCGTGCGGACCCTACGGGTTCGAGAACCATGTAGACATGATCGAGACTCATCTCCGGTCAATAACCAATAGCGGAACCTGGATGCTCATATTAGTTCCTACATATTCTATGAAGATCTTTACCGGTCAAGCCGCATAACAACATACATTGTTCCCTTTGTCATCGGTATGTTACTTGCCCGAAATTCAATCATTGGTATCTCAATACCTAGTTCAATCTCATTAACAACAAGTATCTTTACTCGTTCCTTAATGCATCATCCCGCAACTAACTCATTAGTCACATTGCTTGCAAGGCTTATAGTGATGTGCATTACCGAGAGGGCCCAGAGATACCTATCCGACAATCGGAGTGACAAATCCTAATCTTAATCTATGCCAACTCAACAAGTACCATCAGAGACACCTGTAGAGCACCTTTATAATCACCCAGTTACGTTGTGACGTTTGGTAGCACACAAAGTGTTCCTCCGGTATTCGGGAGTTGCATAATCTCATAGTCATAGGAACATGTATAAGTCATGAAGAAAGCAGTAGCAATATACTAAACGATCAAATGCTAAGCTAATGGAATGGTTCAAGTTAATCACATCATTATCTAATGATGTGATCCCGTTAATCAAATGACAACTCATGTCTATGGTTAGGAAACTTAACCATCTTTGATTCAACGAGCTAGTCAAGTAGAGGCATACTAGTGACACTCTGTTTGTCTATGTATTCACACATGTACTAACTTTCTAGTTAATACAATTCTAGCATGAATAATAAACATTTATCATGATATAAGGAAATAAATAATAACTTTATTATTGCCTCTAGGGCATATTTCCTTCAGTCTCCCACTTGCACCAGAGTCAATAATCTAGTTCATGTCTTTATGTGATTAGTTCACATCTCCATGTGACTAATACCCAAAGGGTTTACTAGAGTCAATAATCTAGTTCACATCGCTATGTGATTAACACCCTAAGAGTGATCATGTTTTTCTTGTGAGAGAAGTTTAGTCTACGGGTCTACAACATTCAGATCCGTATGTATTTCGCAAATTTCTATGTCTATAATGCTCTGCATGTAGCTATTCTAGCTAATTGCTCCCACTTTCAATATGTATTCAGATCGAGACTGAAAGGATCGATATAGTTGACTAGAGGGGGGGGGGTGAATTGACAACTAACAATTTTTAACTTTTCTTTACCAAATTAAACTTTGCAACAAAGTAGGTTGTCTAGATATGCAACGAGGTGAGCAACCTGTATGATGCAACAAAAAAAGTACACAAGAAAGCTAAGGATACAAAACAAAAGCTTGCACAAGTAAAGGCACGAGATAACCAAGAGTGGAGCCGGTGAAGACAAGGATGTGTTACCGAAGTTCCTTCCTTTTGAGGGGAAGTACGTCTCCGTTGGAGCGGTGTGGAGGCACAATGCTCCCCAAGAATCCACTAGGGCCACCGTATTCTCCTCATTCCCTCACATGATGCGAGATGCCGTGATTCCACTATTGGTGCCCTTGGAGGCGGCGACTCGGACCTTTACAAACAAGGTTGGGGTTCTCTCACAACCGAATTGGAGGCTCCCAACGAAACCACGGAGCTTCACCACAATGGAATATGGCTCTGAGGTGACCTCAACCGTCTAGGGTGCTCAAACACCCAAGAGTAACAAGATCCGCAAGGGATGAGTGGGGGAATCAAATTTCTCTTGGTGGAAGTGTAGATCTGGGCCTTTTGAACCAATCCCTAGAAAATCAACAAGTTTTATTGGGTAGGGAGAGAGATCGGGTGAAAATGAGCTTTGGAGCAACAATGGAGCTTAGGGAAAGGAGGTAAGTCAACTTGGAGAAGAAGACCTCCTTTTATAAGGGGGGAGGACAAACCAACCGTTACCCCTGCCCAGCCCCGCACAGGGCGGTACTATCGCAGGGCTGGGCGGTACTACCGCTGTGGCCAGTGATACTACCGTTCCACCTCGCGGTACTGCCACACAGTAAGGCGGGAGTGGGGACCTGGACCTAGGGCGGTACTACCGCGGTCGTAGGAACGATACTACCGCCTAAGAGCGATACTACTGCCCCTACTGCCGCAGCTAGTGCCGCAAAACCCGACATGAAAGGAGAGACCTCGAGTCGAGGCGGTAGGATCACGGAGCCGCAGCGGTACTACGACTGAGAGCTCTAAGCGGTACTGCCGCGCTGATGAGCGATACTGCCGCTTTGTAGCTCTTGAGAGGTACTACCACTGGGGTTCACGGTACTACCGCTGGGACCAGACCACAGGGAGAAGTCAGCAAGGGAGCCTACAACGAGACGGAAAAGCTCAGAGGGTGCACAAGGGATGTGTATGTGTTGATTCCACCCTAGCCCCACCAATGCGGACCCCCTCTTAATAGTACGTCTTTCCTATGACTCAAATCCACTGAAAAGAAACGTAGACAAACGCCGTCTTCAATATTCTTCGAGGGGAACAAGAACCGTCTTGTGCCTAGTGATGAAACGTCTGAAATACTCAAGGCACACGATCAGTCCGCAAAAGCATTGTCATCAATCACCAAAACATCTTAGGGATAAATATGCCCTTACAATCTCCCCCTTTTTTGTGGATTGATGAAAATACATGATTTGCACAAAGGGGAAAATATAGGACATAAGCAAACCCCACATCTCTAAAATATAGACGGGCTCCCCCTAGATGTGTGCTATCTAGATAAGTGCTTTGGACTGCACGACGCACATACTAGGATCAAAACTCCCCCTATATTTTATAGACAATGCATATCTTGCAACAATAAGGCTAACACTAAGCAAGATAGTAAATATGAGCATAACATAAATAGCACAAGATAACATAAGCTCAATAAGATGTGATAGAGTGCATATGTCTTACACCATATGAAAGATAAGTCTCACGAGCACAACCAAACCAATGCAAGCAAGGTTCAACACGAGAAAAGAGTTTGCGAGAAAGTCAGTCAAGGCAAACACGCGACACAGACACACGCTCGCAACTCGACAACGACAAATCCCTAAGCTCTCTCCCCCTTGGCATCGAGACACCAAAAAGGCAAAGAGCGCTGCTAAGGCTCCAGGTGATAGCAAACTGAGGGGATCAAACATCACATCCTGGCGGGATCGTCTGCACTGTCATCCTCAGTCGGAAACTGCTCGGTGTCTGAATCGATCCACGGACAGTGCTGCTGAATCCACTCCTCCTCATCAGTGATCTTACTCTCAGGACCGCTAGCAATGGTCGCACCCAACTGACGCATGAGCTCCTTGTGATGACTCATGGCTTGCTTCTCAGCCACATGAGTCACGTACTGACCGTGAGGCTCCATGCAGAAGAGTTTCTTCATCTTGCGCTTGAGCTTCTTTGCCCAAGAGGGCTCTGCTCCAGATGGCTCTAATCTCTACTACACAACCTTCTTCTTGTAGACGTTGTTGGGCCTCCAAGTGCAGAGGTTTGTAGGACAGTAGCAAATTTCCCTCAAGTGGATGACCTAAGGTTTATCAATCCGCAGGAGGCGTAGGATGAAGATGGTCTCTCTCAAGCAACCCTGCAACCAAATAACAAAGAGTCTCTTGTGTCCCCAACACACCCAATACAATGGTAAATTGTATAGGTGCACTAGTTCGGTGAAGAGATGGTGATACAAGTGCAATATGGATAGTAGATATGAGTATTTGTAATCTGAAATAATAAAAACAGCAAGGTAACAAGTGATAAAAGTGAGCATAAACGGTATTGCAATGTGTGGAAATAAGACCTAGGGTACATACTTTCGCTAGTGTAAGTTCCCTCAACAATACTAACATAAATTGGCCCTCAACAATACTAACATAAATTGGATCACATAACTATCCCTCAACGTGCAACAAAGAGTCACTCCAAAGTCACTAATAGCGGAGAACAAACAAAGAGATTATGGTAGGGTACGAAACCACCTCAAAGTTATTCTTTCCAATCAATCCGTTGGGCTATTCCTATAAGTGTCACAAACAGCCCTAGAGTTCGTACTAGAATAACACCTTAAGACACAAATCAACCAAAACCCTAATGTCACCTAGATACTCCAATGTCACCTCAAGTATCCGTGGGTATGATTATACGATATGCGTCACACAATCTCAGATTCATCTATTCAACCAAACACATAGGACCTCAAAGAGTGCCCCAAAGTTTCTAGGAGAATCACGACGAAAACGTGTGCCAACCCCTATGCATAGGTTCATGGGCGGAACCCGCAAGTTGATCACCAAAACATACATCAAGTGAATCACGTGATATCCCATTGTCACCACAGATACGCACGACAAGACATACATCAAGTGTTCTCAAATCTTTAAAGACTCAATCCGATAAGATAACTTCAAAGGGGAAACTCAATCCATTACAAGAGAGAGAGGGGGGAGAGAAACATCATAGGATCCAAATATAATAGCAAAGCTCGCGATACATCAAGATCGTATCACCTCAAGAACACAGAGAGAGAGAGAGATCAAACACATAGCTACTGGTACATACCCTCAGCCCCGAGGGAGAACTACTCCCTCCTCGTCATGGAGAGCACCGGGATGATGAAGATGGCCACCGGAGAGGATTCCCCCTCCGGCAGGGTGCCGGAACGGGTCTAGATTGGTTTTCGGTGGCTACGGAGGCTTCTGGCGGCGGAACTCCCGATCTATTGTGCTCCGATGTTTTTAGGGTATATGGAGATATATAGGCGGAAGAAGTACGTCATGGGAGCCACAAGGGGCCCACGAGGGTCGAGGGCGCGCCCCTGCCTCGTGGCCTCCTCGTAGGTCCCCTGACGTGCACTCCAAATCTTCTGGGCTTCTTCTGATCCAAAAATAAGTTCCGTGAAGTTTCAGGTCAATTGGACTCCGTTTGATTTACCTTTTTCTGCGATATTCTAAAACAAGGAAAAACAGAAACTGACACTAGGCTCTGGGTTAATAGGTTAGTCCAAAAAATGATATAAAATAGCATATAAATGCATATAAAACATCCAAGGTTGATAATATAATAGCATGGAACAATAAAAAATTATAGATTATAGATACGTTGGAGACGTCAGCATCCCCAAGCTTAATTCCTACTCGTCCTCGAGTAGGTAAATGATAAAAACAAATTTTTTGATGTGGAATGATACCTAACATATTTCTCTGTGTAATTCTTTTTATTGTGGCAAGAATATTCAGATCCATAAGATTCAAGACAAAATTTTAATATTGACATAAAAAATAATAATACTTCAAGCATACTAACAAAGCAATCATGTCTTCTCAAAATAACATGGCCAAAGAAAGCTATCCCTACAAAATCATATAGTCTGGCTATGCTCCATCTTCACCACACAAAATATTTAAATCATGCACAACCCCGATGACAAGCCAAGCAATTGTGTCATACTTTTGGTGTTCTCGAACTTTTTCAATCTTCACGCAATACATGAGCGTGAGCCATGGATATAGCACTATAGGTGGAATAGAATGGTGGTTGTGGAGAAGACAAAAATAAGAAGATAGTATCACATCAACTACACGTATCAACGGGCTATGGAGATGCCCATTAATAGATATCAATGTGAGTGAGTAGGGATTGCCATGCAACGGATGCACTAGAGCTATAAGTGTATGAAAGCTCAACTAAAGAAATTAGTGGGTGTGCATCCAACTTGCTTGCTCACGAAGACCTAAGGCATTTTGAGGAAGCCCATAATTGGAATATACAAGCCAAGTTCTATAATGAAAAATTCCCACTAGTATATGAAAGTGACAACATAGGAGACTCTCTATCATGAAGATCACGGTGCTACTTTGAAGCACAAGTGTGGTAAAAGGATAGTAGCATTGCCCCTTCTCTCTTTTTCTCTCATTTTTTTATTTTTTATTTGGGCCTTCTCTTTTTTTATGGCCTCTTTTCTCTTTTTTGGGCTTCTTTGGCCTCTTTTATTTATTTATTTATTTTCGTCCGGAGTCTCATCCCGACTTGTGGGGGAATCATAGTCTCCATCATCCTTTCCTCACAGGACAATGTTCTAATAATGATGATCATCACACTTTTATTTACTTACAACTCAAGAATTACAAATCGATACTTAGGACAAGATATGACTCTATATGAATGCCTCCGGTGGTGTACCAGGATGTGCAATGACTCATGAGTGACATGTATGAAAGAATTATGAACGGTGGCCTTGCCACAAATATGATGTCAACTACATGATCATGCAAAGCATTATGACAATGATGAAGCGTGTCATAATAAACGGAACAGTGGAAAGTTGCATGCAATATATCTTGGAATGGCTATGGAAATGCCATAATAGGTAGGTATGGTGGCTGTTTTGAGGAAGATAAATGGTGGGTTTATGGTACCGGCAAAAGGTGCGCAGTACTAGAGAGGCTAGCAATGGTGGAAGGGTGAGAGTGCGTATAATCCATGGACTCAACATTAGTCATAAATAACTCACATACTTATTGCAAAAATTTATTAGTTATCGAAACAAAGTACTATGCGCATGCTCCTAGGGGGATAGATTGGTAGGAAAAGACCATCGCTCGTCCCCGACCGCCACTCTTAAGGAAGACAGTCAATAAATAAATCATGCTCCGACTTCATCACATAACGGTTCACCATACGTGCATGCTACGGGAATCACAAACTTCAACACAAGTATCTCTCAAATCCACAACTACTCAACTAGCATGACTCTAATATCACCATCTCCATATCTCAAAACAATCATCAAGTATCAAACTTCTCATAGTATTCAATGCACTCTATATGAAAGTTTTTATTATATCCCTCTTGGATGCCCATCATATTAGGACTAAATTCATAACCAAAGCAAATTACCATGCTGTTTAGGACTCTCAAAATAATATAAGTGAAGCACGAGAGTTCATCTATTTCTTCAAAATAAAACCACCACCGTGCTCTAAAAAGATATAAGTGAAGCACTAGAGCAACAACAAACTACTCCGAAAGATATAAGTGAAGATCAATGAGTAGTCGAATAATTATGCAACTATGTGAAGACTCTCTAACATTTAAGAATTTCATATCTTGGTATTTCATTCAAACAGCAAGCAAAGCTAAATAAAATAAAATGACGCTCCAAGCAAAACACATATCATGTGGTGAATAAAAATATAGCTCCAAGTAAAGTTGCCGATGAACGAAGACGAAAGAGGGGATGCCCAACCTTAGGCTTTTGGTTGTCCTTGAATATTAACTTGGGGTGCCTTGGGAATCCCCAAGATTAGGCTCTTGCCACTCCTTATTCAATAGTCCATCGAATCTTTACCCAAAACTTAAAAACTTCACAACACAAAACTTAACAGAAAACTCGTAAGCTCCGTTAGTATAAGAAAATAAATGACCACTTAGGTACTGTTGTGAACTCATTCTTTATTTATATTGGTGTAATATCTACTGTATTTCAACTTTGCTATGGTTCATAAACTCTATTACTAGCCATAGATGCATCAAAATGAGCAAACAACACATAGAAAACAGAATCTGTCAAAAACAGAACAGTCTGTAGTAATCTGGATCAAACGTATACTTATGGAACTCATAAAATTCTCAAATAAATTGATGGACGTGAGGAATTTATCTATTAATCATCTGCAAAAATAATTAACTAAATATAAATCTCCAATAAAAAATGGCAGCAATTCTCGTGAGCGCTAAAGTTTCTGTTTTTTTACAGCATGATCGCAAAGACTTTCCCCAAGTCTTCCCAAAGGTTCTACTTGGCACAAAAACTAATTAAAACATAAAACCACATCTAAACAGAGGCTAGATGAATTATTTATTACTAAACAGGAGCAAAAATCAAGGAACAAAAATAAAATTGGGTTGCCTCCCAACAAGCGCTATCGTTTAACGCCCCTAGCTAGGCATGATGATTTCAATGATGCTCACATAAAAGATAAGAATTGAAACATAAAGAGAGCATCATGAAGAATATGACTAGCACATTTAAGTCTAACATACTTCCTATGCATAAGGATTTTGTGAGCAAACAACTTGTGGGAACAAGAATCAACTTGCATAGGAAGGTAAAACAAGCATAACTTCAAAATTTTGAAGCACATAGAGAGGAAACTTGATATTATTGCAATTCCTACAAGCATATGTTCCTCCCTCATAATAATTTTCAGTAGCATAAGGAATAAATTCAACAATATAACCAGCACCTAAAGCATTCTTTTCATGATCTACAATCATAGAAATTTACTACTCTCCACATAAGCAAGATTCTTCTCATTCGGAATAGTGGGAGTATCATAAGAGACTCGAATACTATAAATTGTTTCTACATTAAAAGAGCAATGTTCAGAAAAGGGGTAACCATAATCACGAAAAGTTTTATAAATATAATCACTAATTTTTATAGCATAAGTATCATCACAATAATCATCATAAGTAGGAGGCATGCTATCATCATTATAAATTTGCATATCAAAACTTGGGAGACTAAAAATATCATCTTCATCAAACATAGCATCCCCAAGCTTGGGACAAACATTAATTGCAGCAAATATATTCTCAAAAACATCATATTCATCAAACATAGCTTCCCCAAGCTTGGGCCTTTTCATATCATAAGCATAATCACTCTCATCATTAATAGTATAGATAGCACCAATAGTATAGCAATTATCATATTCTTCCAAGCAAGTGCCAAAAAGATTTTCAAGATCATAAGAAGTATCATTATCTTCCACAATTATATTTTCATGAGGCACAATAGTAATAGGAGCAGCACTATTTGGGGGAGACATCTTTTTACCTCTCTTCCTTTTTCTTTTCTTCTTCTTCACCACATCATGTGTGGGTTCAATCCTCTTTTCGGAGCTCCTTATTAATGAGATTGGTTGAATAGGAGGCTCCTCCTCGTTACCTGATTCATCATAAGAAATAATAGGAGGATATTGGGAAGTCTCTTCCCTTTCATTAGTATTCTCTTCATCTTCTATTTGTTTTCTTTTCTTTATGTAATTGGCAATATAAGGATTTTCAATGCAATTTACCGCACAATACATATAAATTTCCTCTAGATCAAAATGAAGAACTCTATCAATGGCAAATTTTGGAATATCCTTAGTTATACGTTTCATTTCTTCGTAGCCCATAAGCAAACTAAGTTCATTATAATGTGCAAGGGAAATCAAGTCATCACAATTTTTGGATATGATACGACCATGAAACAATTTGCATTGGGTACTGAAATGATCATGTTCATTGCAAAGTTCACAAGTACGGCTAAGAAAATTTAAATTTTTAGCACAATCATCTAGCCTTTCTTGCAACAATTTAGTTTCTAAGTACTTATGCCTCATGCAATATCTATCTTCCCTATTTGGTGTGTACTTACAAACCCAATGCACTCCACAAAAATTGACATGTTTATAGGAGACATTTTCATCATAACTAGTGCAATCATCATTAGTACCATGGATATTCAAGGAGTTCATACTAACAACATTGCAATCATGCTCATCATTCAAAGGTTTAGTGCCAAACATTTTAGTGCATTCTTCTTCTAACACTTTGGCACAATTTTCCTTTCCATCATACTCACGAAAGATATTAAAAAGATGAAGCGTATGAGGTAGACTCAATTCCATTTTTTATAGTTTTATTTTATAGACTAAACTAGTGATAAAACAAGAAACTAAAAGACTTGATTGCAAGATCTAAAGATATACCTTCAAGCACTCACCTCCCCGGCAACGGCGCCAGAAAAGAGCTTGATGTCTACTACACAACCTTCTTCTTGTAGACGTCGTTGGGCCTCCAAGTGCAGAGGTTTGTAGGACAGTAGCAAATTTCCCTCAAGTGGATGACCTAAGGTTTATCAACCCGTAGGATGCGTAGGATGAAGATGGTCTCTCTCAAGCAACCCTGCAACCAAATAACAAAGAGCCTCTTGTGTCCCCAACAAACCCAATACAATGGTAAATTGTATAGGTGCACTATTCGGTGAAGAGATGGTGATACAAGTGCAATATGGATAGTAGATAATAGATTTTGTAATCTGAAAATATAAAAACAGCAAGGTAACTAATGATAAAAGTGAGCGTAAATGGTATTGCAATGCGTTGAAACAAGGCCTAGGGTTCATACTTTCGCTAGTGCAAGTTCCCTCAACAATAATAACATAATTGGATCACATAACTATCCCTCAACATGCAACAAAGAGTCACTCCAAAGTCACTAATAGCGGAGAAGAAACGAAGAGATTATGGTAGGGTACGAAACCACCTCAAAGTTATTCTTTCCAATCAATCCGTTGGGCTATTCCTATAAGTGTCAGAAATAGCCCTAGAGTTCGTACTAGAATAACACCTTAAGACACAAATCAACCAAAACCCTAATGTCACCTAGATACTCCAATGTCACCTCAAGTATCCGTGGGTATGATTATACGATATGCGTCACACAATCTCAGATTCATCTATTCAACCAACACATAGGACCTCAAAGAGTGCCCCAAAGTTTCTACCGGAGAATCACGACGAAAACGTGTGCCAACCCCTATGCATAGGTTCATGGGCGGAACCCGCAAGTTGATCACCAAAACATACATCAAGTGAATCATGTGATATCCCATTGTCACCACAGATACGCACGGCAAGACATACATCAAGTGTTCTCAAATATTTAAAGACTCAATCCGATAAGATAACTTCAAAGGGGAAACTCAATCCATTACAAGAGAGTAGAGGGGGGGGGGAAGAAACATCATAGGATCCGAATATAATAGCAAAGCTCGCGATACATCAAGATCGTATCACCTCAAGAACACGAGAGAGAGAGAGATCAAACACATAGCTACTGGTACATACCCTCAGCCCCAAGGGAGAACTACTCCCTCCTCGTCATGGAGAGCACCGGGATGATGAAGATGGCCACCGGAGAGGTATTGACCCCTCTGCCAGGGTGCCGAAACGGGTTTAGATTGGTTTTCGGTGGCTACGGAGGCTTCTGGCGGCGGAACTCCCGATCTATTGTGCTCCCGAATGTTTTTAGGGTATATGGAGATATATAGGCGGAAGAAGTACGTCAGGGGAGCCACGAGGGGCCCACGAGGGTGGAGGACGCGACCAGGGGGTGGGCGCGCCCCCTGCCTCGTGGCCTCCTCATAGGTCCCCTGACGTGCACTCCAAGTCTTCTAGGCTTCTTCTGATCCAAAAATAAGTTCCATGAAGTTTCAGGTCAATTGGACTCCGTTTGATTTTCCTTTTCTGCAATATTCTAAAACAAGGAAAAAATAGAAACTGGCACTGGGCTCTGGGTTAATAGGTTAGTCCCAAAAATCATATAAAATAGCATATAAATGCATATAAAACATCCAAGGTTGATAATATAATAGCATGGAACAATCAAAAATTATAGATACGTTGGAGACGTATAAGGCTCATAGTCATCATCATCATCTGCATCAGCCTCGGTCTCCATGTCAGCAGCTCCAGGCGGAATGCCAGAACTCGGAGCTGCGGTGCCCCAGTTCTCCTTCTTCCGCAGACGCTTGATCTCATGAGAAACTAGATCCCCAGTCTCCAGTACCACCTTAGGATACACACACTCCCAGGCCTTCTCAATGAGCAACATGATGAACGGTCCATAGATAGGGCACTTGCGCTCAGAGATGGCGGGAACCAACTCAGACCACATGACATTAGAGATATCCAAAGAGTC
This sequence comes from Triticum urartu, assembly GCF_003073215.2. NCBI lineage: Eukaryota > Viridiplantae > Streptophyta > Magnoliopsida > Poales > Poaceae > Triticum > Triticum urartu. The sequence continues at coordinate 330,401,880 of NC_053026.1, forward strand.
TCCAATGTTTTCTTCCTTCTCATGTTGACAGAAAAGAAGCATGTCCACAAGATAAGAGTGTACCATATCCAAGTTGCCAATGCGAGGGAAGAGGGTCTCCCTAAAGATGCGATGGAGAATATCCAGAAATGCTGGCAGCTCATATGTCTCCTTCTGAGTCACTGGGTTAATCTTCAAGGTACAGTATGGCCAGAGAGATTGCTTGTGAGTGGAAGTTGCATTGCGGTGAGGGCGAAAGCCAACTGGGTTCTCAAGACCTTGATCCTCAACTTCAAGAAGCTCCATGAAGGCCTTCCACTTGACAGTAAGCAGCCTGTCATTTGTCATCCAAGTCAGAGTCCTGTCCTCATCTGTTCCAAGATGGACGGTGGCATAAAACTGAGCCACCAAATCTGCATCAAAATCCTTGTGTGAACTGCATGATCCTGAGTATGTTCAACTAAGAGCATATGTGAAGAGCCTCCCCAAAGTAGTCAGGATCCTTCTCCATAAAGGCAACGTCGATGGAGCGAACATCAACAAAAAGATTCTTCTTGGCTTTGATCACATCAAAGTAGATGGCATACTGAAAACGGTTCCAGAACGGGCGGTTGACCAAGGCAGGTTCTTGAGCGACCTCATAGGGGTTGCACCGACGCTTCTCCCAGAATTCCTTGGCAGACATCTCTGTCACAGACTTGGTCCTTGGCTTGGGCTTGGACGCACTCATCTTCTTCATTTGAGGCGGAACACTTGATGAGGCCGCTGTTGTCTCAGAGGTGCGGTAGCGCTTGGAAGTGGCACGCCCCGGGTTGACACGACGCACATGCTGCTCGGAAGGACCATCACCTGGAACCAAACACCCGGACACACGGAACAACCAGAAAGAACGAGCATAAGCCACAAAACACAACAAAAAGATCAAAAAATGACAGGAACATGGTGGAATTAGGCAGACAACAGTAGTACCGCGATCCATAAGCGGCAGTACCGCCCGAGCGGTAGTACCGCTCCACAGGGAGCGGCAGTACCGCTCAAGACGGGGAAACGATGGTTCCCTACTATGGTCAAATTCGGCACTACCGGACTGCCAAATTCAAAAATACTCCTACCAATTATCAATCCAACTAGTCTAGTTGCCTTCTCCAACCTACTCAAGCCTAGATTTAGCCAAAAATTGAGAGATGCAACCACTATTGCCCCTAAGACACTAGATCTGAAATCTAGACAAAAGGAGAAGAGGAACGGGGGCAATACCGGCATCCATGGCAAGAGGATAGGGTGGGGATCGACTCCACCGAAGGAAAAGGAGAGGGATGGCCCGGAGACGGCGGCCCGCCGGAGCCCTCCCGCGGTGAGGCAACGCTGGAGAGACGAAGAGGAACGAGGGGGCGGTGCGAATGGGTATGGGGGAGACGAAACCTCCCCCTGCCCCGACATAACCCCTGCTCCCGCCCCTCACTGGTAGTACCGCTCGGGTGGGCGGTAGTACAGCTTGTCAACCTCAGCGGTAGTACCGCGCACCACTAGCGGCAATACCGCCCAGCAAGACCCAAAAACTAGACACTAAACGGCTAGCTCAAAAAGAAGGGAAAACAAACGACAAGAAGAGGGAAGCAAAACACAGCAACGAGAACACTAGAGAGAGGACAAGAAACACACACCTCTTCAAGAGAGGGTGGTGGCCGAGGCCACCTATGTATGAGTCAAGAGGTATGGCGCTGCGAAGATTTTAACCTTGGGCCCATGACCACAACTCGTCTTTGAAGCACAAGTACCATAAAAAATGGCTAATGTGACAGACTTGATCAATTTATGCATAATGGGGGGAGGGAGAGTTCATTGAGAGAACAAAACTCCCCCTATGTCCATGCCTACACCTAAACAAGACAACAAGTTGAGTATGGTGGGGTGTGCAAGGGTTCAAGTCACATTGCTCGAATCAATGATATTTAGCTCATGCCTTAAGTCACGAAATCTTGCTTCATCCAAAGGCTTCGTGAAAATATCTGCAAGGTTATCATGAGTGTTGACATAGTTGAGCTCGATCTCCCCTCGCCTAATGTGATATCGGATGAAGTGATACCGAATCTCAATATGCTTCGTCTTGAAATGTTGAACCGGGTTGAGAGAAATCTTGATGGCACTTTCATTGTCACACCAAAGAGGCACTTTGTCACAAATGACACCGTAATCCTTTAAAGTTTACCTCATCCAAAGAAGTTGTGCACGACAACTACCGGCGGCCACATACTCCGCCTTGGTGGACGAGAGAGACACACAACTTTGCTTCTTGGAAGACCAACTCACCAAAGAGCAACCAAGAAATTGGCACCCTTCGGAAGTGGACTTCCTATCCACTTTGTCTCCCGCCCAATCGGAGTCTGAATAACCTACAAGCTTGAAGTTTGCTCCTCTTGGGTACCATAAGCCAAAGTTTGGGGTATGAGCCAAATATTGAAAGATTCGCTTGACCGCCACAAAGTGTCTTTCCTTAGGTGCAGCTTGAAACCGTGCACAAATTCCCATCCTCAACATGATATCTGGTCTAGATGCACAAAGGTAAAGCAAGGAGCCAATCATGGAGCGATATACCTTTTGATCCACCGCTTTACCATTGGGATCTAAGTCAAGTTGGCATTTGATGGGCATTGGAGTGGAAGCCGGCTTGACATCATTGAGCTTGAATCTCTTGAGCATTTCTTGAGTGTATTTGGATTGGTTGATGAAGGTTCCTTCTCTACGTTGTTTGACTTCGAACCCGAGAAAGAACTTCAATTCTCCCATCATGGACATCTTAAACTTGGAGGTCATAAGTGCGACAAATTCCTCATTGAAAGCTTTGTTAGGGGAACCAAAGACAATATCATCAACATATAGTTGGCACACAAACAACTCCCCTTTGACCTTCTTGGTAAAAAGAGTGGGGTCAATTTTCCCAATTTCAAAACCGTGATCTTGCAACAAATCGGTAAGGTGGTCATACCACGCACGTGGGGCTTGCTTAAGGCCATAGAGTGCCTTATCGAGTTGGTACACATGATCGGGAAAATAGGGATCCTCGAACCCGGGGGGGGGGGTTGCTTGACACACACCAACTCATTAATGGGACCATTAAGAAATGCACTCTTCACATCCATTTGTTGCAACTTAAAGTTATGATGAGAAGCATAAGCAATCAACATGCAAATGGATTCAAGACAAGAAACAGGAGCAAAGGTTTCACCGTAGTCGATACCCTCGACTTGGGAGTAGCCTTGTGCTACCAACCGGGCCTTGTTGCGAATGATAATTCCATGAGCGTCTTGCTTGTTCTTGAATATCCACTTGGTTCCAATGACACTGTGGTTCCCCGTTGGCCTTGGCACCAATCTCCACACCTTGATGTACTCGAAGTTGTTGAGTTCTTCATGCATGGCATTGAGCCAATCTGGATCTTCGAGCGCCTCATAGACCTTTTAGGTTTCAACACAAGAGACAAACGCGTTATGTTCACAATAGTTTGCCAATTGTCTACGAGTGCTTACCCCCTTTCGGATGCTTACAAGCACATTTGTCATGAGATGGCCCTTGGTTGTGAGCTTGGAAGCGATCTTGGCGGCACGACGCTCCAATTCCTCCTCAGGGGTGAGTTGAGGAGTGGCGACTTGATCATCTTGAGCGCCGTCTTGAGCTTGTTCTCGATCTTGAGCTTGCTCTTGATCTTGAACTTGCTCAGAGGAGAGAACTTGACCTTGGGCATCACTTGGTGATTCAACACCGTCTTGAGATTGATCTTGCCCTTGGTCTTGTTCATGATGTTGAGGGCCTTCACTTTGTTCTTCGGAAGCGTGTGGGCCTTGGGTTGGTGATGGCTCCACTTGAGTGGAGCATTGTCCTTCTCCTTCGGCCACAAGGGGTTCCTCAATGGGTAGGATAAATCCAACTCCCATTCTTCTTATGGCTTGGGGAGGAATTTTATCACCTACATCACAAGTGCCACTCTACTCCACTTGGGAGCCGTTATTCTCATCAAACTCCATGTTACACGTCTCCTCAATGAGTCCCGTGGACTTATTGAGGACACGGTACGCATGAGAGTTGGTAGCATAACCAACAAATATGCCCTCATAAGCTCTAGCATCAAATTTAGACAAACGCACACCTTTCTTGAGAATGAAACACTTACACCCGAACACCCTGAAGTACTTGAGGTTGGGCTTGTTACCGGTGAGTATCTCATAGGGAGTCTTGTTCAAGCCCTTGGGGAGGTAGAGCCGATTGGATGCATGACAAGCGGTGTTGATGGCTTCGGCCCAAAAGTTGTATGGAGACTTGAACTCCGCCATCATGGTCCTTGCCGCATCCATCAATGTCCGGTTCTTCCTCTCCGCTACTCCATTTTGTTGAGGGGTGTATGGTGCGGAATATTGATGCTTGATCCCCTCATCACTAAGGAACTCATCCAAGGTGTAGTTCTTGAACTCGGTGCCGTTGTCGTTTCTTATTGTCAAGATCTTTGCATTGTGTTGTCGTTGGGCTTCATTTGCAAAGTCAATGATGGTTTGTTGGGTCTCGCTCTTCCTCTTGAAGAAGTATACCCAAGTGTATCTTGAATAGTCATCCACAATCACCAAGCAATACTTTCTACCCCCAAGACTATCAAAGGATGGAGGCCCAAAGAGATCCAAGTGAAGGAGCTCTAAAGGCCTCTTTGAGTAGATGATAGTCGTGGCAGGGTGAGGCTTTTCATGAAGCTTTCCTTCGATGCAAGCACGATCTTTAGCAAAACTAACATTTGTTAGTCCACGGACATGGTCCCCCTTGAGAAGACTTTGCAAAGATCTCATATTAGCATGGGCTAAATGGTGATGCCAAAGCCATCCCACGTCAACTTTAGCCATTAGGCATGTCGCGGTCTTAGTGGGTCGCTCCGAAAAGTTAATCACGTAGAGACCGTTCTCGACATGCCCAACAAAGGCTACTTTAAGAGTCTTGCTCCACAAGAGGGCCACGGTATTAACACAAAAGAAAGTGGCAAAGCCCATGAGTGCAAGTTGACGAACGAAAATTAAATTGTATGCAAGGGACTCAACAATCATGACCTTCTCGATCGTGAGATCATGAGAAATGGCAACCTTGCCAAGCCCCAATACCTTGGAGGATGAGCCATCACCCCACTCAACATTGGTGGGCATAGATGGAATCTTGTGAACATCCACCAACAAGTCCTTGCTTCCGGTCATATGATTAGTGGCTCCACTATCGAGCAACCATGATCCCCCACCGGAAGCAAACACCTACAAGAGATCAATGCTTGGTTTTAGGTACCCATTTAGTAATGGGTCCTTTTATGTTAGTAACAAGGGTCTTAGGAACCCAAATAGACCATTCAATGTACTCATAAGGAGATCCAACAAATTTGGCATAAACATGTTGTCGGAGTAATGGGCCACGGGTAGCCTAACCCGAGCCCCTGAACCTTTCAAGACAACGGGGCTGGTTGCGCCCCTCAAGACGTCAAGATAGATCTCTGCCTTCTGGCGGCCGGTTGGCCGAGCGTCCGACTGGCCGAAGGCGGCCGAGTTCCAGAAGACGGCATCACGACAGGCCGACTCCTAGTGAGCGGCCTCCAGAGAGGCCGGCCCCTAGCAGTCGGCCCGTGGCGCCCTCAAAGTCTGCACCCTTGTCAAGGAGACAAGACAGGGTATGGCTACAGCGTAGCCCATCCCCCCAAATCCAGGGCCGGGCGTGGCCACAGTGCTCCGTACAGACGGAGATCTCCGCACAACGCGACACTGTTGCCTCTCCCCCAAACGTCACTCCTGACAGGCGGGGCCCTATTCCCACGACGGCCTGTCGGTACGGCTTGCAGGCGGCAGGCCCTACCAGGCAGTGAGAGCCCTGAAGACGGAGGGAGCCAGGGCAGCCGGACCTAAGGGAAGCCGGCTTCCAGCAGGCGGCTTATCCCTCCCTCGGGCCCCGTGCGCCATCAATCAGATGGGACGCGGTGTGGCTACAGTAATCGCCCACGAGGCGGTGGGACTGTAGCCACGCTCCCCCGACCAAGCCTGCGTCATTAGCATCACGGCTACAGTGATCAGCAGCCGGCAAGACCCGTGAGCGGCGGGACCAGCCTATCGGCTCCGTACCAGACTAGTCGGCGGGGCCCACCAGGCGGCGGGCCCCAGCAGCCGATGGAGAAGCCGGCGTCCGGAGACACTGACAGCCGGGTCCTACACCCGGTAGATTACCAATGTACCCCTGGGAGGGGTAGGCCTATATAAACCTCCTAGGGCACCCATGCAAAGGGTTCCAACCTGTTAGAACTAGACTCACTCCTAGAGGAGGAGAGAGCGTCCCTGCCTTCTTCCACCTCTAGCAAACAGCTCAAGGAGCACCATTGTACCACTAGTGCCTTAGTGATCATGCGGAGACCCTACAGAGCAGGACTAGGGTGTTATCTCCTAGGAGAGCCCCGAACCTGGGTAAAGTGCACCGACGTTCAGGTCTACGCCTCATCCCGCTTCCAGGCACCAGCGACGTTCAACTCGCTCCCACCATGATAAGCCATCCTTTGGCATATGTCGCACCCAACCCCCGACATTTGGCGCCCACCGTGGGGCGAGGTGCACCGTTGTAACGCCCTGAGACCAATGTGCTAGGTGTCTTCCAGTTATTCGTTGTTGTTTCCTTGTCATTGCTTGCGTGTCTTGCATCTCATATCATGCCAATCATGTGCATTTCATTTGCATACATGTTCGTCTCATGCATCCGAGCATTTTCCCCGTTGTCCGTTTTGCATTCCGGCGCTCCTATGTCCTCCGGTGTCCCTTTCTACCTCTTTTCGTGTGCGGGTGTTAAACGTTCTCGGATTGGATCGAGACTTGTCATGCGGCCTTGGGTTACTACTGGTAGACCGCCTGTCAAGTTTCGTGTCATTTGGACTTCGTTTGATACTCCAACGGTTAACAGAGGGACCAGAAAGGCCTCGTGTGTGTTGCAGCCCAACACCCTTCCAAATTGGCCCAAAACCCACCTAAACCCCTTCCATCATCTAGATCGTTCGATCACGATCGCGTGGCCGAAAACCGCACCTCATTTGGACTCTCCTAGCTCCCTCTACCTATAAATATGTGTCCCTCCCGGAATTTTCGCGCAGATGAACCCTAACCTCCTCCTCCGCGCGCCGCCGGACATTTCGTCCCGCGCCACCGGACATGTCCGCCGCCACCGCCACCTCACTCCGACCTATCGGAGCTCGCCACGTCGCCCCGCCGCCGCTCCAGGCCTACCACGGCGCGCCACCTGGCCTCCTGCTCCTCCCCGCCGCCACGGCCCGCGGAGCTCGTAGCGGGCCCGCGCGGGCCCAGATCCGCGTCGCCGCCTGGACTGTTCGCCGCCCCATGCCTGGTTCTCCCCGTCACCAGACCAGCCGCCGCACTTCGCGACTCGATGCCGGCGCGCAGCTCCGCCGCCACCTGCGCCGCCCGCCTCCCCGTCTTCCTCGCCGGCGTGCCACGCCATCGCCGTCTCCTCCGTTGGGCACCGCCCCGGCCCGAAGCTCGCCGCGTCTGGGCCCCTTCCTCGCCGGCCGCCCTCACCCATCGCTGCCCGGCCACCTCCGGCCTCCCGCGCCACCTCCCCTTCGTTGCCGGAGCTCGAGGAGCTCGCCGGAGCAAGTCCGGTCGGATCCACCGCGGGGTGGACGAGATCCACCCGCGCGTCCATCCAAACACCTTGTCCCAGATCTGCACCGCGCCGTCCCGTACCATGAGATCCCGTTGACTTTCTCGGAGAGGTCAAAATATCTCTAAGTCCCCAGATCCCAGTATTATTTTGCATTTTTCATCATGTCATAACTCCGTCACCGTTGCTCCGATTCGTGCATGTAGCATATCAAAATGTTCGTCTCGACGAGTACTTCATTTCATCTCATTGCATCATTTTCATTTGAGCTCATCTTGATGCCCGAAATGCTGTTGAAAGAGGGCTATGTGTTGTTAGTTTCAGATCCGTATCAGCATTTGCACTTTTGTCATTTTTGCCATGATTAATGTGTGCATGCTATGATCTTGAGCTCTACATGTGTTTTGAAGTATGCCATGCCATCTTTACAGGGGTGTATGCCATGTATTTTTTTGATCTTTGTGGTGACTAGCACAAGCATGCAAAGTAGGTCACTTAATGTTGCTGATTTCAGGGACTTAGAAATATTCTAAGTCTCTGCCCTGTCATTATTTTTATGCCATATGTTCATGTTGTTTCCTAGTGATCCGTGCCTCTTTTGAGCATGATCAGTAAGGATGTTTTGTAGATATTGTGGTGCTCTATCCATCCATGTCTTTGTTTGCATGTATGGAGCACCCTAGCTTGACTCAATCGAGCTCTACTTTTGCTATAAAATGTTCCTGGCAGATTGTTAACATATTTAGCAATTTTGCCGAGCATGTTGTAATTGATCCGTGCATGCTATGTTGTTGTTCTTGCCATGTTTAGCTTCCATGCCATGTCTAATTGCTGGGTGTATGCTTAGTTTATCATGCAATGCCTTGTGGTGAGTGCATCGAGCTCGTAAACATGCCTACTTGATATTTGTTTTGCATGCTCCAGTTTTTCACTAAGTCTGAATCTGTTATCGTTAATTGCTATGTTCACGGGGTTGCAATTGTATTTTCCGATCCCTTTTGGCTTACGGTCAGTAAGGGACTTTTGTTATATGCTTTGAGTAGCTCCATGCCATGCCTTGCTTTGCCATGATATGTTCCTGTAGCATGTAGTTATCGTGCTCTAAACATTGCTTCCTGATGTTAAATTCCTGACTTGCTGTTAATTTCACTAAGTCTGTAACCTGTTATCTTTTGCACTTTTGTCATGCTTGTTTGAACCTGCTATTGAGGGATTTAGCCGTAGCTCAGTGTTCATCTTTTGTCAATCATCTTGAGTGGATCCATGCCATGCCTTGTTTTGCTATGTTTGAGTGCAGTAGCTTATTTATCTTGATGCATTTAGATGGCCACTTGCTGTTAGTCGCAGATCGGTGCCATATTTGTTTTGCTTGCCATTTCCAAACCGTGCATCCGATTCTGGTGATCTTTATATCGATTTCGACCGAAATCAACTCCTCTTTCCAGTGGCACTCTTGTATTTCCAAGTTGAGGCCAGGTTCAATCATTCCTTTCCAAATCATGCATATGCATCACATACCGCATCCCGCACATCGTACCATGTTTTGCATCATGTTGCTTGAGCATTGCACGTGGTTGATTGTGTCTCCCTTTGCTTGTTGTTCTTGCTTGGGTGGAGTCGGGAGACGAGTACGTGATCGAGGAGCCCGTTGAGTACATTTATGAGGATCAAGCTTTTTCGTCTTCTCGGAGAACTTTCAGGCAAGCTGACCATACCCTCGAAATCACTTCTATCTTTGCTTGCTAGTTGCTCGCTCTTTTGCTATGCCTATGCTGCGATACCTACCACTTGCTTATCATGCCTCCCATATTACCATGAGCCTCTAACCCACCTTGTCCTAGCAAACCATCGTTTGGCTATGTTGCCGCTTTGCTCAGCCCCTCTTATAGCGTTGCTAGTTGCAGGTGAAGATTGGAGTTTGTTCCTTGTTGGAACATGATTATTGTTTGGATATCACAATATCTCTTATTTAATTAATGCATCTATATACTTGGTAAAGGGTGGAAGGCTCAGCCTGATGCCTGGTGTTTTGTTCCACTCTTGCCGCCCTAGTTTCCGTCATATCGGTATTATGTTCCTGAATTTTGCGTTCCTTACACGGTTGGGTTATAATGGGAACCCCTTGACAGTTCGCTTTGAATAAAACTCCTCCAGCAAGGCCCAACCTTGGTTTTACCATTTGCCTCACCACCACCTACTTTTCCCTTGGGAGTCGCGCTCCCGAGGGTCATCTTATTTTAACCCCCCGGGCCAGTGCTCCTCTGAGTGTTGGTCTGAACCGAGTAGACTGCGGGGCCACCTCGGGGCAACTTGAGGGTTGGTTTTACTCGTAGGATGTCTCATCTGAGTGTGCCCTGAGAACGAGATATGTGCAGCTCCTATCGGGATTTGTCGGCACATTCGGGCGGCTTTGCTGGACTTGTTTTACCATTGTCGAGGACGTCTTGTAACCGGGATGCCGAGTCTGATCGGATTGTCTTGGGAGAAGGAATATCCTTCATTGACCGTGAGAGATTGTGATGGGCTAAGTTGGGACACCCCTGCAGGGATTGAACTTTCAAAAGCCGTGCCCGCGGTTATGGGCAGATGGGAATTTGTTAATGTCCGGTTGTAGAAAACCTAAACCCTAACTTAAATAAAACGCATCAACCGCGTGTGTAACCGTGATGGTTTCTTCTCGGCGGAGTCTGAGAAGTGAACATGGTGTTGGAGTTATGTTTGACGTAGGTTGTTATAGGATCACTTCTTGATCATAGTTTCTCGACCGTGCCTTTGCCTTCTCTTCTTGCTCTCATTTGCGTATGTTAGCCACCATATATGCTAGTCGCTTGCTGCAGCTCCACCTTATACCTTTTACCCTTCCTATAAGCTTAAGTAGTCTTGATCGCGAGGGTGTGAGATTGCTGAGTCCCCGTGACTCACAGATACTTCCAAAACCAGCTTGCAGGTGCCGATGATACCGTGCAGATGACGCAACCAAGCTCAAAGAGGAGCTTTATGAAGATCTTGTCCTTTGTGTTGTTTCGTTCTAGTCGATCAGTAGTGGAGCCCAATTGGGGTAGTTCGGGGATCTGTGTAGCATTTGGGGTAGTCTTCTTTTATTTTGGTTCCGTAGTCGGACCTTGATTGTATCTGGATGATGTAATGCTTTATTCATGTATTGTGTGAAGTGGCGATTGTAAGCCAACTATGTATATCTTTCCCTTATTTATTACATGGGTTGTTGTGAAGATTACCTCACTTGCGACATTGCTTTCCATGCGGTTATGCCTCTAAGTCGTGCTTCGACACATGGGAGATATAGCCGCATCGAGGGCGTTACAACCGTCTCCCGGAGACCTGCTCTGGATGGGAACCTTGTTCCTTCCTGGCGAGCGTAGTCAGCCTGGCACGCCAGACGGCGTCTGCACCGATGCGCTGCGTGGTGCGGAGGTCGCCTGTGCGGCGAGCTGCCTCGCCGATCTTGTTGGCGAGATTCGCCTCTTCGACGAGCCCGCATCTGATGCGGGCACCAATGGCCCTGAGAGCCGCCTCGTGAGCCTCCTCGATCAGCTCCACATCGCTAGCGAGCCCGCTGCTGACTTGGAGTCGGTTGGCTCCACCGACCCGATGTTGGTCGACTCCGACACGGCGTCGCTCGATGCGTTCCCCTCCAACGTGGTGGTCTACGATGATCCGCTTCCTCGCGCGGACAGCGGCGGCAGCACTGTCACGGAGGTGCTCGTCATCAGCCACGACGAGCAATCTGGCGGAGGTGGCCAGGACCCGTTGCAGACGACAATGCAAGACCTGGCTGCGCCTATCCCGGAAGATGCCGACGCTGAGACGCTGGAAGCACGCCGCGTCCAGCTCGTCAAGAGCGCCAACCGGCTGGCCAGCATGAGACGCCTTTCGGAGGCCTACCAGCGGGAAATGGACCGTGCCGTCAGCGGCACGCCGGCTCCTGGTGGGCCTAGCCGCATTGGCTTGGTCCGGCAGCATGGCGCGACCATCGCCAGCATGTTCGGGACAAATCGTCCCATCTACGCCACGCCTGCAGAGAACATATGAGCTGCCCAAGCGGCATAGACGAGTTAGACAAGCTCGAGGGCGACGAGCGTCACCACATGACGGAGCGAGTTCAGCAGCTCCTCGACGCGGCTGCTGAGCAGCAAGATGCCGGGTGCCAGACTAAAGTGCCCAACTGGCGAAACGATGATCCGCCTCCTCGACAAGACCAAGGTGCGACATCTCGGACGCCGACTGGTGGCGTCCGCGACAAAAGAGACAAGGAGCCGGCTGCCAGCCGCAGCCGGACTCACATCACCATCGAGCACGACCAAGACGGTTGCCCAAGAGCAGTACGACGGCAAGACGACTGTCCGCATCCTCCTCCCCGTAGGGAGAGGCGCATTTCCCCGCCGCCTGTTGATCACCCATCACTCGGCGACCGCCTTGGCCACCAAGAAGGAATCGGAGAAAACGATGCCCGCCACCGGATCGATCGCCTCAATCGATCCCTGGCGCTAGAAGAGGAAGATGAGCTGGGTCTGCCTTGTTTTGGCCCCCGCATCCGAGATGAGTCCTCCCCCAAAGGATTCACTCTCCCGAGAGACACACCCAAGTACACCGGCTCCGTGAAGCCGGATTACTGGATCGTCGACTACTCCATAGCCGTTAGCATCGCCAACGGCAACAAGCGCGTTGCCGTGAAGTACGTCCCGCTCATGCTCCAGGGCACAACCCGGACGTGGTTGAACAGCCTGAAGCCCCGCAGTATCAACAGCTGGGTTGATTTCACCGAAGCATTCATCCGCAACTTCACCAGCACGTAAAAGCGGCCGCCCAAGCCCCGCCAACTCTCCTTATGCGTCCAAGGCCCCAACGAGTCGACTCGCGACTATCTTACACGCTGGGACGAGTTGCGCAAGTCGTGCGAGGGTGTGCACGAGGTGCAGGCCATCGAGTACTTCACTGCCGGGTGCCGAGAGGGCACCCTCCTCAAGCACAAGCTTCTCTGCGACGAGCCGGCGCCCCTCGACGAACTGCTAATCATAGAAGACAAGTACGCCACGACCGACTCCTCCATGAAGGCGGAGATTCAAGTCAACATATTGGGAAAGTTGGCCCCTCAAGCTCCTCGGACCCCGGCTGGTGACTCCAGTCAGCGACAGCAACCAAACGACAACAAGTGCAAGGCCATGCAACCGGTTTCCACGAGCCGAGAGGTGGCGACCGTTGGAGATCAGTAGCCATAAGGGCCGCCTCCTCCCAAGCGCCAGAAGGGCGGCAAGCCCAACTGGCTGCCCGCTTTCTCGTACGAGCAGACTCTTGATGCACCTTGCAAGTTCCATAGCGGTGCGAAGCCATCCACTCACACTACTCGGAAGTGCCAGTGGTTTACCAGGATCGCCAAGGGCGACGAACTCCAGCCTCCTCCGCCAGCCGGCCCGCCGCCTCCTCCTCCTCAGCAGTCGGCGGCCCGGCTAGTCGGTGCCATACAAGATGATTATCCTGAGGAGCATGGGGCCTACATAGTGTTCACCAGCGTGGCTGACGACAGGCGCAACAGATGGCAGCTGCAGCTAGAAGTGAATGCAGTAGCATCAGAGACCCCCCGAGTTCATGCATTGGTCGGAGAAGCCCATCAGCTGGAGCAGAGCTGACCACCTGGAGGTGATGCTAAACCCCGACTCTTATGCCTTGGTGTTGGATGCCACGTTTGCCACAGAGAGGCAAGCTGCTCGCTTCTCCCGAGTCCCGATAGATGGCGGCAGCAGCATGAACATTCTGTACAAAGATACCATGGAGAAGTTGGGGATCAAGCAGAGACATCTTTAGCCCAGCCGGACTGTTTTTCATGGCATAGTTCCTGGCCTTTCCTGCTCACCAATCGGCAAGACTCAGATAGATGTCCTCTTCGGGGACAAAAGTCATTTCTGCCGAGAGCCAGTCTGGTTTGAAGTGGTGGACCTTGAGAGCCCTTATCATGCATTACTTGGCCGGCCTGTCCTGGCCAAGTTCATGGCAGTTCCCCACTATGCTTACCTAAAGATGAAGATGCCGATCTCCAAGGGGATCCTGACCATAGCAGGAGACTACAAGAAGTTGTCTGCCTGCGCTGCAGAGAGTAGCCGGTTGGCCGAGTCTCTCGTGATCACAGCAGAGAAGCGGCTCCTTGACTGGGTTGTGGCAATGGCAGGCAAGCAGCCGGAAATGTCACCCAACTCCTAGGATTCGGAAGCCAAGGGCTCGTTCATGCTGGCCAAAGAAACAAAGAAGATACCCTTGGACCCAGAGCACCCAGAGAGGTACGCTGTCATAGGCGCAAACCTTGACAGTAAATAGGAAGGCGAGCTCGTCGATTTCCTCCGTGAGAATCAGGACATCTTCGCATGGTCCCCCAAGGACATGCTGGGTGTTCCGAGGGATTTCGCCAAGCACAAGCTACACGTCCGACCTGATGCCAAGCCAGTCTGGCATCCCTTGCGCCGCCTGTCAGAAGAGAAAATAAGAGTTGTTGGAGAAGAGATAGCCCGTCTTCTGGCAGCCGGCTTCATCATGGAGGTGTTCTTTCCATAGTGGTTAGCCAACCCAGTCCTAGTGCTGAAGAAGAACAAGTAGTGGCACATGTGTATTGATTATACCAGCCTCAACAAAGCATGCCCCAAAGACCCATTTGCTCTGCCAAGAATCGACCAAGTGATTGACTCTACAGTCGGATGCGAGCTATTGAGTTTTTTGGATGCATACTCCGGGTATCACCAGATCAAGCTGAACCCGACAGACAGGCGAAGACCGCCTTCATCACGCCATTCGGAGCCTTCTATTACCTGACCATGACATTCGTCTTGAGAAACGCTGGCGCCATGTTTCAACAATGCATGCAGAAGTGTCTCCTCAAGCAACTTGGCATAAACGCTCATGTCTACATGGACGATGTGGTGGTGAAGACGGAGAAGCGTGCGACGCTACTAGAAGATCTCAAGGAGACCTTTGAGAATCTGCGCCGATTTTAGATCAAGCTCAACCCGGAGAAATGCGTCTTTGGAGTACCAACCGGCCAGCTTCTTGGCTTCTTGGTCTTAGAGCGCGGCATAGAGTGCAACCCTGTGAAGATCAAGGCCATCAAGAGGATGGAGGTGCCCACCCGACTGCTGGACGTGTAAAAATTCATCGGCTGCTTGGCATCCATCAGCCGTTTCATCAGTCGGCTGGGCAAGAAGGCTCTTCCCCTGTATCAGCTCATGAAGAAGACCACTTTTTTCGAGTGGAACGACAAGGCGGATGAAGCTTTTCTCCAGCTCAAGAAAATGTTGACCACTCCGCCTGTCCTGGTGGCCCCGACTCCTAAGGAGCCCATGCTCCTCTACATCGCCACTACCAGCCGGGTGGTCAGCACAGTCATAGTGGTGGAGCGCAAGGAAGAAGGCAAAGCCCTACTAGTCCAAAGGCCGGTGTATTACCTGAGCGAAGTACTATCCGCTTTCAAGCAGAACTATCCCCACTTCCAGAAGATGTGTTATGGCGTGCACTTTGCTGCCAAGAGGCTGAAGCCATACTTCCAAGAGCACCCAATCACTATGGTCTATACAACTCCGCTTGCCGAGATCATTGGAAGCCGAGATGCCTCGGGCCGAGTGGCCAAATGGGCCATAGATTTGCCCCCCTACACTATCTACTACCAACATCGCACCGCCATCAAGCCACAAGCACTGGCCGACTTCCTCGTCGACTGGGCTGAGACCCAGTACCTGCCACCAGCGCCAGATTCCATCCATTGGCGGATGCATTTTGATTGTTTAAAAATGCGCACCGGTTTAGGAGCCGACATCGTCCTCACCTCTCCCAAAGGCGACAAGCTCAGATATGTGCTGCAAATTCACTTTGCCGCCTCCAACAACATAGCTGAATACGAAGCGCTCATACACGGGCTCCGGCTTGCCAAGGAACTCGGCATTCGCCGGATCCTGTGCTATGGAGACTCCGACTTGGTGGTCCAGCAGTCATAGGGTGACTGGGACGCCAAGGATGCAAATATGGCCAGCTAGCACTTCCTCGTACAACAACTCAGTGGATACTTCGAAGGGTGCGAGTTCCTCCATGTGCCAAGAAATGACAATGAGCAAGCCGACGCCTTGGCATGAATTGGCTCCACCTGGCAAGCAATACCAGCCGGCGTCGCCCTGCAACGCCTCCTCAAGCCGTCTGTTAAACCATCGCCAGAGTCGGATTCCATCTTTGTGCCGGCTCCTCCTGAAGCAGTCGGATCCGACTTAAGAGCCCCAGCAGCCGGCACGAGAACTTCGGCAGGCGGCCCGAGGACTACAGCAGTTGGCCCGGGGACTTCATCAATTCAGCAAGCAGCGGCCGACTCCAACCCACCGCCTCCCAGCCCAACCGCCCTCGTGCAAGTAGCAGTCCTGGCAGTCGAAGAAATTGCAGCACCTTCATGGGCCCACCCCATCCTCAACTTCCTGGTGAACAAAAAAGCCGACTGATGAGATCTTGGCTCGGCAGGTGCAACGCCGGGCAGCAGCATACACAATCGTCAACAGAGAACTTGTGAGGCGCAACATCACTGGTGTTTACCAGCGCTGCATGGAGCCGGAGCAAGGCCAAGCAATCCTCAAAGATATCCATCAAGGCGAGTGTGGTCACCACGCGGCTTCAATTGCACTTGTTGCCAAAGCTTTTCGCCATGGTTTTTTCTAGCCTACTGCTCTAGAAGATGCCAAAGACTTGGTTCAGAAATGCAAAGGGTGCCAGAAGTTCCGCTCCAAGCCTCATCAGCCGGCTTCTGCACTCAAGACTATCCCCATTGCTTGGCCCTTTACTGTCTGGGGCCTGGACATGGTGGGACCATTCAAAACAACACGAGGTGGCATGACTCACCTGCTTGTCGCGGTGGACAAGTTCACCAAGTGGATAGAAGCAAAACCAATCAAGAAATTGAATGGTCCGACTACTATGACTTTCAACTCCGACATCACCATCCGGTATGGCATACCACACAGCGTCATCACCGATAATGGCACGAACTTCGCCAAAGGTGCCTTGGCCCGTTTCTGCGCGATGCAGGGCATCCGACTGGACTTAGCGTCTGTAGCCCATCCGCAGTCAAACGACCAAGTGGAGTGAGCAAACGGCCTTATTCTGTTCGGTATCAAGCCCCGACTGATCGAGCCGTGGAGTGTTCAGCCAGCTGCTGGCTCGACGAGCTGCCGGCCATCCTCTGGAGTCTGCGCACAACCCCGAACAAGTCAACCGGCTTCACTCCTTTCTTCCTCGTCTACGGTGCCGAAGCCGTCATCCCGACGGACATAGAATTCGACTCCCCTCGAGTCACCATGTACACCGAAGAGGAGGCAGAAGAAGCATGACAAGACGGCGTCGATCTGCTGGAAGAGGGCTGGCTGTTGGCACTCAGCCGGTCCACCATCTACCAGCAGAGTCTGCGCCGATACTACAACTGAAAGGTCAAGCCAAGATCCTTCCAAGAAGGAGACCTTGTGCTCCGGCTGATCCAGCGAACAGCCGGTCAGCACAAGCTCTCGGCACCTTGGGAAGGCCCCTTCATCATCAGCAAGGTGTTGGGCAACGACTCCTACTACCTCATCGACGCTCAGAAGCTTCGAGCACGCAAAAGAGATGACTCTGGCAAGGAGACGGAGCGACCATGGAATGTGAATCTCCTTCGAAGGTTTTACAGTTAAAAGCCATATGTATCACACCAACTTTTGTATTAAGTACGAAGACTCCGGGTCCCCCGAGAAGAGCTTGGGGACTGCCCTCTTTTATCTATATGATAAGTATTACGCCTGTCATTTGTGTTATCCCATTAGACCATCTGGCACTGGGTTTGACCAGTCGACCCGGGGACTTGCCGCTTTGTACTATGAAATGCTTCCTGCAGCCGGACAAGTAGTGTGTTGGCACCTTAGCTTTCTCCTACCAGAGGCTGCAGCTTGCAGAGCGACTGTTCGGTTGACAGGAGCTAAGGCGAAAAGGGCATCTGCATGAAAAATGGCTAAGGACCTAAAGCATACACATAGTCCAAGCCGGCTTCTCGCCTCACCGACCGACTGCCGAGCAGCCGGCCGACCGACTTCTACTTAACTTGCCAGAAAACTCTAGCCGGCTAAGTACTTGCCTTCCCGAAAGTGGCTAAGTACTTGACCCAGCCACAGTCCGCAGAGCGGCTGTTCGGCTGGCAAGACGACAACCAAGGGAAGGCGACAAAGGAAACAAGCCAAAAGAATAGAAAGCAAGGAAATATAGATCTCAGATAAGATATTTACACATCAAAAGGCCCTTGGCCGATATTCAACAGGAGTCTGAAATACACCCAGTGGGTGGGATTGTGCGAAATTAACAAAGTTGTTGAGACCGATAAGCAGGAAGAAGCAAAGGTAAATAGCAGCCTAGGAAGTAGCAGACGGAGTCAGCGGAATGGCGGAGTCGGTGGTGCCGGCTGGTTGGGCGGCCGGCTGGTCGGTCTCCGCTTGGTCGCCCTCATCAGCAGCCGGCTCGCTCGGGCGCGACTCGTTGCTGGAGGCGCGGTCGAGATGAGGCTGGCCGTCCGCTCCGACCTCTGGTACCTCCTCCTATTCGTCTTCTCCCTCGTCGTTGGAATCGATCACCTCGGCCGAGTCCTTGCCATCCTTCGGGTTCAGCCCAAACCACTCCGGTGGCGCCTCGGCACCGTTCTCGTCCAGCTCCGGGACAAAGATGCTGGTGTTGGTGTACTCGGCGATTACCGCCGCTCGCTTGACAAGGTTATCCTCCACCGCCACCAGCTCCTCCTGGGCTTCCAGTTGAAACATGGTCAACTGGGCTAGATCTAGCCCAGGGTACCACACCTTGACGAATTCCAAGGCCCGACATGTTCCGGCCCGGGCCGAGGAGCCCTTCCACGCCTCAAGGTGGCCGGCCGCCACCTCCAGCCAGTCGGCAGTCTGACTGGGGGTGCACGGAGCCAGCATGTCGGGCCACAGGGCGGCGATTGCCTGGGCGCTGACACGCTGAAGGTGGCGCAACATCCGATGAGTTAGCCGAAGACGAGCCTGGATGCTGAGAAGCTGCTCGCGGAGAGTGCGAGGGGCATTGGCGGCGATCTCCTCGCCTTCTGCCCTTCGTCCTTTGCGGTCGGCCTCAATAGCCTAGTTGGTGGCACCAGAGTGACCTGGGAATTAGTCTGCCAGGACAAAAAAGCAAAGAGTCAGAACAGAAACGAGAAGTCAGCTTGATCAGAAGCCGGTGGTTTGAATAAAGAATAAAGAAGGCGGCTTACCATCGACCATGTCCTCGATCTCGCCAAAGCCGGCCGTCAGCATTGCCTCCTTGTCGGTCCAGGCAGAGCGCTCGGTCTCGAACTCAGCAAGGAGACCGACCTCCTGGTCCTTTGCCTCCTTCTGGGCCTTCTTAAGAAGCTCCGCCTGCTCCGCCAGCTGCGTGACCAGCCGGTCACACTCCTCGGCCTGCTTGTTGTAGTCCGCCTCCTTGGCGCGCAACACGGTGTTGGCTTCTCCTAGTTGCTGCTGCAGGGTGGCGTTGGCTTCTGCAAAAGAAGAAGAAGAAAGGACGCCAACAATCAGCGAAGAAAGATGAAGTTGCCAGGAAGATCCGGCACGACTGCTCAGCAGTCGGCCCGGATCTCGGGGACTACAGCCCGCGGGTGCACCAGTGCGACCCCGCAGAGAAAGAAGAAGACTTACTCCAGCTCTCTGACAAGTCGACGACACGTTGATCCAACTCCTGGACTCTGGAGTTGAAGGCGGTCTCACGGAGGTTATGATAGTCCTGCTGCAAAGATATTAGTACTCGGAGCTTGCTAATTAAAGTTTCGGGCCGCCTACTCAGCAGCCGGCCCGAAACTCGGGGACTACACCCAGTGGGTGCGCTGGTGCACCCCCACGAAGCAATACAAGAATTAAAAACAAAGAAGCAAGAAGCGTACCCGGATGGCCTCTCGCGATTCCAGGAACGCCTTGTTGCAGAGCTTGAGAGTATCGGCCTCGGTGCGGTGTTTGGCTTGAACGTCCAGGATCGCTTTATTCAGAGGGCCCGTCCCGCCTCCCCGCACCCACCCAGTGGGCGCGACGCTGGTCGCCTCGGTGTCCGGGATCGAGGAGCTTGCGGTGCCGGTCTCCAGCGGGCGTGGCACCGAGGCCGCCTTCACGAGCCGGCGGCGTAAGGGTGTGCGGACCCCGGGAGTCGGGCCCGTCACCATCTCGTTTCCGGCTGGTGGCGCCGGCGGGTCGGCCGACTGCTTGTCTCGCGCCTCCTTAGAAGGTGGTGGGCGGGGCACAATTACGTCCGGCATGGCGACATCGCCGCTGTCCCTCTCCATGATAGGGTGCTCGCCGCAGGTTTCCCCAGTCTGCGCCATGAACTCCGGTGGTGGCGGCGCAGAGTTCAGGGGGGTAACAAACATCGCTGACTGACAGCGTGCGGCTCCCTCGGCCTGCTCCTTCGCCGTGGCGACGGCCTCGGCCTCCGCCAGCTTCTTCAAAGCGGCGGCCTCCGCCCTGTCTGCCTCCGCCTTCTCCAGGCAAGCGGCTTCCCGCTCCTCGCGCGCCACCTGCGCGTTTTTCTCCGTCGCCTCCTGGAGGTCGGCGACCGGATCGATCCGCCAAGTGGTGGTGGAAGTCTCTGCCGACCCCACGATGGAGGTGGCGGCCAACTTCTCAGGAGAGAGCAGGGCCCTAGATCAAGGGAAACAAAACGAAGAAACTCAGACAAGATCAGCAAGGAAGTAGAAAGTACCAGAGGAAGATAGTACTTACGCGGAAACCATCTGCGGCTCCTTCACCGCCTTGCAGAAGCGGATGGCATTCGCGGCCGCTTCATCCCGCTTGGTCGCCGCGGCCGAGCCCCTGGGCTTCTTCGGCCGGCTACCGAACAAGCTCGGCGCGGCCCTGCGCTGATGCGCACCACCTCGAGCTGCCGACGCGGCAGACGAGCTCGCGCCCTGCTGGTCGGACCCCGGCTGGCGGCGCGGGACGACTTCCCCTGTGTCGCCGTCTGGCCAGTCCTCAAGGACGGCTCCGAGCCTTGAGCCGCCTGCTGCGCCACCCCTCCCTCGGCGTTGTCCTCCAAGGCCGCTGTCGGTGTCAAAACCGGCGGATCTCGGGTAGGGGGTCCCGAACTGTGCGTCTAGGCCGGATGGTAACAGGAGACAAGGGACACAATGTTTTACCCAGGTTCGGGCCCTCTTGATGGAGGTAAAACCCTACGTCCTTCTTGATTAATATTGATGATATAGGTAGTACAAGAGTAGATCTACCACGAGATCAAGGAGGCTAAACCCTAGAAGCTAGCCTATGGTATGATTGTTGTATGATGAAGTTGCCCTACGGACTAAAACCCTCCGGTTTATATAGACACCGGAGAGGGTTAGGGTTACACAAAGTCGGTTACAATGGTAGGAGATCTTGAATATCCGCATCGCCAAGCTTGCCTTCCCACGCCAAGGAAAGTCCCATTCGGACATGGGACGAAGTCTTCAATCTTGTATCTTCATAGTCCTGGAGTTCGGCTGAAAGTATAGTCCGGCTACCCGGACACCCCCTAATCCAGGACTCCCTCAGTAGCCCCCAAACCAGGCTTCAATGACGATGAGTCCGGCGCGCAGATTGTCTTCGGCATTGCAAGGCGGGTTCTTCTCCAAATTCCGTGTACCTGCTGAATAATGTCCGATTTTCATAATGTAGCGCACCTTGGCTTCCACGCCCAATAATGGCTGTCTTCCACGTGTCAAACGAATGTGAAAAGTCGGGGTGTTTTTACATTCACACCCCTGGCCACATAAACGAGCCACCTATTTAATGGGATGGGGATTCAGATCCAAACCACACCTTCTCCTCTCCGCGAGTAATCATTAGAGCGCCTCCAGCAAAGGTTCATTCCAACATGGCCAGCCGTCGCAGCTCCTCCTCTCGCCCTTCCAGTCCTAAACCTGGAGACTGGGAGAGGTGCTCCATCCCGCACAGCGAGCTAGTGTCGCTTCAGGCCAAGGGATTTCTCCCTCAGGCCTATATGGTCCCGGTCCGAGCCGGACTCGCCACCTATAATGGCGGAGAGCAAGCGGAGAGCACCCCCAGTCCCTCCAAAGGAGAGCGGGTGTGCCTCGTCCCTTATCTAGTAAGAGGACTTGGATTTCCAATCCATCCATTTCTCCGTGGGCTTCTGGAGTTCTACGGCCTCCAGCTGCACGATCTCACGCCCGCCTCTATATTGCATATCGCGGGCTTCATCGCTCTTTGCGAGCTATTCTTGGGTGTTGAGGCTCATTTCGCGCTGTGGAAGAGATTATTCTGTCTGGTGCCTCGCTCTCAAGAGGGGTCTATATATCAAGTGGGCGGAGCCGAAGTGTGGCGTATCGCCAGGGCCGGATATCTATCCGGAACCCCAAAGAAGGCGTCCGAGGACTGGCCTTCGGAATGGTTTTATATAGATGATGTCCCACTACCGGACCCTATCCGGGTCGGTCTCCCCGAATTCAACAGTGCTCCCTTAAAGAAACGCTTGAGCTGGCGTCCGCGGAGCTCTCAGAGAGAAAGCGACAGGGACGTCCATCGCCTGATGGGCCGGATAAGACTATTGGCTCATTCCGGACTAACCATGATTGGAGTCATGGCCGCATGCATTATGCGGGGGGTGCAGCCGCTTCAATATAGAGGCCACCCCATGTGGGATTTTAACGGGGAGGATGACGCCACCCGTTACGGTCGTAAGGGGCCAGCCTCACCTGCCGCTCTAGTAAAGATCTTATCCTCTTTGTACAAGGGAGAAGAGGAGGAATTCCTCCGCGTCAACCCGCAGGGCGGATTTAGTATGTACAACCCCCCGAGTTGGGTAAGTGAACAATTGTGCCTGCCCATCCGCTTTATATTCCCATGATTAAATATGTAGTCCAACTATTTCAACGCAGGAACTGCGTCAGGAAGTTAAGGATATAAACAGCCGTCCCCCACAACCCGAGGATCCAGAACGGTCCCTCGATCCGGACTCCGAAGAGGATCCGGATATATCGGTGGAGTTGATTGACGGGGTGTTTCATCAGTTAAGCAAGGATAATACCTTGGTGGCCATTACGGCTGATTACCCAGGGTTAATCCCGGCCTCCCAGGTAACAGAGAGCGGAGTCTCATCCCTTTGAGAAGGAATCCATTCTCACGCATTTCAGTTTTCCTGACAACGACCGTGTTTTGCAGGGGAGGTTTCCAAGGCGGGAGGCCGAACCTGCAGCGGCTAGCCAACGAGGGGCCGCGGGGCCCCGTGGGGCAAAAAGGAATGTAGTCCGGACTGGGATGCCGGCGCAAAGGTATAGCGCATCTTCTTTTTCCCTGGTGTTATTTCTTCAGGGCATATTAACGTTCGTGCTATCTTCAGGACGAAGAGACCTCGCCGGACTACATCCGGAGGGGTTGCCAACCGTGCCTCCACCAGCCAGGCTCCAACGCCTGGCCCGGAAGCGGGAGCGAACACGAGGCGCACACCGGACGCTCCTCCGACAGAGGATGCAGACAGGCTGTCTGCCACCAATTCCGAGGTGGAGAGTGCCATGAACCACAGGCGTCGCCGGACAGTTCTTCGTGACGCTTGTTTCTCCCGAGAGGCATTAGATGCCTTCAATTCGGGAGATGCGTACCTCCGTGCCGCTCAAAATGGTTTAACCAGAGCCACAGAGCAATATGTAAAAGACATACGGGTAAGAAAATTTTGGTAAATATATATGTATATACCAGTAGCCCCCGAGACTTGAAACAGTTAGAGTAACTGGTTTAAGGATCATTTGTTATGCAGGTTCTTACAGAGAAGAATACCGTACTGTCCCAGGAGCTGAAAGAGTGCAAAGCCCAACTGGAGGCCGCACTAGCCGCGGCAGGGGAGCCTAAAGAGACCCCCTTTGGTAAGATACACTTCGAAAGATTAATATCTTGCGAAGTGCAGCGTGGGCATGAATCTGCCAAATCATATTGCAGATGGCGCCGGACTGGACCCGGAGAGGCAACAACTCTTACGCCGGCTAAAGGCCGGTGAGAGTATGTTGACAAGGGTGAGGCGGGAGAAGAATGAGCTTCAGGATGCCAACACCAAGCTGGACGTTGAACTTAAAGATGTTCGTGGCCAGCTGTCGGACTCTACTAAGGAGAATCAGCGGCTTCGACGTGGCATATTTAGTAAGTGCTTAAGCGGATCTTTGAAAGAAAAGAGTTCGGCGAGGAAGTCGACTAACAGAGTAATGTCTGTAGGTATGCTAACGGGTCGTCCTGCAGAGGAGATGCCCGGTTCTACGGGTGACCTTCTTCCCGAGCTCTCGCAACTGCACGAGCGAGTTCGGCAGGCGATGCGAGGCGTTGCCCAAGCCTTATGGCCTTCCCACTCCATGCCCGAGGGCCTTGGAGAGCTTTCGGAGAAGCTTAAGGGAGCTCGGCGGCGCTTCCAGTTGTGGAAGATATCGGCCTGCCGACAAGGCGCTAGGGAGACCTGGGCCATGGTGAAGACGCGGTATACGAAGTCTGACCCAAACCACATGGCCGAGGTCAGACCTGTGGGGCCTGACGGGAAGGAGATCCCTGTAAGCTTAGTGTACGGCCAAGTAGAATTGGCTGCAAAGTATTCCCAGCAGGACTGTAAGTTAGACAGCCTGTTGGATGGTATTGAAGAGGAATACAATCAGTCAGAGTGACTATGTAATTTTTAATTGACATGTGTAATGCCTTCTAGCCGGATTGTAGATCGTTTGTCGTTGCCGACCTTTTCGCTTCAACCTCAGGACCTGACAGTCCGGAGTGTGTCCGAATACCCTACCGGTTATGTAAGAACCGGGGTATGCATGGAGACCAGGCGTAGGGGTCATTAGTGCTTTATCAGACAAGTGCCCAACTAGTTATGTTATATTACATGGTTAGTAAGAAACATCTTCCAGAGAGAATAGTTCCGTTAGGGGTTCCTTTCTCTGGGAGGCATGCCCTAAAGTGCATGTCCAGACTGCAAACGCAGGAAAATCATCTGGGGGCATATACATAAATAAGTAAAAAAGGTCATCTTTTAGTTCACCGACCGAATATTCCCTTAAGAACGCTAGCTTTCGGCTTCACCCAGTCTGAGGTACACATCCGGCTGATCCGGCAGTAACAATCGCAGAGGTGCTCCCTTTACCACCTAGCCGAACAATTGGGAATGTAGGGGTAAGCACAGGAGCCAGGCAACCCAGCTTGGCCAAAACTTAAGTCATATCGATGCATATAATGGTGAAGAAAAGGTACATGCGGAAGTTTGACACATGTGGTGGGCGTGAAGCCCGTATAAATAAGCTTCTGTTAAAGAAGCCCCCAGGTTTAATGAGCGCGAGTAGCACTTCACTTGAGGAGCCTTTAAGGGCTATAAAAGAGAAGAGGGGCAGGAGAGAAATGTAAGATAGAAAATTTAATAAATGGACAGAGGAAGGATACAAACACAGAGTCCGGCGCTAGGCATAGAATCTTCGGAGACGGGCTGCGTTCCATGGGTTTGGCTCGAGTCGGTTATCCGATGCATCTCGCAGGCGGTATGCTCCACCAGTCAGGACTTGGTCGATTATGAAGGGACCTTCCCACTTGGGCTTCAGCTTATCCTTTTTCTTGTCCGGCAGGCGTAGAACTAATTCGCCAATGTTGTAGCTTTTGGCCCGCACTTCTCTGCTTTGATATCTTCGAGCCTGCTGTTGATAGAATGCGGAACGGGCTTTTGCCACGTCACGCTCCTCCTCTAAGGCGTACAAACTGTCCTGCCAATCGAGCTCGGCCTCCCTTTCTTCGTACATGCGCACTCGAGGTGAGTCATGAATTATGTCACAGGGCAAGACTGCCTCTGCGCCGTACACCATAAAAAATGGTGTGTATCCGGTGGTGCGGTTCGGCGTGGTCCGCAGCCCCCAGAGTACGGAGTCGAGCTCCTCTACCCAGTGCGTGTTAGATTCCTTGAGGGACCGCACTAATCTGGGTTTGATGCCGCTCATGATGAGACCATTTGCGCGTTCGACCTGACCGTTAGTTTGTGGGTGATAGACGGAAGCATAATCGAGCTTGATGCCCATGTTTTTGCACCAGAGTTTTACCTCATCGGCCGTAAAGTTCGTGCCGTTATCGGTGATGATGCTGTGGGGGACACCATAACGGTGTACGACCCCGGATATAAAGTCTATCACAGGTCCGGATTCGGCTGTCTTAACAGGCTTGGCTTCTATCCATTTGGTGAACTTATCCACCATGACCAGTAAGTATTTTTTCTTGTGGGTTCCGCCTTTAAGGGGTCCCACCATGTCAAGCCCCCAGACCGCGAAAGGCCAAGTGATGGGGATAGTTTGGAGGGTGGTGGGTGGCATATGGCTTTGGTTTGCAAAAAGCTAGCAACCGACGCATTTATGGACCAAGTCCTGAGCGTCCGCCCGGGCCGTCGGCCAATAAAAGCCTGTACGGAAAGCCTTGCTTACGAGGGACCGGGCTGCGGCATGATGGCCACCGAGTCCGGCATGAATTTCAGCCAGCAGGTTCCGCCCTTCCTCTTCAGAGATGCACCTTTGAAGGACTCCGGTAGTGCTTTTCTTGTAAAGTTCTCCCTCATGGACTTTATAGGCTTTAGATCGCCGCACTATATAGCGTGCCTCGTTTTGGTCCTCTGGGAGTTCCTGCCTAGTAAGGTAGGCTAGGAATGGTTCTGTCCACGGGGCGATAACGGCCATTAGTACGTGGGCTGAGGTTGTTATTTCATTGGCAGAGCCTCCGATTATGTCAGATTGTTCGGCGTCGGAAAGTGCGGTTGGGTCCGGACTGATATTGCCATGTTCCCCTTCCCATACTACGGATGGCTTGAACAGCCTTTCCAGGAAGATGTTGGGGGGGGACCGCATCACGTTTTGCGCCGATGCGTGCCAGGACGTCTGCCGCCTGATTGTTTTCTCGGGCTATATGGTGAAATTCGAGCCCTTCAAACCGAGCTGACATTTTGAGGACGGTGTTGCGGTAAGCTGCCATTTTTGGATCCTTGGCATCGAAGTCTCCATTTTGTTTGGGATATCGCGAGGTTCAAATCCCCGCACACCTCTAGGCGTTGAATGCCCATGGATACTGCCATCCAGAGACCATGTAAAAGGGCCTCATATTCGGCTGCATTGTTGGAGTCCGTGTACATAATCTGGAGTACATATTGAACCGTGTCTCCTGTGGGGGACGTCAAAACGACGCCGACCCCTAGTCCAGCCAACATTTTGGAACCGTCGAAGTGCATTATCCAGTTTGAATATGTGCCGTACTCTTTAGGGAGTTCGGCCTCCGTCCATTCTGCGACGAAGTCGGCCAAAACTTGCGACTTGGTAGCTCGCCGTGGCCTATAAGTTATGTCGAACGGGAGGAGCTCGATGGCCCATTTTGCAATCTGGCCTGTTGCGTCACGGTTGTTTATAATATCATTGAGTGGTACTTCCGATGCTACTGTGATTGAACACTCTTGAAAGTAGTGTCGTAGCTTCCGGGATGCCATGAATACCGCGTATGCAATCTTTTGATAATGTGGGTACCGTGATTTGCATGGGGTGAGGACAGTGGACACATAGTAAACCGGCTTTTGAAGGGGGAATTTGTGTCCGTCCGTTTCCCGCTCGACGACGAGTACTGTGCTGACAACTTGATGGGTTGCTGCAATGTACAATAGCATTGGTTTGCCGATGTTTGGCGCGGCCAGGACGGGGTTTGTTGCCAATATGGCTTTTATTTCCTCGAGTCCGGCCGTGGTGGCGTCCGTCCACTCGAAGTGTTCGGTGCGCCGAAGGAGGCGATAGAGGGGTAGCGCCTTTTCTCCCAACAGGGAGATAAAGCGGCTTAGAGCCGCCACGCATCCGGTTAATTTTTGTATTTGTTTGAGGTCCTTTGGGATATCCAATTGTGACAAAGCTCGGATCTTGGCTGGATTTGCTTCGATTCCCCTACCGGATACAATGAAGCCCAAGAGCTTTCCGGCTGGAATGCCAAAAACGCATTTTTCCGGATTTAGCTTGATGTCATATGCTCGGAGGTTGTCAAATGTAAGCCTCAAGTCGTCTACAAGAGATTCGACATGTCTTGTTTTTACGACCACATCATCTACGTATGCCTCTACTGTTTTGCCGATCTGGTTTGCTAGACATGTCTGAATCATGCACTGATATGTTGCGCCGGCGTTTTTGAGCCCGAAAGGCATTGTGTTGAAGCAGAATGGGCCGTATGGGGTGATGAATGCTGTTGCGGCTTGGTCTGACTCAGCCATCTTGATTTGATGGTAACCGGAGTATGCGTTGGGGAAGCACAACGAATCGTGTCCTGTAGTGGCGTCGATAATTTGATCGATGCGGGGGAGGGGGAAGGGATCCTTTGGGCAGGCCTTGTTGAGGTCTTTGAAGTCAACGCATAGGCGCCAGGATTTGTCCTTCTTTGGTACCATCACCAAGTTTGCTAGCCAGTCCGGATGTTTTATATCTCTGATGAATCCGGCCTCCAATAGTTTGGCTAGCTCCTCTCCCATTGCTTGTCTCTTGGGTTCAGAAAAACGCCGAAGGGCTTGTTTGACAGGTTTGAATCCTTTTAGGATATTTAAGCTGTGTTCGGCCAGCCTGCGTGGGATTCCTGGCATGTCCGAAGGGTGCCATGCAAAAATGTCCCAGTTCTCCCGTAGGAATTCTCGCAGTGCGGAGTCTACATCGGGGTTTAATTGTGCCCCGATGGAAGCTATTTTATTGGGGTCCGTTGGATGGACCTGGAATTTGACTATTTCATCCGCTGGTTTAAAGGAGGTGGACTTGGATCTTTTGTCGAGTATCACATCATCCCTTTTTACCGTGGAGCGCAGCGTAGTCAGTTCCTCAGCCGCTAGGGCTTCGGACAGTGCCTCAAGGGCCAGTGCGGCTGTCTTGTTTTCGGCACGGAGTGCTATGTCTGGATCACTAGCGAGAGTGATGATTCCGTTCGGCCCGGGCATCTTGAGCTTCATGTACCCGTAATGGGGTATTGCTTGGAAGATTGTAAACGCTTCCCGTCCCAGCAGAGCGTGGTATCCGCTGCTGAACGGGGCCACTTGGAATGTGACCTCTTCGGACCTATAATTATCCGGCGTGCCGAACACCACATCTAGTGTGATTTTTCCTGTGCAGCATGCTTCCCGACTGGGGATTATTCCTCTGAAGGTTGTGCTACTTCGCTCAATGCGGTTCCAGTCTATTTCCATTTTTTGAAGGGTTTCCTCATAAATGAGGTTCAATCCGCTGCCTCCATCCATGAGTACCTTGGTGAGGCGAAAGCCGTCCACTATAGGACTGAGTACCAATGCGGCTGGTGCTCGAGCTGTTCGGAATTTAGGTTCATCGCTGGCATTAAAGATAATAGCCGTGTCACTCCATGGGTTTATTGTTGCTAGTTGATAGACTTCGGCGAAGCTGCGTATTGTTCTTTTTCGCATTTTATTTGATGCGAAAGTCTCGAAGACTGTTAAGACTGTACTGGAGTCCCCGAGGTGGCTTTCTGCGGCCTCCGGAATTAGGAGATCTTCGCCCCTTTTGGCCACCTGCCGGAGTATCCAACATGCTCTAAGGCTATGAGTTGGTGTGGCGTCCTCTGTACTATGAATTTTACAGGGTCCATTAAGCCATCCCTCCAGTACGGTTCCGTGCCCTGTAGAGGGTTTTGGTTTTTTGGTTTTTAACCCGGGTGTCTGATAATGATGCACCCTTTTATTTCGGACGAGGTTTCTATTCAGGGCCGGATTGTCCCAAAATTTAGTTTCGGTTTTCCGGGCGCTTTCCATCGCACAGTACTTTTGTACTATCGACGCCAAGTCAGCGAAGCGTGTAAGATCACGACGACCTGTGGCGTTGAGGATTCCCTTGTCCGTGCAATTATTGCAGAAGATTAAGATTGCGTTTTCCTCGCGGCAGTCCTTTATCCTGTTCATAACCAGGAGGAACCTTGCCCAGTAATGATGTACTGTTTCTTCGGGCTTTTGCCTGATTTGGATAGATCGCTTATGTTCGGGCGGGTGGGTGGAATTAAATCCGGAACTTCACCCAATCTAAGACTCACAGGCCAAGGAGTTTCCGAACTCTGAGGTTTGGATTCTTGGATGTTGTCCAGTGAATCTAGTCCGTTGCCTGATTCTAAGTTCAGGTCTTGAGTTACATCCTCCCCTCCACGGGTATCCGGCTTGGAGGGATCTGGAATCCGGACGTAGCTAGTCCTTAGGATAGATGAAGAGTCGCCGCACTGTGCCTCTACTACGGCAACGTGATGGGTGACTTGGGGAGAATTAATTTCTCTTAGATCGGGTTTAAGCCCAACCTGGTCATAATCCGTAGTGACCCCGAAGGCGGCGATGCGATCCAAGAGCTTGTTTACGGAAGAGAGCTCCATTGGATCTAACTGCTCGACGAGTTCCGAGCTGACGTGAATATTGCTTTTGATGACCCGAGAGGTCACCGTCGGCGCAACGGCCGAACAGGCGGTCATGAGAAAACCGCCTAGCTGGAGAGTTTGGCCGACAGCCAAGGCTCCCTTAGTAACGGTGCCGTCTTTAAAGACGGGAAGAGGCATCCTTCCTGATTGCGACGACACAGAGGAACTCTCAATGAAAGCACCAATGTCGGTGTCAAAACCGGCGGATCTCGGGTAGGGGGTCCCGAACTGTGCGTCTAGGCCGGATGGTAACAGGAGACAAGGGACACAATGTTTTACCCAGGTTCGGGCCCTCTTGATGGAGGTAAAACCCTACGTCCTGCTTGATTAATATTGATGATATGGGTAGTACAAGAGTAGATCTACCACGAGATCAAGGAGGCTAAACCCTAGAAGCTAGCCTATGGTATGATTGTTGTATGATGAAGTTGTCCTACGGACTAAAACCCTCCGGTTTATATAGACACCGGAGAGGGTTAGGGTTACACAAAGTCGGTTACAATGGTAGGAGATCTTGAATATCCGCATCGCCAAGCTTGCCTTCCACGCCAAGGAAAGTCCCATCCGGACACGAGACGGAGTCCTCAATCTTGTATCTTCATAGTCCTGGAGTTCGGCTGAAGGTATAGTCCAGCTACCCGGACACCCCCTAATCCAGGACTCCCTCAGCCGCCGCCCCCAAGTCGGGGTCATCCACGTCGCTCTCCGCCTGGTCGGGGAGAAATTGATGCTCCGGCTCCGTGGCGCCGGCTGCCGGCTGGAGGAGGGAGCTCTGTTCGAAGAGCCGGTTGGTCAGGATAGATAAACGGAACTCGGCAAAACGAAAGAGAGAGAGAGAAGGAAAGGAAATTTACCATAGGCAGGGGGTTGGCGCGAGAATACGGCTCCTTGCCGAACCGCCACTCTTCCGTGAGCTTGCAGTTCGCAAGGTAGTTCACCATATGAGCTACCTCCGCGTGAGGCATCTCCTTGGTGCACAGCCGGCTTGGGTCCCGATGCCCGTTCATCTGACAGATCATGTGAGGGCGGCCCTGGAGCGGGAGCACCCGACGTGCCATGAAGGCGGACAGCAAGTCGGGCCCGATCAGGCCCTCCGACTGTACCAACACCTGGAGCCGCACGATGGCGGCGGCTCCAGAAGGCGATAGTGTCTTGGCCCGGTAGGACCAGTTGGGCCGCCTCCCGGCCGGCGGGCACCCTCCACGAAGATGCTCTTCACGTAGAAGTACGACTGCTACCATATCTTCACCGACTGGATCAGCGTGATGGGAGGAAATGGGTTGTCGCCTCCCGGCATCCGCACCGCGATGAAGGCGCCGCATTGAGCCGGCACGCCCACGACGATGGTGCCGAGCTTGGTGTAGAAAAACTCCCCCCAAAGCTCAGTAGTGGGGAGGACGTCGAGGAAGCCTTCGCACAAAGTGACGAAGGCGGACAACAGCACCACCGTGTTTGGGGTGAGGTGGTGCGGCTGGAGGTTGTAGAATTCGAGGAAGGCCCGGAAGAAGCCGCTCGCTGGTAGGCCGAGGCCATGCAAGTAGTGCGAGTGGAAGACAACCCGCTCGCCCTGCTCCGGCGCCGGCGAGATCTCCCCCTCCAGCGCAAGGCGAACCCTCACGTAGTCCTTGCTGGGCAGCCGCCGCGTCTGGCGGAGGAAGTCGATGTGGTCTTCATGAACTATGGAGCCGTCCCAGGCTCCAGCGTGCACCATGGGGACGCGAGGTTGATGGGCGAACTCGACGGAGACGATCTGTGGCAGTGCTTCGGTGGGGCTCGGGGCACTGCGGCGAGAAGAAGAAGAGGGAGGAAGAGTGGGGTGGAGGGGCGCGCGTGCTTCGCCGCTCCCTCTCCTCCCCCTACTTATAGCCTACGGGCTACGAAGCCGAGGGGGTGGGCATGGGATCATGGGATAAACTGTGCCCACGACCCCATGCTCTCGCCTTTACCGCGTGGGTACTGCACGCAGTAACTCCACGGGGAAACCCAACCACCGCCTCGGCCGCAGCGGATCCGCTCGCAGCCCGAGGCCCGGTGGTGGCGGCCCGGCCTGCGGTCGCGTCCCATCACGCGCGTGGGCTGGCAGGCTGACCCAGCTGGCTGGCGCCATGTGGCACGCCCACGACGGGCGGCGGGCAGAGAAGCTTAGCAAGCATGCCACCTAGTTCCCACCGATCCATTCAAAATTCCGGAAGGATCCGACTGGACGAATCCGACTCCTGCCGACCGGCTCCCCAGAAGTCGGATGGAGCTTACTTCAGAGCAACCGGAGGAGGAAACTGTTGAGGCTCCCGGGCTCCTCGAACCGTGGCCCCTCACCAGTTTCGGGGACTACTGTCGGAGTAATGGGCCACGGGTAGCCTAACCCGAGCCCCTGAACCTTTCAAGACAACAGGGCTGGCTGCCCCTCAAGACGTCAAGATAGGTCTCCGCCTTCTGGCGACCGGTTGGCCGAGCGGCCGACTGGCCGAAGGCGGCCGAGTTCCAGAAGACGACATCACGACAGGCCGACTCCTAGTGAGCGGCCTCCAGAGAGGCCGGCCCCTAGCAGTCGGCCCATGGCACCCTCAAAGTCTACGCCCTCGTCAAGGAGACATGACAGGGTATGGCTACAGCATAGCCCATCCCCCCGAATCTAGGGCCGGGCGTGTCCATAGTGCCCCGTATAGGCGGAGATCTCCGCATGACGCAACACTGTTGCCTCTCCCGCCCAAACGTCACTCCTGACAGGCGGAGCCCTGTTCCCACGACGGCCTGTCGGTACGGCTTGCAGGCGGCGAGCCCTACCAGGCAGTGAGAGCCCTGAATACGGAGGAAGCCAGGGCGGTCGGACCTAAGGGAAACCGGCTTCCAGCAGGCGGCTTATCCCTCCCTCGGGCCCCGTGCGCCATCAATCAGATGGGACGCGGTGTGGCTAATGTAATCTCCCACCAGGCGGCGGGACTGTAGCCACGCTCCCCCGACCAAGCCTGCGTCATTAGCATCACAGCTACAATGATCAGCAGCCAGCAAGACCCGCGAGCGGCTGGAGCGGCCTGTCGGCTCCGTACCAGACCAGTCAGCGGGGCCCACCAGGCGGCGGGCCCCAGCAGCCGGCGTAGAAGCCGGCGGCTGGAGACACTGACAGCCGGTCCTACACCCGGCAGATTACCAATGTACCCCTGGGAGGGGTAGGCCTATATAAACCTCCCAGGGAACCCATGCAAAGGGTTCCAACCTATTAGAACTAGACTCACACCTAGAGGAGAAGAGAGCGTGCCTGCCTTCTTCCACCTCTAGCAAACAGCTCAAGGAGCACCAATGTACCAGTAGTGCCTTAGTGATCATGCGGAGACCCCGCAAAGCAGGACTAGGGGTGTTATCTCCTAGGAGAGCCCCGAACCTGGGTAAAATGCGCCGGCATTCGTGTCTACGCCTCATCTCGCTTCCAGGCACCGGCGACGTTCAACTCGCTCCCACCATGATAAGCCATCCTTTGGCATATGTCGCACCCAACCCCCGACACATGTCCATCACTATCACGGCACAACACATAAGAAGGGTTAAAGTCGCCGGCTTGGTTGGGAAGGGAAGTGTTTCCGTTCTTGGCATCACCACCCCTCACGGTGTTCTTCTTCTTCTCCTTAGTATCACCCTCTCCCTCCTTCACAAAGGTTTGCTTGAGAGGGGGAGGTCGTTTGGCCTTGTCATTCTTCTTCTTGTTCTTGGACTCGTGTGCGTACCCAACCCCTTCCTTGGCCACACCTCCCTTTTGATTGCTCAAAAGGTCGTTGAGGTTTTTCTCGCCTTGTATGCAAGAAACAAGGCCTTTCTCAAGTCGCTCCTTCAACTTAGCATTCTCCTCAACAAGATGCACATGCTCACAACATGGGTTAGTAGCATTTGCATTATCAATTAACACCATATGAGGAAATGTGGCTTTCTCCTTGGTTAGCTTTACTTGAAGTTGATCATGAGACTCTTTGAGACTTGCATGAGTACCCTTCAAGACCTTGTGAGCCTTGTCAAGTAGGTCAAACTCCTCTTTGAGTCTAGCAAGATCAACCCCAAGCTTGGCCTTCTCAGAGTTTAACACACGAGAAACAATAATAGCATGATGAAGATCTTTCTTTAACTTAGAGTGATCATAGTTGTGTGACTCCTCAAGAGCCAAACTAAGACCACACTCTTTCTCAAGAGCATTGGAAAGATCCGAAATCTCATCGGCATAGTCACGACTATGCCCCTCCATCTTAGAGATGGTATCTTCGTGAGCCTCGATCATGTCATTGGCTTCACCAAGTTGTTCCAAGAGAGCAACGAAGTGCTTCTTGGATTTACCCTTGAGTTTACCCATAAAGGACTCAAACTCATTCTCCTCCACATTAGATCCATCATGTTCATCAATGCAATTCGTCAAACAAGGATTATTAATGATGGTAGTTTTGATGTTGGGGGTTACCTTGTTGGTGGCTTTAGCCATGAGGCACTTGGCGGTGATGCTCTCACTGGGTGAGTCAAAGAGTGACACTTGTGGAGTTGTCGCAATGGCAACGGAGGCCATGGCAACCAACTCACCATCCTCGTCATCATCATCATCCTCATTGTACTCTTCTTGTACCACCAGTGCCTTGGGAGGAGTCTTCTAGGTGAAGTTGCTCTTGTTTGGGAAAGACTTGGCTTTGTCCTTCCGGATGAGCTTGCCACCATTGTCTTCCCTCTTCTCATACGGGCACTCCGCAACAAAATGGCTCACATTGCCACAATTATAGCAAGTCCTCACACGTTGCTTGCCCTTCGTGTCACTTGAGTTGTTCTTGTTGAAGTTGGGCCTTGAGTTTTTCTTGCTCCAAAATTGCCTTGAAGCAAGAGCCATGTGTTCATGATAGGCATACTTTGTGTCTTCGGGGTTGCTCTCCTCTTCTTCTTCTTCATCCTCTTCTTCCACACTAACCTTGGCCTTTAATGAAAGGTTGGGCTTCTTTGCTCTTTGAGAACATAGCACCGCATTGTCGGCGGTCTTGTCCAAGATGCTCATGGCCAAAAACTCATCTAACACTTCACTTGAGGACAAGGTGTGGAAGTCCGGCCTTTGATGAATGACAGAGGACACGACCTTGTGGTAAGGCATCATTGCCTTGAGGAATTTGCGCCTGATACAATTGTCATCCGTGTCCTTGCTCCCATGATCTCAGAGTGAGACCGCGAGTTTGGTTACCCTCCGATAAAGCTCACGAGGTTCTTCATCTTCTTTCATTGCAAACTCATCGGCTTCATCTTGCACCACTTCATAGTTGGAGCGTTGTATGCTTGCTCTTCACTTGTAGAGGGAAACAACTTGATGCCATGCATCTTTGGCCATGGAGAAGGGCCGGAGATGAGGAAGATCTTTGGGTGGAATTGCATCTTGGATGATGAAGAGAGCATTCTCGTTGAATTGATTATCCACGACTTCTCTAGGAGTGAAGTTGCTTCGGTCATGCAGATAGAAACCTTCTTCAATGATTCTCCAAAGATTAGTATTCACATGATTTAAATGACGCTTAAAGCGATAGACCCAAGAATCAAAGTCCTCATTTTTCACAATCTTGGGGGGAGGACCGACATGATTCAAATGAGTGGAAGGAATCTGTCCACCATAAACAAGTGGAGGCTCCACATGGGCAAAGATGCCGGTGCCATTTTTACCACTAGAAGAAGGAACTTGATCACTAGTAGCTTCCCCCTTGTCAGAGTTAGCATCCATCACCTTGTTAGTGGGATCACCCACTCTCAACGGTGCGGTGGATAGTTTAAGCCCTTCTATGAATTTGTTAAAGATGCTTTCAACCTCGGTCATCATGGAGGTCTTCAATGTGTCCAAGGCCACATTGAATTCCTCACGAGAGAGCACAGTTCCCCCATCGGCCGTAGACGAGATTGGATTCACACCGGAGTGCTCCTCCGCACCGTCCATGGTGTCAACCATACTCTTTGGACGACAAAGTCCTTAGTAAAGAGACGAGGCTCTGATACCAATTGAAAGGATCGATATAGTTGACTAGAGGGGGGGGGGTGAATAGGCAACTAACAATTTTAACTTTTCTTTACCAAATTAAACTTTGCAACAAAGTAGGTTGTCTAGATATGCAACAAGGTGAGCAACCTATATGATGAAACAACAAAAAGTACACAAGCAAGCTAAGGATACAACACAAAAGCTTGCGCAAGTAAAGGCACGAGATAACCAAGAGTGGAGCCGGTGAAGACGAGGATGTGTTACCGAAGTTCCTTCCTTTTGAGGGGAAGTACGTCTCCGTTGGAGCGGTGTGGAGGCACAATGCTCCCCAAGAAGCCACTAGGGCCACCGTATTCTCCTCATGCCCTCACACGATGCGAGATACCATGATTCCACTATTGGTGCCCTTGGAGGCGGCGACCGGACCTTTACAAACAAGGTTGGGGCTCTCTCCACAACCGAATTGGAGGCTCCTAACGAAACCACGGAGCTTCACCACAATGGAATATGGCTACGAGGTGACCTAAACCGTATAGGGTGCTCAAACACCCAAGATTAACAAGATCCACAAGGGATGAGTGGGGGGAATCAAATTTTCTTGGTGGAAGTGTAGATCTGGGCCTTCTCAACCAATCCCGAGAAAATCAACAAGTTTTATTGGGTAGGGAGAGAGATCGGGTGAAAATGAGCTTTGGAGCAACAATGGAGCTTAGGGAAAGGAGGTAAGTCAACTTGGAGAAGAAGACCTCCTTTTATAAGGGGGGAGGACAAACGAACCGTTACCCCTGCTCAGCCCCGCACAGGGCGGTACTACCGCAGGGGTGGGCGGTACTATCACTGTGGCCAGTGGTACTGCCGTTCCACCTCGCGGTACTGCCGCGCAGTAAGGCGGGAGTGGGGACCTGGACCCAGGGCGGTACTACTGCGGTGGTAGGAACGGTACTACCGCCTAAGAACGGTACTACCGCCCCTACTGCCGCAGCTAGTGCCGCAAAACCCGACACGAAAGGAGAGACCTCGAGTCGAGGTGGTAGGAGCACGGAGCCGTAGTGGTACTACGGCTGAGAGCTCTAAGCGGTACTACCGCGCTGATGAGCGATACTGCCGCTTTGTAGCTCTCGAGCGGTACTACCGCTGGGGTTCGCGGTACTACCGCTAGGACCAGACCACAAGGAGAAGGCAGCAAGGGAGCCTACAACGAGACATAAAAGCTCAGAGGGTGGACAAGGGATGTGTACGTGTTGATTCCACCCTAGCCTCACCAATGCGGACCCCCTCTTAATAGTACGGCTTTCCTACGACTCAAATCCACTGAAAAGAAACATAGACAAACGCCGTCTTCAATTGTCTTCGAGGGGAACAAGAACCATCTTGTGCCTAGTGATGAAATGTCTGAAATACTCAAGGCACATGATTAGTCCACAAAAGCATCGTCATCAATCACCAAAACATCTTAGGGATAAATATGCCCTTACAGACTTAGAGTCATCTAGATCGATGTAAAAAGCTTGCATCGACATAACTCTTTACGACGAACTCTTTTTATCACCTCCATAACCGAGAAATATTTCCTTAGTCCTCTAAGGATAATTTTTGACCGCTGTCCAGTGATCTACTCCTAGATCACTATTGTACTCCCTTGCCAGAATCATGCTAAGGTATACAATAGGACTGGTAAACAACATAGCATACTTTATAGAACCTATGACTAAGGCATAGGGAATGACTTTTCATTCTCTTTCTATTTTCTGTTGTGGTCGGGTTTTGAGTCTTTACTCAACTTCACACCTTGCAACACAGGCAAGAACTCCTTCTTTGACTGTTCCATTTTGAACTACTTCAAAATCTTGTCAAGGCATGTACTCATTGAAAATATATCAAGCGTCTTGATCTATCTCTATAGATCTTGATTCTCAATATGTAAGTAGCTTCACCGAGGTATTTCTTTGAAAAACTCCTTTCAAACACTCCTTTATGCTTTCTAGAAAAATTTACATTATTTCATATCAACAATATGCCATTCACATATACTTATCAGAAATGTTTTAGCGCTCCCACTCACTTTCTTGTAAATACAGGCTTCACCGCAAGTCTGTATAAAACCATATGCTTTGATCACTTTATCAAAGAATATATTCCAACTCCGAGATGCTTGCACCAGTCCACCAATGGATCGCTGGAGCTTGCTCACTTTGGTAGCACCTTTAGGATCGACAAAATCTTTTGGTTGCATCATATACAACTCTTCTTTAAGAAATCCATTAAGGAATGCAGTTTTGATATCCATTTGCTAGATTTCATAAAATGCGGCAACTGCTAACATGATTTGGACAAACTTTTAAGCATCGATACGAGTGAGAAAATCTCATCGTAGTCAACACCTTGAACTTGTCGAAAACCTTTTGCGACAATTCGAGCTTTGTAGATAGTAACACTACTATCAGTGTCCATCTTCCTCTTAAAGATCCATTTATTCTCAATGACTCACCGATCATCGGGCAAGTCAATCAAAGTCCATACTTTGTTCTCATACATGGATCCCATCTTAGATTTCATGGCCTCAAGCCATTTTGCGGAATCTAGGCTCATCATCGCTTCCTCATAGTTCGTAGGTTCGTCATGGTCTAGTAACAAGACTTCCAGAACAGGATTACCGTTCCACTCATGTGCGGACCGTACTCTGGTTGACCTACGAGGTTCGGTAGTACCTTGATCTGAAGTTTCATGATTATCATCATTAGCTTCCTCACTAATTAGTGTAGGAACCACTGAAACTGATTTCTGTGATGAACTACTTTCCAATTTGGGAGAAGGTACAATTACCTCATCAAGTTCTACTTTCCTCCCACTCACTTCTTTTGAGAGAAACTCCTTCTCTAGAAAGGATCCATTCTTAGCAACAAAATATCTTGCCTTCGGATCTGTGATAGAGGGTGTACCCAACAGTTTCGTTTGTGTATCCTATGAAGACACACTTTTTCGATTTAGGTTTGTGCTTATCAGGCCGAAACTTCTTCACATAAGCATCACAACCCCAAACTTTAAGAAACGGCAACTTAGATTTCTAGCCAAACCATTGTTCATACTGTGTCGTCTCAACAGATTAGACAATGCCCTATTTAATGTGAATGCAGTTGTCTCTAATGCATAACCCCAAAACGATAGTGGTAAATCGGTAAGAGACATCATAGATCGCACCATATCCAACAAAGAACTATTACAATGTTCGAACACACCATTATGCTGTGGTGTTCCAGGTGGCGTGAGTTGTGAAACTATTCCACATTGTTTCAAATGAAGACCAAACTCATAACTCAAATATTCTCCTCCATGATCAGATCACACAAACTTTATTTTCTTGTTACGATGATTTTCCACTTCACTCTGAATTTTTTGAACTTTTCAAATGTTTCAGACTTATGTTTCATTAAGTAGATATACCCATATCTGCTCAAATCATCTGTGAAGATCATAAAATAATGATACCCACCACGAGCCCACGAGCCTCAACACTCATCGGATTGCA
Source organism: Triticum urartu (assembly GCF_003073215.2). Classification (NCBI taxonomy): domain Eukaryota; kingdom Viridiplantae; phylum Streptophyta; class Magnoliopsida; order Poales; family Poaceae; genus Triticum; species Triticum urartu. The sequence goes on from NC_053026.1 coordinate 330,441,469, forward strand.
TACATCAGTATGTATTATTTCCAATAAGTCAGTTGCTTGCTCCATTGTTCCGGAGAATGGAGTCTTAGTCATCTTGCCCATGAGGCATGGTCCGCAAGCATCAAGTGATTCATAATCAAGCGATTCCAAAAGTCCATCAACATGGAGTTTGTTCATGCGCTTTACACCAATATGACCTAAACGGCAGTGCCACAAATAAGTGGCACTATCATTATAAACTTTGCATCTTTTGGCTTCAATATTATGAATATGTGTATCACTACGATCGAGATTCAACAAACCATTCACCTTGGGTGGATGACCTCAGAAGGTTTTATTCATGTAAACAGAATAACAATTATTCTTTGACTTAAATGAATAATAGTATTGCAATAAACATGATCCAATCATATTATGCTCAACGCAAACACCAAATAACATTTATTTTAGGTTTAACACTAATCCCGAAGGTAAAGGGACTATGTGATGGTGATCTTATCAACCTTGGAATCACTTCCAATTCACATCATCACCTCGCCCTTAACTAGTCTCTGTTTATTTTGCAACTCCCGTTTCGAGTTACTACTCTTAGCAACTGAACTAGTATCAAATACTGAGGGGTTTGCTATAAACACTAGTACAGTACACATCAATAACATGTATATCAAATATACCTTTGTTTACTTTGCCATCCTTCTTATCCGTCAAGTATCTAGGGTAGTTCCACTTCCAGTGACCATTTCCTTTGCAGTAGAAGCACTCAGTTTCAGGCTTGGGTCTAGATTTGGGCTTCTTCATGGGAGTTGCAACTTGCTTGCCATTCTTCTTGAAGTTCCCTTTCTTTCCCTTGCCCTTTTACTTGAAACTAGTGGTCTTGTCAACCATCAACACTTGATGATTTTTTGTTGATTTCTACCTTCACTGATTTCAGCATCGCGAAGAGCTTTGGGAATCGTTTCCGTTATCCCTTGCATATTATAGTTCATCACGAAGTTCTAGTAACTTGGTGATAGTGACTAGAGAACTCTGTCAATCACTATCTTATCAGGAAGATTAACTCCCACTTGATACAAATGATTGTAGTACTTAGAAATTCTGAGCACATGCTCATTCGTTGAGCTATTCTCCTCCATCTTGTAGGCAAAGTACTATCAGAGGTCTCATACCTCTTGACACAGGCATGAGTATGAGATACCAATTTCAACTCTTGGAATGTCTTATATGCTCCATGGCGTTCAAAACATTTTTGAATTCCTGGTTCTAAGCTGTAAAGCATGGTGCACTAAACTATCAAGTAGTCATCATACCGAGCTTGTCAAACGTTCATAACGTCTGCATCTACTCCTGCAATAGGTCTGTCACCTAGTGGTGCATCAAGGACATAATTCTTCTGTGCAGCAATGAGGATAATCCTCAGATCACGGACCTAGTCCACATCATTTCTACTATCATCTTTCAACATAGTTTTTCTCTAGGAACATATCAAAAATAAACGGGGAGCTACATCACGAGCTATTGATCTACATCATAGTTATGCAAATACTATCAGGACTAAGTTCATGATAAATTAAAGTTCAGTTAATAATATTACTTAAGAACTCCCACTTAGATAGACATCCCTCTAATCATCTGAGTGATCACGTGATCCAAATCAACTAAACCATGTCCGATCATCATGTGAGATGTAGTAGTTTTCAATGGTGAACATCACTATGTTGATCATATCTACTATACGATTCACGCTCGACCTTTCGATCTCCATTGTTCCGAGACCATATCTGCATATGCTAGGCTCTTCAAATTTATCCCGAGTATTCCACGTGTGCAAAACTGGCTTGCACCCGTTGTATGTGAACGTAGAGTTTATCACACCCGATCATCACGTGGTGTCTCGGCACGACGAACTGTCGCAATGGTGCATACTCAGGGAGAACACTTATACCTTGAAATTTAGTGAGAGATCATCTTATAATGCTACCGTCGATCTAAGCAAAATAATATGCATAAAAGATAAACATGACATGCTATCAATATAAGTGATATGATATGGCCATCATCATCTTGTGCCTGTGATCTCCATTAGCACCATCATGATCACCATCACCACCGGCTTGACACCTTGATCTCCATTGAAGCTTCGTTGTCGTCATGCCACCCATTTCCTCCACGATTATCGCTACCGCTTAGTAATAAAGTAAAGCAATTACATGGCGATTGCATTTCATACAATAAAGCGACAACCATATGGCTCCTGCCAGTTGCCGATAACCATGTTACAAAACATGATCATCTCATACAATAAAATTTAGCATCATGTCTTGACCATATCACATCACAACATGCCCTGCAAAAACAAGTTAGACGTCCTCTACTTGGTTGTTGCAAGTTTTACGTGGCTGCTACGGGCTGAGCAAGAACTGTTCTTACCTACGCATCAAAAACCACAACGTGGTATAGTGATTGATTTTTGATCTTCAGAAATAACCCTGTTCATTAAATCCGATTCAACTAAAGCTAGAGAAACAGACACACACTAGCCACCTGTGTGCAAAGCAAGTCGGTAGAACCAGTCTCGCGTAAGCATACGCGTAATGTCGGTCTGGGCCGCTTCATCCAACAATGTCGCGGAATCAAGAATCAACTAGTGATGGCAAGCAATATGTATATACCCACGCCCACAACTCCTTTGTGTTCTACTCGTGCATATAACATCTATGCATAAACCTGACTCTGATGCCACTGTTGGGGGACGTAGTAATTTCAAAAAAATTCCTACACACACGCAAGATCATGGTGATGCATAACAACGAGAGGGAAGAGTTTTGTCCACGTACCCTCGTAGACCGTAAGCGGAAGCGTTATGAGAACGCGGTTGATGTATTCGTACGTCTTCACGATCCGATCGATCCAAGTACCGAACGTACGGCACCTCCAAGTTCAGCACACGTTCAGCTCAGTGACGTCCCACGAACTCTGATCCAGCAGAGCTTCGAGGGAGAGTTCCATCAGCATGACGGCGTGATGACGGTGATGATGATTCTACCTACGTAGTGCTTTGCCTAAGCACCGCTACGATATGATCGAGGTGGATTATGGTGGAGGGGGAAACCGCACACGGCTAAAAGATCAACTGATCAACTTGTGTGTTCATGGGGTGCCCCCTGCCCCCATATATAAAGGAGGGAGGAGGAGGAGGCCGGCCCTAGAGGGGGCGCGCCAAGTGTGGGGAGTCCTACTAGGACTCCCAAGTCCTAGTAGGATTCCCCTTTTCCTTTCCGGAGTAGGAGAGAATAAAGAAGGAATGAGAGAGGGAGTAGGAAAGGGCAAGGGGGGTGCCGCCCCCTTTCCCCTAGTCCAATCCGGACCCATGGGGGGGGGGGCGCCTCCTTCCCTTTGTCCTGCCTCCTCTATTCCCGTATGGCCCAATAAGGCCCAATAGTTCTCCCGGTGAATTCCCGTAACTCTCCGGTACTCCGAAAAATACCTGAATCACTCGGAACCTTTCCGATGTCCAAATATAGCCTTCCATATATCGATCTTTACATCTCGACCATTTCGAGACTCCTCGTCATGTCCCTGATCTCATCCAGGACTCCAAACGAACTTCGGTCATCAAATCACATAACTCATAATACAAACCGTCACAGAATGTTAAGTGTGCGGACCCTACAGGTTCGAGAACTATGTAGACATGACCGAGACTCATCTCCGGTCAATAACCAATAGCGGAACCTGGATGCTCATATTGGTTCCTACATATTCTACAAAGATCTTTATCAGTCAAACCGCATAACAACATACGTTGTTCCCTTTGTCATCGGTATGTTACTTGCCCGAGATTCGATCGTTGGTATCTCAATACCTAGTTCAATCTCGTTACCGGCAAGTCTCTTTACTCATTCTGTAATGCATCATCCCGCAACTAACTCATTAATCACATTGCTTGCAAGGCTTATAGTGATGTGCATTACCAAGAGGGCCCAAAGATACCTCTCCGACAATCGGAGTGACTAATCCTAATCTCGATCTATGCCAACTCAACAAGTACCATCGGAGACACCTGTAGAGCACCTTTATAATCACCCAGTTACGTTGTGACGTTTGGTAGCACACAAAGTGTTCCTCCGGTATTCGGGAGTTGCATAATCTCATAGTCATAGGAACATGTATAAGTCATGAAGAAAGCAATAGCAATATACTAAACAATCAAATGCTAAGCTAACGGAATGGGTCAAGTCAATCACATCATTCTCTAATGGTGTGATCCCGTTAATCAAATGACAACTCATGTCTATGGTTAGGAAACTTAACCATCTTTGATTCAACGAGCTAGTCAAGTAGAGGCATACTACTGACACTCTGTTTGTCTATGTATTCACACATGTACTATGTTTCCAGTTAATACAATTCTAGCATGAATAATAAACATTTACCATGATATAAAGAAATAAATAATAACTTTATTATTGCCTCTAGGGCATATTTCCTTCAAATCGTCCCTTGACCACATTGATCACACCGTGCCGAGAGCACCAAGGCGGTGGACGACGGCGAGGCCTAGGAAGGGGATGACGTGGAGCCGGGGAAGACGCGGCAGTGGATGGCCACGCGGAGAGGAGTATGAGGGTTCACTGGTTCTGCTACGGTGTGAGGTTGCCGTCGCTGCAGAATAACTGGGGGTGTGGTGAGTAGAGGGATGTCCTGGCCAGTGGCGGGAGTAGTAGGGGGCGGTGAGGCCTCCGCAGCAGCACAACCGACCACAGGAGGCAGGAGCAAGCGGCATGACCGGCGCTGGTTTGGGCGGCTGGAGCAAGAAGACCAGAGGTTGAAGAAGCACTACGGCCGTTGGATGGACATCGTATGGTCACTGGAGCTAGAATAGTTTATATTGACTAAGTTAACAAAGCCCTCCGTCCCCTTCAACTTAGTAGGCCCACACTTAGCCTCCAACTATGGTGGGTCCCAGCAGTCAGGGCGAGGATTCATTTTTTTGTGCCTAATATGGAGGCACTTCCTTGCGTGTGAAGATATCGCTGGTGGGTCCGAGCTATCAGCAGGGGGAACATTTTTTTGTGAAATACAGAGGCCCTTCCGATGGGTCCCAGCTGTCAGGTGGAGGAATCATTATTTTGCGCGTAATAAGGAGGCATTTCCTTGCGTGCGGCTGTGGACCCAGCTGTCAGCCTCTCCACATAAAGTCCTCTTCCGATGGAAGTCATTCCTTGACCACGCCGCACCGAGAGCACCAAGGCGGTGGACGACGGTGAGGCCTGGAAGGGGAGGACGCGGAGCCGGGGAAGACGTGGCAGTGGATACCCACACGAAGAGGAGTACGAGAGTTCACTGGTTCAGCTGCGGTGTGAGGCTGCCATCGCCGCGGAATAACACGAGTTGTGGCTGAGTAGACAGTAGAGGGATGGCCTGGCCAGCGGTGGGAGTAGGATCGGGCGGTGAGGCCTGCGCGACAGCACAACCGGGCACTGGAGGCAGGAGCGGGTGGTCTTGTCGGCGCTGGTTTGGGCGACTGGTGCAAGAAGAGCAGCGATTGAAGACGCAACATGACTGTTCGATTCAAATCCAATGCTCACTGCTGCTAGAATCCTTTATTGACTATGTTGACAAAGCCCTGCATACGCGTCAACTTAGTAGGCCCACAGGTCAGCCTCCGAACCGGTTGGCCCCAGATGTCAGTAGGAGGAATCATTTTTTCGCGTAATAAGGAGGCAGTTGATTGCGTGCGGCCAGGCCAGCGGAGGGAGTAGGATGGGCCGGTGAAGCCTGCGCGCCATCATAGAGGGCCACAAGAGGAGGGAGCAGGCAGTCCCGCCGGTGCTGGTTTGGGCGGCTGGAGCAGGAAGATAAGAGATTGAAGAAGCACGTCAGCCGTTGGATGGACATCCAACAGTCACTGCTGCTAGAATTGTGTGTTGACTAACAAAGCCTTGCATAAACAAGTCAGCATCGAAATCTATGGCGTGTACAACCCATTTGCTATTATTTTTATATTTTTTTACTCATTTGCTAATTCATATGGAATTTATTGCAGCCCATTTTCCATTTTTAGAATTGTTGCCCATTTTCTGGTCAGTGCTAGGATTAAAAAATTAAAGTAAAAAATGTGCGAAATTTTAAAAATTCACATATTTTTGCTGGGAACAAAATATTCTTAATCCAAATATTAGTAGCCATACTAAAATAAATTAGTACTATGTCATGTTAAGATCCAATGAAATATAAAATATCAGTGAAGAACAAAAAACGAAAGAAACTAATTGCCCATTTGCTATTTTTTTGGAATTTGCAACCCCTTTGATATTACTTTTAGGAAAAAACTAACTCCCACACGTGTGGCATCTTGCAGATCGTCCACACGCCTTCTTTACCACTCATTTTGCCACATATGAACAGATAACATTCGCAGGAATCTTTTTGATTTTCGGCTTAAAAATGTTTTATCTCCTAATTAAAAAATTGATTTAAAAATCTGTTTTCACCATTAAATCTGTCTCGACGAGATCTTCAAAACTAGACCCCATGTTGATATGTTTCGATGAATTTTTTTGCCCAAAAGTTGCCATGATGTTTACACTGTAGTTGCCATAGTTCTTAAACTAAAGTTGCCATGTGGTAATTTTAGTTTGTAGAGCATGGCAATTTTAGTATTTTAATGATGGCAACTCTAGTATTTTGACCATGAAAATTATTTTTTGTATGAACCATGGCAATTTTAAGTGCATGTATCATGACAATTTTAGTTTACGGTTCATGGTAAGTCTATTTTCTTAATTTCCCGTTTTATAAATGTTAAAATTTACTTTTAAATGTAGAAGAAAATAGCTGAAATATATCATGGCAATTTTAGTGTAAACACCATGGCAATTCATGTGCAATAGACATGGTAACTTTTAACCCAAAAAAAGTTCGTCAAAATATATCGATATGAGATCTAGTTTCGAAGATCTCGTCGCGAGGGATTTAATGGTGAAAACGGATCTTCAATCATATTTTTCATTTAAGAGATAAAACATTTTTAAAAATGGAAATCCAAAAAGATTCCCACATGCATGCATGCGGTGACGTGGCGCAGCCTGTGTGTTATAGGGAGTGTGGGCGGGTTTCATTCCATCACACGTGTGGGCGTTAGCGTTGTCCTACTTTTAAGATATACTGACCATACTATTTGGCCAGGCCGGAATGCATCCCTCCTCATCTTGAAAGATTTGCAGCCCAGTAAGTCAGAGAAAACAAATAGGCCTAGCTTGGGTATTATTCAAAAAGAAATAGTGGGCTACCTATTTTCCCAAAGAAAAAACTGCTGGGCTGGTCATGTTGTTAGACGGGCCACAGAGACCGCACAACCCAGTTTATAGCTTGCTCCTCCGAACAAATCCTCAAAAAAAGTTGTGCAATTATGTCGTTAATTGACTATATGTTGACAATGATGTGGGTCCCAGATATCAGCAGGGTGGATTAGAGTAAAAATGAGGGGTGCATCTGAGTAGTAAAAGAGGCGCTTGCTTGTGTTCGGGAGTGGACCTAGTGGGTCCATACTGTCATACTCACAACTACAGTCCTCTCCCGATTCACTATGTTGACACGGCCGGACGGTGGCGCCGCGACGAGCGCACCAAGGCTGAGGCTAAATTGATGTCGCCAATGTGTTGGGCTGGGTTGGACATTCTTATCGAAAAATAAAAATGGACTGGAACTATTTACGACGTTGACTACGATTTGCATGGGTCCACTGGTTGCAGGAAGAAAATGGTGGGAGAAAGAAGACTGGTCTTTGCCTAAGAATAATATCGACTGAATGTAACGACATTATCATAGGAAATAATATCCTCCTGTTAAAATTTGACTTTTCAAATTGTGAATTTAAATAAATGGTGCATGAGCATTTAGCTTTATTTATTTATTTATGTTTAGGGGACCATGAGCATGTACCTGGACCGGATACATGTGAGAGCCTCCCTTCCAGTTAATTATGGGCTCCTGTATTGGGCCTTCATCAGTGAGCTGCATGTTATCGACAAGTGGAAAATGTGTTCCATACCAAAAATAGTATGCGCTACATACGGTACGGTGCACTGAAGGATCGGACCATGAATGACTTCCAAAACATAATGTTTTTCGTTCTAACAACACATTTATTCAACCAACACACGAAATATACTACTGATTGTACATTAAAAACAACAGCAGCAGCAACCAGGGCTGGGGGTGCAATAGAAGCAGTAAGCAGGCCAGAAGAGTAAAGACGCAGCTCTCTCTTCCAAACCAAACATCAGCCATCATTACAAAAGGGATACCAAAAAAGAACAAGTGTATGCATCAAACTAAATAAAGATCCTACTACACCAAGTGTATGCATCTAACTAACTGGCTTAGTTAGACGTTACTATTTATTAAGCTGTGGAGATTGGCTGACGGCTTGAACCAGATGGGTGCCTGACGTGGGAAGCTCCAGCCAGCATGTCGAAGTCTGATACTTGCGACCCTCTCTCCTACTTTGGGCTGCAGAGCATGGCGACACATATCAGGGTATGGTGCATGCAGAGACGCATGGTACATTGTGTACACACAGTTTTGCCTGATGAACGAAACTGCGCTGCCATCATGATCCTTGCCGTCGGTTATCTCCTGGTTAATCGGATAATTCTGCAGAGAAATAGAGAGCGTGTACCAAGGCTACTTACCAGCCTCTAGTCAAAAATTCCAGAAGGCCTAGAGAAGCTGGGATCATGCTCAAAGACCTTGCAGTGATTGTGATTGTATTCCACGAAACAACATGTCCGGTACATGCGAATGATCATCAATCGTTCGCCGTCGTCTGACCGAGCCAGGAACCACCTGCAACTGCCATGCTGCTTTTCTCTGAAAGGTTCTAGGATAAGGAATGGTAGGGACACCAGGCGGCCTACAACATCATATCAAGTTGGAGTCAAATAAAAAAGGGCTATTACTGTGGTCAATCTTAAGAACATCATGTTATGAGTATGAATATTTTTTCAGTAAATGTTGACAGTAATATAAGCAAGCCATCATGATATCATAGGAAAGTAACATACTGCTGTAACAGCCGTTTGTAGCGATGACTGGAGTAGGCCAGCAATATGTCCAGCCATAGAAGGAGTCGACAACGTAAATGAAGCCCTTGTGTTCAATGGCATCAGAGAACCATGGAGGATGTGTGATCTTGCGATGGACTTGTAGATTTATCCACTTACCAAAGTGACCTGTCAAATAGGAGAGACCGCAGTTGAAGAACACAATTAGCCTGAAATCTTTATAATTCGCAGATCTTGTTGGCACTTGGAAGATTACAACCTTGATCAAATCAAACTTGGTATCATGTTGGCTACTATAAGATTCCGAATATTCTGGGCCGTGGTGCCAAAGCAGTGCAGAGTTAATTGAAGGAAGGGGGATCAATCGCCGGGTATAGGACTCCACGAGCATCCAGCTGCCGTGACCGTCGACAAGCACCATCCAAGACGTGTTCATGCCGACCCAGTACATACCATTAATGTAGTTGAGGGTGACGGGGGTCGGATCATAGTCAAGGGGGTTGATGCTCACCACCCTACGATCGTTATGCTGCGTGACATGCCGTTTCTGAAGATCAGGCGGCGTCAGCAACAAAGGAGCTGGCTTAAAAAGCTCTGGCCTGAGGGCTTTGAGTAAACGGTACAACCCTGACGGGCATGCGGCGAGCGGCATGGTACTGAGATTGTCCACACGCGAAACAATGAGCTTGATTACCTCTGTGGGGAGCGAATTCCAGCCACTCTTTCGATGGACGCTTCTCGGTTCTACCATTGTTAGTTCTTGAGTTTTAGAAGAGGGGGGTGGCGCCTTAGCGGGGATGGAAGATTGGATGATTATGTGCGGACAAAGATGGAGAATCAAATATGTGCTGTGAGAAGTGGACATGTGATGATGACTACAACACTCCGCTTGACTTACGAGACACATACCAGCAGCGTAGGGTCATATCAATGCCAGAGAACTTGCTTGAGTGATCACAATACTAGTACTCCCTACAGTACCTACTACTATGCCCTAGTTTGCATATAGAGTAGTGGAGTAAGACTCTGCTCTACTACTAGCACCGGAGGAGTAGTATATTCTAATCTAAAATAGTTACAAACTTCAATGCGCGAGCGTGGAACAACTATGAACCACCATCGGTGCTAACTCCAATCCCCAACAAACGTTCGCTAGGAGACATGGCAGTTGCAAACGCCCGCGACGTAGTTACAGTACGTGTGTAAGGGTGGCGGTTTTGTCAAATACTATGGCTTTAAAAAGGCCACCGTCGGATGGAAATCTGACGGTTACGTGGGATTCGCCAAGATTGAGCTCATGGCAAACAATCGCCAGATATCATTACTAAAAAAGGTTAAAACACCCGGGGCTATAACTTGCACCGGCTGACCACTAACAATGATACGAACATAGTTGCAAAATGGTCAAAGACCGTGTCTACGTGGTGTTTGGAATTATATGCAAAAAAACTAGGAATATGCCCGTGCATTGCACGGAACATCAAGATGCATTTTTTTACAAAACACCTGTTGTGATTGACCCATGCAGGAGTAATCCCATGTGTAAAAACTAATGACATCTCGAGAATTTTATTGGAAAAATGGTATCTCGAGAATTTCATTGAAAAATGATATCTCGAGAAAGATGAGAGATAAGGTGAGGAGGAGTGGGGCGTGGTGGTGACTGGTGGTCGGACTGTGCGGAGGCATGGGGATGGAGGGCGCCAGCAGCGGCCACCATGCCAGATTGTTCCAGAGACTTCCTTTTTTAATTGCTCAGCAATGAGGTTGTGGGAGATAAGGATGAAAGAGGCAAGGCCTTATCGGTAAATGTGGAGAGAGGTGCGGGTATCTTTTGTAAAATTGTCATAGTTTGCTTTCTATCCGTCAGATATAGATCGAACGGTCTATATTATAAGATGGCAGGCACACCATCATCACCAACTCGGTTTTTATAAGAAGTAGTAGAGATAAGAGTAGAGATGGAGACTAGGGAGATGCACCATCTACTGCTTCGTGTGCTACTCCTGTTCTCCATTCGGCGGCCGCAACGTCCCCTATAGCCACTCCCTCCTGCGCTCCACTCGGCGGGCGCTGTTGGAATTTGAGCAGCGCACTCGCGCGACTGCTGGCAGCAACGACTTCACTGAAGACGACTTCTTCCCCGACCTCGGCAACCTCTTCCTCAACGACATGGGCGACAACCTCAATGCCAACGGCGCTGCTCCCGTTACACCGTATGTGTTTCTGTCCTTCCTGTTCGAAATCGTGGTAGAATTCATGTTTCTAGTATGTGTCCTAGATTCAATCTGTTCATCTACTATGTTAGCCCACATGATTAGTTTAATCTCTGTTATAGCCTTCATGATTTATTTTGTGCTTATTCAGATGAAATCTCGTAGTAACTTGCTATTATATTCACCTGGCGCAATGTCCCCTACAGCCACTCCTGTTTCATGGATGGCCTGGTCGATGCCTCCAAGGTGCCTTGTGTCTACGAGAGTTTCGGCTACGAGAGGTACGTCGACCAGCACTCGCTGGCGGAGCATAGTTCCAGATGCGCGCACGCGCCCTGCTACTGCTATGGGTGCACGCCGCCGTTTGAGGGCTCGACGGCGAGCCTCGTGCATCACCTCATGGCACCGTCCGTTGAACACTACTAGCCCGCAGCCATCAAGTATGAAACATGCTACCCGTTCACCATGCCGGAGTCGCTAGAGGATCAACGCCGCCTGCTAGTCGCGGAGGAGGACGACATCGTCTTCCTCTTGATCATGGGCACTGGCGAGGCCCGTGCAGGCCACCGCCCCGTCTTTGTAGTGTGCGTCTGAAAGTGCAACTATCCCTAGGTGGTTTTGGTGATTCATAACAACATATAGCTCATTGAGCTAATGCTATTCCAAGATGATTATTTCAGGAAAGCTCAATGATTGGCATGGCATGGATGTGAAAGTGGGACCCTCAAAATGCTAAGGACAAAGGATTGGCTCAAGATCAAAAGCTCAAGACTCTTCATTTTATATTTTAGTGATCCAAGATCACATTGAGTCTTTAGGAAAACCCAATACTATCAAGGAGGGATGAGGTGTTGCTTAATGAGCCTCTTGCTTCATGTGCTTAGTGATATGCTCCAAAACCTTCAACTACTTTCCCATATCCACATATGACCTAAACCCTAAGCCAAACTCGGTCCTATCGATTCTTCCTATCTGGCGCCACCGAGTTTCACTTGTCATAAGCCACTGCCAAACCCTAGCATTTCGGTTCTACCGATAGGGATCTCGGTCTCACCGAGATGGGGTTGCAAACTCTCTGTTTCCCTTTCATAACTTTTCGGTCTCACCGAAAGAGCGAATCGGTCCCACCGAGATTGCAATGTAAATTCAGTGTTTCCCCTTTGTAACTTTCTGTCTCACCGAAAGAGCAAATCGGTCCCACCGAGTTTGCCTGACCAACTCTCTGGTTAGCTAATTACCAAATTCGGTCTCACCGAGTTTGTGTAATCGGTCTCACCGAGATTACGTTATGCCCAAACCCTAACCATATCGGTTCCACCAAGTTGCATGTCAGTCCCACCGAAAATCTCTAACGGTCACTAGGTTTACATTTTTGGTCCGACCGAGTTTGTTGATTCGGTCCCACCGAGATTGGAAAACTGTGTGTAACGGTTGGATTTTGTGTGGAGGCTATATATACCCCTCCACCTCCTCTTCATTCGTGTGAGAGCCAGTGGAGAGAGCCATCAGAACACATACACCATTCCAATTCATATGTTCTGAGAGAGAACCACCTACTCATGTGTTGAGACCAAGACATTCCATTCCTACCATATGAATCTTGATCTCTAGCTTCTCCAAGTTGCCTTCCACTCAAATCTTCTTTCTACCAAATCCAATCCTATGAGAGAGAGTTGAGTGTTGGGGAGACTATCATTTGAAGCACAAGAGCAAGGAGTTCATTACCTACACACCATTTGTTACTTCTTGGAGAGTGGTGTCTCCTAGATTGGCTAGGTGTCACTTGGGAGCCTCCGACAAGATTGTGGAGTTGAACCAAGAAGTTTGTAAGGGCAAGGAGATCGCCTACTTCGTGAAGATCTACCGCTAGTGAGGCAAGTCCTGTGTGGGCGATGGCCATGGTGGGATAGACAAGGTTGCTACTTCGTGGACCCTTTGTGGGTGGTTTCTTCTTCGTGGACCCTTCGTGGGTGGAGCCCTTCGTGGACTCGCGCAACCGTGACCCTTCATGGGTGGAGCCCTGTGTGGACTCCCGCAACCGTTACCCTTCGTGGGTTGAAGTCTCCATCAACGTGGATGTAGGATAGCACCACCTATCCGAACCACGGGAAAAACATCCGCGTCTCCAATTGCGTTTGAAATCTCCAAACCCTTCCCTTTACATTCTTGCAAGTTGCATGCTTTACTTTCCGCTGCCAATATACTCTTTGCATGCTTGCTTGAATTGTGTGATGATTGCTTGACTTGTCCTAAAATAGCTAAAATGCCAAGAACTAAAATTGGGAAAAGGTTAAGTTTTTATTTGGTCAAGTAGTCTAATCACCCCCTCTAGACATACTTTCGATCCTACAGCGTCAGGGGTAATGCCGCTGACGCTGACACGAGGCCGTTGTATGGGTGTGTGATCACTATTACTGCCCCTCAGAGGTACGTGGCGCCCACGCCAGCTCCATGACGCTGACTGGGACTGTGCCGAGCTGCTCCGTTCCCGCCGATGTGGACATGGAAGACCCATGGTATAATTTTCACCCCAATATGGTGCACGGGGACTCCAAGGATCTTCACCTGGACATATGCATTACCAAGTTAAATGTTGATCATTAGTCTTCGCTCAATGTAATCCGTTGTCTAAGCATGTGGAGACTTCTTATTTATATAGTATAGAACCTTCCATGCATGATCTTTGCTCTATTAGAGTATCGTGCTTGAATTAAAGTGTGTCCATTTATGGTTTAGTCTAGAATCTTCCAGGTATGCTTTTGCTCCATTAGAGTTCTTGCTTGCCATTTATGAGATTAACTAGGAATTTTTACTATAGTACTGGTGAAAGACTTATGATGAACCATTTCTTACATCTCCTCTGCCCCCTTCCAAGTCATCCTGATTTAATCCCTCTGTCTAGGTGTATAAGAGCATGGTTAATACTTAATAGTATAGCCAACTGTTGACTATAAGAAAGTGCCATGTCATCTATAGCCAACATGTATAACAATCGATACTCAAAAACTAATTCTTAAAGATCATTTCTTGCAAAGCACAATAAGTGTTATTTCTTCACAAGTTTTGGATGCAGGTTGAACAGTTGAACGCTTTTGTTTGCAAAAGATACTTTTTATCTATTTCACCCGGATGTTTATGATCTCTAGAGAAGAAATAATATTCAAAGAAACCTATCGATACTCGTTACACATGAGATGACCCCCACATCCTTTGTCAAAATAAACAACTGCCCGTTCAATGCATTTCACTGTCGCGTGCAACGCACGAGCACCTTACTATATATTAGTACGACCATAAATTTAACTAACATTATGTATAGTACGATAAATGCTCATGCATGTCACCAAAAATTATATCATTGAAAACTATGTTCAAATACGAATCCAACAATATAGTTTTTGTTGACATGCACTAACATTTTGTTAGTTAAATCTTCAGTCAAATTCAATGGGGGACTAATAAACCACGACCGAAGTAGTACTAGTGTAGAGGGCGGCGCTGCACGGGAGTCTCACCCCGCTCGTGGCGCGGTAGTAAAGCCGTCATATCACAAAACCCCACCACTCCAAGTAAAAAGTGGCCTGGTAAAATAAATGGATAAGCAACCATCACATCCCTCCGTCTTTTTTTCATTTCATCTCTCTGCATTTACTTTCTCCGGTTCATCTCGCACACTCGATCCCTAGCTAGTACTCCTAGTATCCCTAGCCACTACTCCCAGGGCCAGTTCTTTTGGCGGCTTAAAAAATAAGCCGTCTCTTCCCCAGCTTTTCCCATAAGACTAGTCACAGTGGAGAGTAACATAAGGCGCCTCACACATTTATTCGGGCTTCTAAACTACTAGTACCTCCGTCCTGGTTTATTTTCACCATTGTAATTTGTGCTAAATTTTGACCAAAGATTTAATTGATAAAATGTTAGTGCGTGTGACATGTGACATGCATAAACATTTCATTAGTTAAATTTATGGTCAAAATTTGACATAGATTACAATGGGGACCAATAAACCAGGACGGAGATAGTAGTTATAGGATTACTAATCTAGAAGCCTAAAAGAACTGGCCCGTGGTACTCCTAGTAGTAGTACTCAAGTTGGAATTCCAATTGCACCGCACAACTTGTTAGGCAAAAAATTTGATACAGGGTGTAGGAAGCGGTTTGGGAATTTACATGCCTTCTCGACCAGTGAGATACTCCGTACAAAGTACGATAGAGAAATAACCACAGAGAAGCAAGCTAAAAGTAAACAATCAAACGAGCATTTTTGCATTTGTTTTGCATTGAATCGTTTCACAAGCTTGACTAGTGTTTTTTTTTTTTTTACTTATACAAAAACCGCATCGTAATGTTAAAACGTGCATTTGCACGTTCATAAGTAATAGTAGTAGCGTAGTCTGCAAGCATATATAGAGAGATACGTGTAGTGCGATAGTATATAGTAAAGTTTGTGCTATATACATGTACTTACAAAATGTGTACGGATACACAAGGTTTCCAAACTTTTCCTTTTACATACTTAATTAAGGACACTAATAATTCCCGAACATTCGGGATTTATCATTTGCATCCCAAAACTAATGAGATCGCATTACGAAACTAAATTATTCCTAATAAAAGCCACGTCGCTCGTAGGAGCGCTTGCGGCATGCCACGAGCGCCCTGGTGCGCGGCCGTTTCCTAGCGCGCCGACACAACGCCTCTTCCACAGCCTCGCAACTGTGAGGTGCTGATTGGCGGCTTGCCGGCGGGTGAGCGCGATCTCACCGGTGTGGTGATCCGGCACCAACAGGTACTCCTCCTCGTTGGAAGCATGCACCCGGTCCACGTACCGCCAAGCGTAGATGAGGCGCTTGGGCCCGACTGCACTCAGGTCTTTGGCACGGGCGTCCTCCGCCACCCTCAGGCCCTTGCACGAGCCTTCTGCCAAAGAGCCAATTGCCTGACTCTCTCGGACGCGACATGGGCTTGCCTGGCAGCATGCCTCGCGGCGCGCTTCTCTTCCTCGGCCATCTTCTCCGCCCCTATTTTGGCACGCTCTGCTGGAGGCAAAGCCTCCCATAAGGCGACATCCATTTCTTTCCAAAGATCCTCAAGGATGGGGGGGCTCGGCGGGCGGCACGGTGTTCTCCTCCTAGTGGGGAGCCAACGCGTCCTTCGACACGTGTGCTGGCGAGACTGGGAACGCCGACGCGTCCACCTCGACGCGTAGCGGTGAGGAGCAGAATGCCGATGCGTCCTCCTCGACTAGTGGCGACGAGGAACGGAACTGCGATGCATGACCGTCCGTGCGATGCAGCAAGGGGCGCCTAGGGCTTGGGAGGGGCGATGCCATGGTGGTCGACGTGAGAGGGAGGGGGAGGAGATAGCGATGAACGTGAGCGTTCTTCCGAATGCCGTGGGAGGCGCAGTATTTATAGCGAGCAATGGCACACCTACATAAGATATGGACTGAGCTTCAGTGACTTAACTGCAGGTGTAGTTGTGACCCAATGCACCTATAGTTAAGTAACTGAAGCAGGGTCCCATAAGATATGTTGCGTGATTAACGTAACAACTACGTGGGCATATTTGTTGGAGTAAATTACGGGGGAGGGAAGGGGTGGAAATATTGCTGGTCACAACAGATTGAACGAGCGCGGGGGGAGGAGAGTCATGCATGCAGATTTTTCCACACGGGGTGTAGTGGTGGGACAGCCGGAGGGAGAAGGAGAGTCAAGGAGGCGTTCAGATTTCAAGGCGCACCAAATTATTGCATACGATGATTAAGGCTAGCCATAGTGATGATTACTAGCTGGTATCATGCACACGGGAATAGCAAACATGCTGATGTGGCAAATAATTAAAGAAGAGAGGGGGGGTTAGTGTAACGTAGGTAGTACCATATCATGTTAAATACTATGCTACTTTGTGTCATGCATGGCACTATAAAGGTAGGCCCGTATCATACACTAGTATCATGCACATGATACTAGTATATGATACTTTCTACTATGAGTAGCCTAAAGAGAATATTAACTAATCTCTACTCTCTACTCTTATAAAAAACAGAGTTGGTGATGATGGTGTGCCTTCCATCCTGCAATATAGGTCGTCCAATCTATATCTAACGGATAGGAAGGAAACTATGACAATTTACCCGCACTCCTCTCCACATTTGCACATAAGGCCTTCCCTCGTTCATCATTTTCTCCCACAAGATATTGGTGTTCCTTGCAATGCACGGGCATCTTGCTAGTGCACATAAAAATATTTGTCATTTACTAGTGTTCATGCATGCATGCAATGCGATAATGCATTGGTAAACACATTTTTTTAAGAATAAGAGCATTAATTGAGTACTTTTGCAGACTACAAAAACTATTCCACCGCCTCTATCTTGGTAAGAGTAGGTGAAAATTTTGAATCGAGCCCATTAAACTAGAAGGGAGGTAGTAGTACTCTAATAGCGAACCTTGTTGTGATGACTAGATAGGACATGGCACGCACCTGGATGGAGGAACTAGGCTGCATTATGCATATAAGTTTTTTCTGAAGTCAATGTACCTCTACTTTGACCAAACTTATATAAAAATGTATCAACATTCACAATGTCAAATCAATATTTTTATACTCACTAGAAAACATAGTTTCATAAAATATATATTTGGTACTGTAGATATTGATATTTTTAGTATAAATTTGGTCAAAAACTTCGCAAACTTTGACTTGACACAAATCTTACGCGGAGTAAAAAGGACTAGAGGGAGTATCTGAAATGGAAAGTAGCATGCAATTTCAAAAAAATTCCTACGATCACGCAAGATCTATCTAGGATATGCATAGCAATGAGAGGGGGAGAGTGTGTCCACGTACACTCGTAGACCGAAAGCAGAAGCATTAGGTTAACACGGTTGCTGTAGTCGAACGTATTCACGATCCAACATATCTAGTACCGAACGTACGTCACCTCCGAGTTCAGCACACCTTCAGCTTGATGATGTCCCTCGAACTCTTGATCCAACAGAGGTTCGAGGGAGAGTTTCATCAGCACGACAGCGTGGTGACAGTGATGGTGATGTGATCCGCGCACAGCTTCGCCTAAGCACTACGTGAATATGACCGGAGGAGTAAACCGTGCAGGGAGACGCCGCACACGGCTTGGAACAATTGGTGTGTCTGCAAGGGGTGCCCTGCCCATGTATATAAAGGAGGAGGGGAGGAGGGCGGCCACCAGGGGCACGCCAAGGAGAGGGGAGTCCTACTAGGACTCCAAGTCCTAGTAGGATTCTCCCCCCTCTTTTCCTTCTCACGGAGGGGGAAAGGGGGAAGGGAGAGGGAAGAGGAGAAGGAAAGGGGGGCGCGTCCCCTCCCCTAGTCCAATTCGGACTCGCCATGGGAGGGGGGCGCGACCACCCCTTGTGGGCTGCCTCCTCTCTCCCCTATGGCCCATGTAGGCCCAATATTTCCCCGGGGGGGGGGGGGGTCCAGTAACCCCTCGGTACTCCGATAAATATCCGAAATGTACCAAAACCATTCCGGTGTCCGAATACCTTCGTCCAATACATCAATCTGTACATCTTGACCATTTCAAGACTCCTCGTCATGTCCGTGATCTCATCCGGGACGCCGAACAAACTTCGATCACCAAAACACATAACTCATAATACAAATCGTCATTGAACGTTAAGCGTGCGGACTCTATAGGTTGGAGAACTATGTAGACATGACCGAGACACATCTCCGATCAATAACCAACAACGGAACCTGGATGCTCATATTGGTTCCTACATATTCTACGAAGATCTTTATCGGTCAAACCGTAATGACAACATACATCATTCCCTTTGTCATCGGTATGTTACTTGCCCGAGATTCGATCGTCGGTATCCTCATACCTAGTTCAATCCTGTTACCGGAAAGTCTCTTTACTCTTTTCATAATGCATTATCTTGCAACTAACTCATTAGTGACAATGCTTGCAAGGCTTATCATGATATGCATTACTGAGAGGGCCCAGTGATACCTCTCTGATACTCGGAGTGACAAATCCTAATCTCGATCTATGCCAACCCAACAAAAACCTTTAGAGACACCTATAGAGCATCTTTATAATCACCTAGTTACATTGTGACGTTTGATTACACACAAGGTGTTCCTCCAGTATTCGGGAGTTGCATAATCTCATAGTCAAAGGAATATGTATAAGCCATGAAGAAAGCAATAGCAATAAAACTTAACGATCATTATGCTAAGCTAACAGATGGGTCTTGTACATCACATCATTCTCCTAATGATGTGACCCCGTTCATCAAATGACAACACGTGTCTATGGTTAGGAAACTTAACCATCTTTGATTAACGAGCTAGTCAAGTAGAGGCATACTAGGGACACTTTGTTTTGTCTATGTATTCACACATGTATCAAGTTTCCGGTTAATACAATTCTAGCATGAATAATAAACATTTATCATGATATAAGGGAATATAAATAACAACTTTATTATTGCCTCTAGGGCATATTTCCTCCAGTCTCCCACTTGCACTAGAGTCAATAATCTAGATTACATTGTAATGATTCTAACACCCATGGAGTCTTGGTGCTCATCATGTTTTGCTCGTGGAAGGGGCTTAGTCAACAGGTGTGCAACATTCAGATCCATGTGTATTTTGAAAATATCTATGTCTCCCTCCTTGACTTGATCGCAGATGGAGTTGAAGCGTCTCTTGATGTGTTTGGTTCTCTTGTGAAATCTAGATTCCTTTGCTAAGGCAATTTCTCTAGTATTGTCACAAAATATTTTCATTGGACCCGATGCACTAGGTATTACACCTAGATCAGATATGACCTCCTTCATCCAGACTCCTTCATTTGCTGCTTCCGAAGCAGCTATGTACTCCGCTTCACACGTAGATCCTGCCACGACGCTCTGCTTGGAACCGCACCAACTGACAGCTCCACCATTCAATATAAATATGTATCCGTTTGTGACTTAGAGTCATCTAAATGAGTGTCAAAGCTAGCATCGATGTAACCATTTACGACAAGCTCTTTGTCACCTCCATAAACGAGAAACATATCCTTAGTCCTTTTTAGGTATTTTAGGATGTTCTTGACGACTGTCTAGTGATCCACTCCTGGTTCACTTTGGTACCTCTCTGCTAAACTTATAGCAAGGCACACATCAGGTATGGTACACAGCATTGCATACATGTTAGAAACTATGGCTGAAGGATATGGAATGACTTTCATTTTCTCTCTATCTTCTGCAGTGGTTGGGCATTGAGTCTGACTCAATTTCACACTTTGTAACACAGGCAAGAACCCTTTCATTGACCGATCCATTTTGAAATTCTTCAAAACTTTATCAAGGTATGTGCTTTGTCAAAGTCCAATTAAGCGTCTTGATCTATCTATATAGATCTTGATGCCCAATATATAAGCAGCTTCACCGAGGTCTTTCATTGAAAAATTCTTATTCAAGTATCCTTTTATGCTATCCAGAAATTCAGTATTATTTCCAATCAACATTATGTCATCCACATATAATATTAGAAATGCTACAGAGCTCCCACTCACTTTCTTGTAAATACATGCTTCTCCAAAAGTCTGTATAAAACCATATGCTTTGATCACACTATCAAAGCATATATTCCAACTCCGAGAGGCTTGCACCAGTCCATAAATGGATCGCTGGAGCTTGCACACTATATTAGCACCTTTAGGATCGACAAAACCTTCTGGTTGCATCATATACAACTCTTCTTTAAGAATCCATTAAGGAATGCAGTTTTGACGTCCATTTTCCAAATTTCATAATCATAAAATGCGGCAATTGCTAACATGATTCGAAAAGACTTACACATCGCTACGGGTGAGAAGGTCTCATCGTAGTCAACTCCTTGAACTTGTCAAAAACCTTTCGCAACAAGTCAAGCTTTGTAGACAGTAACATTACCATCAGTGCCAGTCTTCTTCTTGAAGATCCATTTATTCTCTATGGCTTGCCGATCATCGGGCAAGTCAACCAAAGTCCATACTTTGTTCCCAAACATGGATCCCATCTCAGGTTTCATGGCCTCAAGCCATTTCGTGGAATCTGGGCTCATCATCGCTTCCTCATAGTTCTTAGGTTCGTCATGGTCTAGTAACATGACTTCCAGAATAGGATTACCGTACCACTCTGGTGCGGAACATACTCTGGTTGACCTATGAGGTTTGATAGTAACTTGATCTGAAGTTTCCTGATCATCATCATTAGCTTCCTCACTAATTGGTGTAGGCATCACTGGAACTGATTTTTGTGTTGAACTACTTTTCAATTCGAGAGAAAGTACAACTACCTCATCAAGTTCTACTTTCCTCGCACTCACTTCTTTCGAGAGAAACTCCTCTAGAAATGATCCATTCTTAGCAACAAATATCTTGCCTTTGAATCTGTGATAGAAGGTGTACCCAACAGTTTCTTTTGGGTATCCTATGAAGACACATTTCTCTGATTTGGGTTCGAGCTTATCAGGCTGAAGCTTTTTCACATAAGCATCGCAACCCCAAACTTTAAGAAACGACAACTTAGGTTTCTTGCTAAACCATAGTTCATAGGGTGTCATCTCAACGGATTAGATGGTGCCCTATTTAACGTGAATGCAGCCGTCTCTAAAGCATAACCCCAAAACGATAGTGGTAAATCGGTAAGAGACATCATAGATCGCACCATATCTAATAAAGTACGGTTACGACGTTCGGACACACCATTACGCTGTGGTGTTCCAGGTGGTGTGAGTTGCGAAACTATTCCACATTGTTTCAAATGAAGACCAAACTCGTAACTCAAATATTCGCCTCCGCGATCAGATCGTAGAAACTTTATCTTCCTGTTACGATGATTTTCCACTTCACTCTGAAATTCTTTGAACTTTTCAAATGTTTCAAACTTATGTTTCATTAAGTAGATATACCCATATCTACTCAAATCATCTGTGAAGGTCAGATGATAACTATACCCGTCGTGAGCCTCAACACTCATCGGACCGCATACGTTGGTATGTATTATTTCCAATAAGTTAGTAGCTCACTCCGTTGTTCTAGAGAACGAAGTCTTAGTCATCTTGCCCATGAGGCATGGTTCGCAAGCATCAAGTGATTCATGATCAAGTGATTCCAAAAGCCCATCAGCATGGAGTTTCTTCATGCGCTTTACACCAATATGACCTAAACGGTAGTGCCACAAATAAGTTGCACTATCATTATTAACTTTGTATATTTTGTCTTCAGTATTGTGAATATGTGTATCACTATGATGGAGATTCAACAAAAATATACCACTCATCAAGGGTGCGTGACGATAAAAGATATTACTCATATAAACAGAACAACCATTATTCTCTGATTTAAATGAATATCCATCTAGCATCAAATAAGATCCAAATATAATGTTTATGCTCAACGCTGGCACCAAATAACAATCATTCAGGTCTAAAACTAATCCCAAAGGTAGATGTAGAGGTAGTGTGCCAACAGCGATCACATCGACCTTGGAACCATTTCCGATGCGCATCATCACCTTGTCCTTAGCCAATCTTCATTTAATCCATAGCCCCTGTTTCCAGTTGCAAATATGAGCAAAAGAACCGGTATCAAATACCCAGGTGCTACTATGAGCATTAGTAAGGTACACATCAATAATATGTATATCAAATATACCTTTCACTTTGCCATCCTTCTTATCCGCCAAATACTTGGGGCAGTTCCGCTTCCAGTGACCAGTCGCTTTGCAGTAGAAGCACTTAGTTTCAGGCTTAGGTCCAGAGTTGGGCTTCTTCCCGAGAGCAGCAACTTGATTACTATTCTTCTTGAAGTTCCCCTTCTTAGCTTTGCCCTTTTTCTTGAAACTAGTGGTCTTGTTAACCATCAACACTTGATGCTCCTTCTTGATTTCTACCTCCGCAACCTTAAGCATCGCGAAGAGCTCGGGAATTGTCTTTTCCATCCCCTACATATTATAGTTCATCACGAAGCCTTTATAGAATGGTGGCAGTGATTGAAGAACTCTGTCAATGAAACTATCATTCGGAAGACTAACTCCCAGCTGAGTCAGGTGGTTACGGTAGCCAGACATTCTGAGTATGTGTTCACTGACAGAACTATTCTCCTCCATCTTGCAGCTATAGAACTTGTTGGAGACTTCATATCTCTCAACTCAGGCATTTGCTTGAAATATTAACTTCAACTCCTGGAACATCTCATATGCTCCATGACGGTCAAAATGTCTTTGAAGTCCCGATTCTAAGCCGTAAAGCATGCCACACTGAACTATCGAGTAGTCATCAGATTTAGCTTGCCAGACATTCATAACGTCCGGTGTTGCTCCTGCAGCAGGCCTTGCACCCAGCGGTGCTTCGAGGACGTAACTCTTCTATGCAGCAATGAGGATAATCCTCAAGTTACGGACCCAGTCTGTGTAGTTGCTACCATCATCTTTCAACTTAGCTTTCTCGAGGAACGCATTAAAATTCAAGGGAACGGTAGCATGGGCCATTGATCTACAGCAACATAGATATGAAAAAACTATTAGGACTAAGTTCATGATAAATTTAAGTATAATTAATCATATTACTAAAGAACTCCCACTTAGATAGACATCCCTCTAGTCATTTAAATGATCACGTGATCCATATCAACTAAACCATGTCCGATCATCACGTGACATGGAGTAGTTTTCAATGGTGAACATCTCTATGTTGATCATATCTACTATATGATTCACGTTCGACCTTTCGGTCTCAGTGTTCCGAGGCCATGTGTGTACATGCTAGGCTCGTCAAGTTTAACCTGAGTATTCGACATGTGCAAAACTGTCTTACACCCGTTGTATGTCTTGGCACGACGAAATATAGCAACGGTGCATACTCAGGGAGAACACTCATACCTTGAAATTTAGTTAGGGATCATCTTATAATGCTACCGCTGTACTAAGCAAAATAAGATGCATAAAAGATAAACATCACATGCAATCAAAATATGTGACATGATATGGCCATCATAATCTTGTGCCTTTGATCTCCATCTCCAAAGCACCGTCATGATCTCCATGGTCACCAGCTTGACACCTTGATCTCCATCGTAGCGTTGTTGTCATCTCGGCAACTATTGCTTCTACGACTATCGCTAACGCGTAGTGATAAAGTAAAGCAATTACATGGCGATTGCATTTCATACAATAAAGCGACAACCATAAGGCTCCTGCCAGTTGTCGATAACGTCTACAAAACATGATCATCTCATACAATAACTTATATCACATCATGTCTTGACCATATCTCATCACAACAAGCCCTGCAAAAACAAGTTAGACGTCCTGTACTTTTTTGTTCCAAGTTTTACGTGGCTTCTACGGGCTTCTAGCAAGAACCGTTCTTACCTACGCATCAAAACCACAACGATTTTTCGTCAAGTGTGCTATTTTAACCTTCAACAAGGACCGGCCATAGTCAAACTCGATTCAACTAAAGTTGGAGAAACTGACACCCGCCAGCCACCTTTATGCAAAACAAGTTGCATGTCTGTCAGTGGAACCGGTCTCATGAACGTGGTCACGTAAGGTTGGTCCGGGCCGCTTCATCCAACAATGCCACCGAATCAAAGCATGACGTTGGTGGTAAGCAGTATGACTATGATCGCCCGCAACTCTTTGTGTTCTACTCGTGCATATCATCTATGCATAGACCTTGCTCTGATACCACTAAAAGGAAACGTAGAATGCAATTTAAAAAAAATCCTACAATCATGCAAGATCTATCTAGGAGATGCATAGCAACGAGAGGGGGAGTGTGTCCACGTACCCTCGTAGACCGAAAACGGAAGCGTTAGTTTAACACAATTGATGTAGTCGAACGTCTTCACGATCCAACCGATCTAGTACCGAACGTACGTCACCTCCAAATTCAGCACACGTTCAGCCCGATGACGTCCCTCGAACTCTTGATCCAGCAGAGGGTCGAGGGAGACTTTCGTCAGCACGACGACGTGGTGACGATGATAGTGATGTGATCCGCGCAGGGCTTCGTCTAAGCACTAATCGAATATGAGCGGAGGAGTAAACCATCGAGGGAGAGGCCGCTCATGGCTTGGAACAATTGGTGTGTCTCCAAGGGGTGCCTTGCTCACATATATAAAGGAGGAGGGGAGGAGGCCGGCCACTAGGGGCACGCCAAGGAGAGGGGAGTCCTACTAGGACTCCAAGTCTTAGTAGGATTCGCCCCCCTCTTTTCCTTCTCATGGAGGGGGGAAGGGGGAAGGGGAGGGAAGAGGAGAAGGAAAGGGGGGCGCGCCCCCTCCCCTAGTACAATTCGGACTTCCCATGGGAGGGGGGCACTGCCACCCCTTGTGGGCTGCCTCCCCTCTCCCATATGGCCCATGTAGGCCCAATATCTCCTCGGGGGGTTCCGGTAACCCCTCGGTACTATGATAAATATCTGAAATGTCCTGAAACCATTCCGGTGTTCGAATACCTTCGTCCAATATATCAATCTTTACCTCTCAACCATTTCGAGACTCCTCGTCATGTCCGTGATCTCATCCGGGACTCCGAAAAAACTTCGGTCACCAAAACACATAACTCATAATACAAATCGTCATCGAACGTTAAGTGTGCGGACCCTACGGGTTCGAGAACTATGTAGACATGACCGAGACACATTTTCGATCAATAACCAACAACGGAACCTGGATGCTCATATTGGTTCCTACATATTATATGAATATCTTTATCGGTCAAACCGTAATGATAACATACGTCATTCCCTTTGTCATCGGTATGTTACTTGCCCGAGATTCGATCGTCGGTATCCTCATACCTAGTTCAATCTCATTACCGGTAAGTCTCTTTACTCATTCCATAATGCATCATCCCGCAACTAACTCATTAGTGACAATGCTTGCAAGGCTTATCATGATGTGCATTACTGAGAGGGCCTAGAGATACCTCTCTGATACTCGGAGTGACAAATCCTAATCTCGATCTATGCTAACCCAACAAACACCTTCGGATACACCTATAGAGCATCTTTATAATCACCTAGTTACATTGTGATGTTTGGTTGCACACAAGGTGTTCCTCCAGTATTCGGGAGTTGCATAATCTCATAGTCAAAGGAATATGTATAAGCCATGAAGAAAGCAATAGCAATAAAACTAAATGATCATTATGCTAAGCTAACAGATGGGTCTTGTCCATCACATCATTCTCCTAATGATGTGATCCCGTTCATCAAATGACAACACGTGTCTATGGTCAGGAAACTTAACCATCTTTGATTAACGAGCCAGTCAAGTAGAGGCATACTAGGGACACTTTGTTTTGTCTATGTATTCACACATGTATCAAGTTTCCGGTTAATACAATTCTAGCATGAATAATAAACATTTATCATGATATAAGGAAATATAAATAACAACTTTATTATTGCCTATAGGGCATATTTCCTTCAGTATCATGCATGCGGAGTAGGCAAAAAAATTGCTCATTTATAGCCGTCTGAAGTCTCAAAGGGTGTGACCGCGCGAGGGAGGCGAAGGTCGTGGGAGGCACAACGGTTGATGGAATTAAGTGAAGTTACATCCACGCGTTGGCATGGCGTGCAAACACACAGAAGCTATAATGTCGGGCCTGTGATATGGGTCTAGTAGACATGACATCTAGTGGGTCCCGCATAGTACTCGAGAACTCTTAGGGGGCATGTAACCGTTTATCCACCGGGCAAGCCAACAACCCCACGCCATTCACACGCCCTACTCGTCCCCGTCTTCTACCTTACAACAGTTCACTCCCAGTCGTCCCGTCCTTTCACATTACACCAGTTCAACTTCTCCTAACTCGTCTTGAAAATCCATGGCCTCCCAAATCTCCATGATCACCACTGAGTACCAGGTTAGAGCCATCACCGGCGATGAGTTCATCATCATCTACACCTGTAGATCTACGATGGTGGAAGCATGCCTTGCTTGCTTCCTACGCATGTTCAAAAGTTCAAAGGATGAGTGGGTCGCTGGGCTAGATGTTGAGTACACCACAGTCCTAGAAATCGAGAAGATTCTAAAGGAGACAGAGAAGAAGAAGCCCGATGTGTTCCAAGTTTGCATGCATAACATGTGCTTGGTCTACCACATATGCCATGCCGATGTTGAGTGCCAGGATTTTAAGAACTTCCTCAAGGACGAAAGAGTCAAATTCGTTACTGTAGACTTTAGGAACGACAGGAGTGTCTTGGGTCGGATAGGCCTCATTGTAGGCCAAACCTTCGATCTCCAGAAGGCAAGGCTAGTGTCCTCGTCTCAGCCTTCAATGCTGACCCTAACAACAGCCATGATTGATCCTTCGCACGCTCAACTAAAGAAACCTCACCACGAGTTTCATCATGCATGGGAGTCGAAGACAATAGAAGAAGATCACATCCTTTATGCAGCAATGGATGCCTAGCTTTGTTTAAATATCTACATGGGTTGGGTGAAGAAGCAGAGCCCAGTGTCCGGTTCAAACAAAGAAGCGACGACAAAGAGGAAGAGGAAGAGGGACAAGCAGGACGAAGTCGAGGACGTGGACTCGGACTCCGAGTAAGGTAGCAGTGTCGTCGCTCATGCTGGTTCTACTGCAGTGTCAAGCGAACTAGTTGCTTAATTTTATTTCAGGGGTGTGTTGTGCTGAGCCCCCAGCAGAACTATGTTTATGTTCTTTCTTGTTATTTGAAATCTTTAGTACGCACAGTAGTACTAGTATGTCTTACTACTGTTCTTCTTGTAGTTGGTACTACTATTCGTATCTTCATGTTCCTACTGTACTTGATAGTACGTACTAATACGTCTCCAACGTATCTATAATTTTTGATTGTTCCATGCTATTATATTATCTGTCTTGGATGTTTAATGGGATTTAATATACCTTTTTATATTATTTTTGGGACCAACCTACTAACCAAAGGCCCAATGCAAATTGCTATTTTTTTGCCTATTTCAGTGTTTCGCAGAAAAGGAATATCAAATGGAATCCAAACGGAATGAAACCTTCGGGAGAGTTATTTTTGGAACAAACGTGATGCAGGAGACTTGGAGTGGACGTCAAGAAAGAATTGAGGAGGCCATGAGGCAGGAGGGCGCACCCAGGGGGGTAGGCGTGCCCCCACCCTCGTGGGCCCCTCGCAGCTCCACTGACGTACTTCTTTCTCCTATATATACCCATATACCCCGAAGACAACCAGGAGCACCATGAAACCCTATTTGCGCCGCCGCAACCTTCTGTACCGTGAGATCCCATCTTGGGGCCTTTTTCGGTGCTTCACCGGAGGGGGAATCGATCACGGAGGGCTTCTACATCAACACCATAGCCTCTCCGATGATGTGTGAGTAGTTTACCACAGACCTCCGGGTCCATAGTTATTAGCTAGATGGCTTCTTCTCTCTCTTTGGATCTCAATACAAAGTTCTCCTCAATTCTCTTGGAGATCTATTCAATGTAATTCTTTTTGCGGTGTGTTTGTCGAGATTCGATGAATTGTGGGTTTATGATCAAGATTATCTACGAACAATATTTGATTCTTCTCTGAAGCATGATTTAATGTCTTTGCAGTTCTCTTCGAATTATTAGTTTGGTTTGGCCTACTAGATTGATCTTTCTTGCAATGGGAGAAGTGCTTAGCTTTGGGTTCAATCTTGCGGTGTCCTTTGCCAGTGACAGCAGGGGCAGCAAGGCACGTATTCTATTGTTTCCACCGAGGATAAAAAGATGTGGTTTATATCATATTGCTTGAGTTTATCCCTCTACAACATGTCATCTTGCGTAATGTGTTACACTGTTCTTATGAACTTAATACTCTAGATGCATGCTGGATAGCGGTCGATGTGTGGAGTAATAGTAGTAGATGCAGAATCGTTTCAGTCTACTTGTCGCGGATGTGATGCCTATATACATGATCATGCCTAGATATTCTCATAATTATGCACTTTTCTATCAATTGCTCGACAGTAATTTGTTCACCCACCATAGAATTTGCTAGCTTGAGAGAAGCCACTAGTGAAACCTATGGCCCCGGGTCTATATTCCATCATATTATTTTCCTATCAACTTGCCATTTCTGTCGTTGTTTATTTTGCAATCTTTATTTTCCAATCTATATCACAAAAATACCAAAAATATTTATCTTATTACCTCTACCAGATCTCACTTTCGTAAGTGACCATGAAGGGATTGACAACCCCTTTATCGCGTTGGTTGCGAGGTTCTTGTTTGTTTGTGCAGGCACTAGGCAACTTGCGTGTAATCTCCTACTGGATTGATACCTTGGTTCTCAAAAACTGAGGGAAATACTTATGCTACTTTGCTGCATCACCCTTTCCTCTTCAAGGGAAAACCAACACATGCTCAAGAGGTAGTAAGAAGGATTTCTGGCGCCATTGCCGGGGAGATCTATGCACAAGTCAAGACATACCAAGTACCCATCACAAACTCTTATCCCTCACATTACATTATTTGCAATTTGCCTCCCGTTTTCCTCTCCCGCACTTCACCCTTGCCGTTTTATTTGCCCTCTTTTCCGCTCACCTCTTTTCTGTTCGTATCTTTTCGCTTGCTTCTTGTGTATCCGTGTGTTAGATCATTGGTTTTGCTATTATGGCTAGCCCTTCTATCATCATTAGTACTCCCGATCATGAAGTTCTTAATTTTAAACAAAGGGAGGGAGAAAATTTAAAAGATGCTTGGTATAGAATTTGTAATGCTCACAATATATCCACTAGGAAGCAATCCACTTTTGTTGTTCTTCGCAATTGTTATGTAGGCATCACCCATTGGAATAGATATATTCTTGATACCATTACCGGACGTAATTTCTTGGGTAGCCATACTTTTGATTCTTATAATGCTATGATAGATTTGTTTGGGTCACCACCTCTCTTGGTTAATGGAACTATTTTAACTTTGGAACATGTGATGCAAAGGCCTGAAATTATTGAAAATAAAGTTGCCACTTTAGAGTTGATTGAGAATTTGGATAAAAAGATCCACTACCAGATTACCCAATATGGATCTAAGGTAGGAGTTACTCTTAAAAGTTTTAAAGAAAAATAACCCATAGTAACCGAAAAGATAGATCAAGATTCCACAAGAATTGATAAACTTGAGGATATTATTACCAACTTAGGGTCTGCCTTTTCTTCCATGAAAAATACTCCAAATCCTCCTACTACTAGAGTTGCCAAGTTTATGTATGTGCCTAAAAATAAAAAAGGTGAATCTTCTAGTAAGGAAAATGCGGATCTCAAAGCAATAAGTGTTCACCCCAACTTTTTCACTATCTTTAAGGAACCTTTTTCTACAAATGATTTTCTTGATTTATTGCCTAGGGCTTGATTATTAATAAAAATAAGGAAACTCCTAAGGGTTATAAGTGTTCTATTGAAGAATTGCCTACCAAAGATGACAATACCTAGATCTATTCTTGTCTTTATGCCTAGCTAGGGGCGTTAAACGATAGCGCTTGTTTGGAGGCAACCCAATTTTATTTTTGTTTCTTGTTTTTTGTTCCTATTAGTAATAAATAATTCATCTAGATTCTGTTTAGATGTGGTTTTATGCTTTTAATTAGTGTTTGTGCCAAGTAGAACCTTTGGGAAGACTTGGGGGAAGTTTTTGCGATCTTGCTGTAAAAAATAGAAACTTTAGTGCTCACGAGATTTGCTGCCATTTTTTTACTGGAGAGTGCGATTAAGTTGATTCTTTTTGAAGAAGATTAATATACAAATTCCTCACGTTCACCAATTTATTTCAGAATTTTTGGGGTTACAGAAGTATTCGAAACCTACAGATTTCTACACACTGTTCTGTTTTTGAGAGATTCTGTTTTTCGTGTGTTGTTTGCTTATTTTGATGAATCTATGGCTAGTATCGGGGGGTATGAACCATAGAGAAGTTGTAATACAGTAGGTTTAACACCAATATAAATAAAAAATGAGTTAATTACAGTACCTTGAAGTGGTGGTTTGTTCTCTTATACTAACGGAGCTCATGAGATTTTTTGTTGAGTTTTGTGAAGTTTTCAAGTTTTGGGTAAAGTTTTGATGGACTTTGGAATAAGGAGTGGCAAGAGCCTAAGCCTGGGGATGCCCAAGGCACCCCAAGGTAAAATTCAAGGACAACCAAAAGCCTAAGCTTGGGGATGCCCCGGAAGGCATCCCCTCTTTCGTCTTCGTCTATCGGTAACTTTACTTGAGACTATATTTTTATTCACCACATGATATGTGTTTTGCTTGGAGCGTCTTGTATGATTTGAGTCTTTGATTTTTAGTTTACCACAATCATCGTTACTGTACACACCTTTTGGAGAGACACACATGAATCATAATTTATTAGAATACTCTATGTGCTTCACTTATATCTTTTGAGCTAGATAACTTTGCTCTAGTGCTTCACTTATATCTTTTTAGAGCACGGTGGTGGTTTTATTTTATAGAAATCATTGATCTCTCATGCTTCACTTATATTATTTTGAGAGTCTTATAGAACAACATGGTAATTTGCTTTGGCTATAAAGTTATTCCTAATATGATAGGCAGCCAAGATGGGTATAATGAAAACTATCATAAAAAGTGCATTGAATACTATGAGAAGTTTGATACTTGATGATTGTTTTGAGATATGAATATGGTGATATTAGAGTCATGATAGTTGAGTAGTTGTGAATTTGAGAAATACTTGTGTTAAAGTTTGTGATTCCCGTAGCATGCACGTATGGTGAACCGTTATGTGATGAAGTCGGAGCATGATTTATTTATTGATTATGAGTGGCGGTAGGGGAAGAGCAATGGTTTTTTCCTACCAATCTATCCCCCTAGGAGCAAGCGCATAGTACTTTGTTTTGATAACTAATAGATTTTTGCAACAAGTATGTAAGTTCTTTATGACTAATGTTGAGTCCATGGATTATACACACTCTCAACCTTCCACCACTGCTAGCCTCTGTAGTACCGCGCAACTTTCGCCAATACCATATACCCACCTTATACCTTTCTCAAAACAGCCACCATACCTACCTATTATGGCATTTCCATAGCCTTTCCGAGATATATTGCCATGCAACTTACCACCGTTCCATTCGTTATGACACGTTACATCATTGTCATATTGCTTTCCATGATCATGTAGTTGACATCGTATTTGTGGCAAAGCCACCGTTCATAATTCTTTCATACATGTCACTCTTGATTCATTGCATATCCCGGTACACTGCCGGAGTCCTTCACATAGAGTCATATTTTGTTCTAGTATTGAGTTGTAATTTTTTGAGTTGTAAGTAAATAAAAGTGTGATCATCATCATTATTAGAGCATTATCCCAAGTGAGGAAAGGATGATGGAGACTATGATTCCCCACAAGTCGGGATGAGAATTCAAACGAAAAAATAAAAAAAGAGAAAAAAAAGAGGCCATAAAAAAAGAATAGAAAAGGCCCAAGTAAATAAATAAAGAAAAAAGGAGAGAAAAAGAGAGAAGGGACAATGTTACTATCCTTTTTCCACACTTGTGCTTCAACGTAGCACCGTGATCTTCATGATAGAGAGTCTCCTATGTTGTCACTTTCATATACTAGTGGGAATTTTACATTATATAACTTGGATTGTATATTCCAATGATGGGCTTCCTCAAAATGCCCTAGGTCTTCATGAGCAAGCGAGTTGGATGCACACCCACTTAGTTTCTTTTGTTGAGCTTTCATACACTTATAGCTCTAGTGCATCCATTGCATGGCAATCCCTACTCACTCACATTGATATGTATTGATGGGCATCTCCATAGCCCGTTGATACGCCTAGTTGATGTGAGACTATCTTCTCATTTTTTGTCTTCTCCACAACCACCATTCTATTCCACCTATAGTGCTATGTCCATGGCTCACGCTCATATATTGCGTGAAGATTGAAAACAATTGCTTGGCTTGTCATCGGGGTTGTGCATGATTTAAATACTTTGTGTGGTGAAGATAGAGCATAGCCAGACTATATGATTTTCTAGGGATAACTTTCTTTGGCCATGCTATTTTGAGAAGACTTGATTTCTTTGTTAGTATGCTTGAAGTATTATTATTTTTATCTCAATATTAAAATTTTGTCTTAAATCTTTCGGATCTGAACATTCATGCCACAATAAAGAAAATTACATTGAGAATTATGCTAGGTAGCATTCCACATCAAAAATTCTGTTTTTATCATTTACCTACTCGAGGACGAGCAGGAATTAAGCTTGGGGATGCTTGATACGTCTCGAACGTATCTATAATTTTTGATTGTCCCATGCTATTATATTATCTGTTTTTGATGTTTAATGGGATTTAATATACCTTTTTATATAATTTTTGGGACTAACCTACTAACCAAAGGCCCAATGCAAATTGTTGTTTTTTTTGCCTATTTCAGTGTTTCGCAGAAAAGGAATATCAAACGGAATCCAAACGGAATGAAACCTTAGGGAGAGTTATTTTTGGAACAAACGTGATCCAGGAGACTTGGAGTGGACGTCAAGAAAGAAGTGAGGAGGCAACGAGGTAGGAGGGCGCGCCCCCACCCTCGTGGGACCCTTGCAGCTACACCGACGTACTTCTTCCTCCTATATATACCCATATACCCCGAAAACAACCAGGAGCACCACGAAACCCTATTTCCACCGCTGCAACCTTCTGTACCCGTGAGATCCCATCTTGGGGCCTTTTCCGGTGCTCCGTCGGAGGGGGAATCGATCACGGAGGGCTTCTACATCAACACCATAGCCTCTCCGATGATGTGTGAGTAGTTTACCACAGCCTTCGGGTCCATAGTTATTAGCTGGATGCCTTCTTCTCTCTCTTTGGATCTCAATACAAAGTTCTCCTCGATTCTCTTGGAGATCTATTCGATGTAATTCTTTTTGCGGTGTGTTTGTCGAGATCCGATGAATTGTGGGTTTATGATCAAGATTATCTATGAACAATATTTGATTCTTCTCTGAAATCTTTTATGCATGATTTAATATCTTTGCAGTTCTCTTCGATTTATCAGTTTGGTTTGGCCTACTAGATTGATCTTTCTTGCAATGGGAGAAGTGCTTAGTTTTGGGTTCAATCTTGCGGTGTCCTTTCCCAGTGACAGCAAGGCACGTATTGTATTGTTGCCATCGAGGATAAAAAGTTGGGGTTTATATCATGTTGCTTGAGTTTATCCCTCTACATCATGTCATCTTACCTAATGTGTTACTCTGTTCTTATGAACTTAGTACTCTAGATGCATGCTAGATAGCGGTCGATGTGTGGAGTAACAGTAGTAGATGCAGAATCATTTCGGTCTACTTGTCGCGGACGTGATGCCTATATACATGATCATGCCTAGATATTCTCATAATTATTTGCTTTTCTATCAATTGCTCGACAGTAATTTGTTCACCCACTGTAGAATTTGCTATCTTGAGAGAAGCCACTAGTGAAACCTATGGCCCCAGGTCTATATTCCATCATATTATTTTCCTCTCAACTTGCTATTTCTATCATTGTTTATTTTGCAATCTTTATTTTGCAATCTATATCATAAAAATACCAAAAATATTTATCTTATTATCTCTATCAGATCTCACTTTCGTAAGTGACCGTGAAGGGATTGACAACCCCTTTATCATGTTGGTTGCGAGGTTCTTGTTTGTTTGTGCAGGTACTAGGCGACTTGCGTGTAATCTCCTACTGGATTGATACCCTGGTTCTCAAAAACTGAGGGAAATACTTACGCTACTTTGCTGCATCACCCTTTCCTCTTCGAGGGAAAACGAAGCATGCTCAAGAGGTAGCATGTACTAGTAGTATAATTTGGGCTAGTTGATTTGTGAAAGATGTTCGACGGAGCGAAGGAAGAACACGACGGAGAAGCTACCCCAATATTTATATTAGTTTGGTAGGGTGCCCATGATCTATATTATGAGTGTTGGGTGTGGAATGCAGTTCGCTAGGAAAAATGGATCGTGCCCAGGGTTAAACGGATGGCGGGGGTGGGGGGAGCATGGCGGTGGCAGGCTGGTCAGGGGAGGGCGGGGCGGCGGCGGTTAGGCGTGTGGCGGGCTGGCGACTCGATGCCTGAGAGAGAAGATGAACAGTGCATCAATTTCAGAGGTTGAAGAAGCCCTTCTGGCTATCCATGTTGCATCCAACGGCTGACAAGAGTCGACTGACCCAAATTACTCCTTTAGATTGCAGGATCCACATGGCATTCAAGGTCTCGAAGGTAGATTTCGCATCCGCACCCAGTTTGCGGGATCGCCGCGGGCGCAACCGGCTTCTGCCGCGACAGCCACCATGCGTGCCTCCTCCGCGTGGGCGGAGACAACAATGACATGCTAGCACCTCCTTGCCAGCGTGCTGGAGCACGCGCTCGTCCTCCTCTTCGTACGCTGCGTGCATAGACGCGGCTCCACCAGCTGCTCGCGTGCTTGGCAGCGCGACGACATCGCGAGGAGGGACTGCAGATGATGTGAGCGGGCGAGCCTTCGGCTTCATGGCACAGGGATGGCGGCGACACAACAGTGATGGGCAAGAAATGGTTGGCCAGAGCAGGCGGGCACCGACATGCGCAATGGCGGCGGCATATTGATGAGTGTGCGTATGGGATCTTAGTTTAGTTTTATATAGGGTTGGTCAAACTTAAAAGAACACGTACTACTATATGTAAACATTAGACTGAGGCAACGCTTATATTAGTTACCACAGCAATGATACAAAATCCCGTGCAAGCGCGTGCACTGCGGTCGCGCGGTTGATCGAACAGTGCATCACCGTGTTGCGCTCGAAGGACATCCACTGAACCTTTTTGGTGTGTGAAAACAATCCCCGAATATTATCAACTTCGTTTTCCTAGAAAAGTTCTTCACGCTACAATATTTCCATATATTTGAATTTAGCTTCAATTCGTGTTTATTTGGATTTGGACATTTTAGGTGCGCCCTAGTTTTTTCAATACTGATTTTGTGTGTGTGACTGAGAGAGAACGTGTGTATGTGTCCATATGTGTGTTGTGGCGGAAGGGCAATGTGGAGACGGTGTGCGTGTGATAGAGACGTAGAGAGGTGTGAATGTGCAAATGATCATGCATGAGTGACACACAGAGAGATGCCGATACATTGTGTATACATGAGAGAACAGTCTTCTATTTATACTTGTGTGTGTGTGTGAGAGAGATAGAGAGAGAGAGAGAGGAGCATCCGTAACACAACAACCATCTCTCTCGATTCGTCCGTCCCTCGCACGATCGCATGTAACACATGCCTCAACGCACACATTTTGACACCCTCACCCGGCCCCTGCCCATCTCAAGGACCGCACATCACTCTCTATCTCACACGCACAATCTCTTCGTGAAAACCCTATTTAGCATGTAGCATTCCGTCACATACACGCACATTCTCTCCATAGGTTTGATTCTCTCAATATCTGACACACACACACTGCACACACACTCCCCCTCCCCCATGCACACAATTCATCCCCATCCAAGGTTATATGGAGACCACTCTCGCTTGTGCTTCTCTGCACCCAGCATGCACACCACCTCAATCTTTAAAGAGGGCATCGAGGAGATCGAAGAAGGCGACCACACTGCACTAGAGAATGCGGGGCCATTTGGAAGTAGGATGATGTGACGACGGCTGACTTACTCCTCCCCCCTCTCTCTCCCACACAAAATTACCAATCGCTCTCTCTCCCACACAAAATTATCAATCCCTCAACCCATGAGATCCTTCCCCTCTCGTCCATGTTTTTCCAGCTCTCTCATCAAACATGTTGTCTCTTCTCCTTCCATGTTCCGAATTACTTGTCGCAAGTATGGATGTATCTAGATGTATTTTAGTTCTAGATACATCCATTTCTGCGACGAGTAATTTGGAACGGAGGGAGTACATGTCTCCATCTTTCTCATAGATCTAACTTCTTCCTCTCCCTTTCTCTCTCTCTATCTCTCTCTCTCTCTCTCTCTCGTTAGGTTTGTCTCCTACTCTCTCGCCCACATACATACAATCTTTCCCGCCCTATCTGCTCCATCTTCGCAAGCTCTCTCTACACGTTTCATTCACACAGCGAGATGTGTTCAAAATGTTGCTTTTATAATGGATGATGTAGAGTTATGGTTGGTTTTGTTGCATCCTACAAAGTAGTTACTATGAAATGCATTTATATTTTCATTTGACTGGGATTATTTGAGTTTGAGCATATTGTGAAGTACTATAGACCTTGTATACATCTTGGAATTCAACAATGATTCTATCTATTGAATTGTATAGACCATTACATTCGAAGTCAGTAGCCTAATATATTTATTTCACGATTACAACAAATGATTAATTCACTACAAACTAAGAAAACAAATGTGTACTCCCTCCGTTTTTATTCAAGTCCGCGTATTAGCATTGGTCAAAGTCAAGTTTTGTAAACTCTCACAAAGTTTATAACAAAAAATATTAACATATATGTCGGATTCTGGGTTTCGCAGACCCTTGAGAGTTTCGAACTCTGGGGTGCATGCGAAGAACTCGTCCTGCCCAGTCTGCCCGCTCAACGATTCCAAGGCCTAGCTCGACGAACCCAAGGGACAAGAGACACAATAGTTTATCCTGGTTCGGGCCACCTTACGATGTAATACCCTACTCCAGCTTTGTGGTGAATTGCCTCGAGGGGCTGAGGATGAAACTAGTACAATGGTAGAACAACCTCAGGAGGTGAGATGTTCTTGAGCTCGATGAGCTGGTGGATGAGAGGGTGATCTGAATGGTCCCTCCCCCCTCTATGGTGGTGGCTAAGTCCTATTTATAGTGGACTTGGTCCTCTTCCCAAATGTAGGCGGGAAGGGATCCCACAACGACCGAATTTGAAGGAAGACAACTAGTACAAGTTATCCTAACAAAAGTGGTCTTTGCGTGCAAAAGCCTCTGGCGGTGATGCCGCGGTGGGCTCTGCGATGACCTCCGTCCTGCCGTCCTGGCGGTCTTGGTCTTGTAGCACCGATATGGAAACCTTTGCTTGATTCCTCGGGACCCCGCGCCTACGCTTGCCTCCTTAGCACCAAAGAGGAAACTGGTACACTACGCCAGCTGGTGCCCGCCTGGCCTTGGTCGTCACAACTTGCATCATATGAACCTCGCGAGGTGCATCTTCCATAGATATCAACGCTCCTCGGGAGCCAGCCTGGTGAGGCCGCCCCTCAAGGAGGTCTTGGTGTCGTCCGCCTTGTGAGGCTTGGACCCTCGCGAGGGTCTTTGGTTTTTGATGTTGAAGCTGGGCCGTACCGGGCCATCGACGGAGCCACGCCATGGGCCGCAGGCAGGCAAGTCTGGGTACCCCCGTTCCCAGGATGCTGACAGTAGCCCCCGGGCCTAAGGCGCGCTCGAACTTGGCATCAAGGCGAAGCCAAAGGCCAAGTGCAGAGCGCCGCGGGCCCTAACCGCCTGCGGCCTGATACGTCCATTTTGCATCATGCTTTCATATCAATATTTATTGCATTATGGGCTGTTATTACACATTATGTCACAATACTTATGCCTATTCTCTCTTATTTTACAAGGTTTACATGAAGAGGGGGAATGCCGGCAGCTGGAATTTTGGGCTGGAAAAGGAGAAAATATTAGAGACCTATTCTGCACAACTCAAAAAGTCATGAAACTTCAGGGGAGCACGTTTCAGAATATATAAAATATTTTGGGTGAAAGAAGTACCATAGGGGGGCCACCCACCGTCCACGAGGGTGGGGGCGCGCCCTACCCCCTGGGCGCGCCCCCTGCCTCGTGGGCCCCCTGGCAGCACTCTGATGCCCATCTTTGGCTATATGGAGTCTTTCGTGGAGGAAAAAAATCATAAGCAAGCTTTCGGGATGAAACTCCGCCGCCACGAGGCGGAACCAATCTAGGGCTCCGGCAGAGCTGTTCTGCCGGGAAACTTCCCACCGGGAGGGGGAAATCATCACCATCGTCATCACCATTGATCCTCTCATCGGGAGGGGGTCAATATCCATCAACATCTTCACCAGCACCATCTCATCTCAAACCCTAGTTCATCTCTTGTATCCAATCTTTGTCCCAAAGCCTCAGATTGGTACCTGTGGGTTGCTAGTAGTGTTGATCACTCCTTGTAATTGATGCTAATTGGTTTATTCGGTGGAAGATCATATGCTCAGATCCTTTATGCATATTAATACCCCTCTAATTATGAACATGAATATGATTTGTGAGTAGTTACGTTTGTTCCCGAGGACATGGGAGAAGTCTTGCTATAAGTAGTCATGTGAATTTGGTATTCGTTCGATATTTTGATGAGATGTATGTTGTCATTCCTCTAGTGGTGTCATGTGAACGTCGACTACATGACACTTCACCATTGTTTGGGCCTAGAGGGAGGCATTGGGGAGTAATAAGTAGATGATGGGTTGCTAGAGTGACAGAAGCTTAAACCCTAGTTTATGCGTTGCTTCGTAAGGGGCTGATTTGAATCCATATGTTTCATGCTATGGTTAGGTTTACCTTAATACTTCTGTTGTAGTTGCAGATGCTTGCAATAGGGGTTAATCATAAGTGGGATGCTTGTCCAAGGAAGGGCAGTACCCAAGCACCGGTCCACCCACATATCAAATTATCAAAGTACCGAACACGAATCATATGAGCGTGATGAAAACTAGCTTGACGATAATTCCCATGTGTCCTCGGGAGCGTTTTCCTTTATATAAGAGTCTGTCCAGGCTCGTCCTTTGCTACAAAAAGGATTGGGCCACCTTGCTGCACCTTATTTACTTTTACTACTTGTTACCTGTTACAAATTACCTTATCACAAAACTATCTGTTACCGATAATTTCAGTGCTTGCAGAGAATACCTTACTGAAAACCGCTTATCATTCCCTTCCGCTCCTCGTTGGGTTCGACACTCTTACTTATTGAAAGGACTATGATAGATCCCCTATACTTGTGGGTCATCAATACTCTTTTCTGGCACCGTTGCCGGGGAGTGAAGCGCCTTTGGTAGGTGGAATTTGGTAAGGAAAAATCTATATAGTGTGCTGAAATTTACTGTCATTTGTTACTATGGAACATAATCCTTTGAGGGGCTTGTTCAAGGTATCTTCACCCTGACCAGTAGAGCAAAGAGTTGCTCCTCAACCTACTGAACCTACTAAAAATGTTTACTTTGAAATTCCTTCTGGTATGATAGAGAAGCTGCTAGCTAATCCTTTTACAGGAGATGGAACATTACATCCCGATTTGCACCTAATCTATGTGGATGAAGTTTGTGGATTATTTAAGCTAGCAGGTATGCCCGAGGATGTTATCAAGAAGAAGGTCTTCCCTTTATCTTTGAAGGGAAAGGCATTGACATGGTTTAGGCTATGTGATGATATGGGATCATGGAACCACAACCGATTGAAATTGGAATTTCATTAGAAGTTTTATCCTATGCATCTTGTTCATCGTGATCGAAATTATATATATAATTTTTGGCCTCGTGAAGGAGAAAGCATCGCTCAAGCTTGGGAGAGGCTTAAGTCAATGTTATATTCATGCCCCAATCATGAGCTCTCAAGAGAAATTATTATTCAAAAAATTTATGCTCGTCTTTCTCTCGATAATCGCTCCATGCTCGATACTTCTTGTACTGCTCTTTTATGATGAAGACTATTGAATTCAAATGGGATTTATTGGAAAGAATTAAACGCAACTCTGAAGATTGGGATCTCGACGAAGGTAAGGAGTCAGGTATAACACCTAAGTTTGTTTGTGTTAAATCTTTTATGGATACCGACGCCTTCCATGAATTTAGCACTAAATATGGACTTGACTCTGAGATAGTAGCTTCTTTCTGTGAATCCTTTGCTACTCATGTTGATCTCCCTAAGGAGAAGTGGTTTAAATATAACCCTCCCATTGAAGTAAAAGTAGTTGAACCTATTAAAGTTGAAGAAAAGACTATCACTTATAATGATCCTGTTGTTCCTACTGCTTATATTGAGAAACCACCTTTCCCTATTAGAATAAAGGATCATGCTAAAGCTTCAACTATGGTTCATAAGAGTAATACTAGAACACCTACTCCCTCTGAGAAAATTAAAGTTGAACCTAATGTTGCTATGGTTAAAGATCTCTTGGCCGATAATATTGATGGGCATGTTATTTACTTTTGTGATGAAGCTGCCAGAATTGCTAGACCCGATACTGAAAATAAACATAGACCTGTTGTAGGCATGCCTGCTATTTCTGTTAAAATAGGAGATCATTGCTATCATGGCTTATGGGATATGGGTGCTAGTGCAAGTGCAATACCTCATTACTTATATAAAGAAATTATGCATGATATTGCACCTGCCGAGTTAGAAGAAATTGAGATTACAATTAAGCTTGCCAATAGAGATACTATTTCACCGGTTGGGGTTGTTAGAGATGGTCTTGTGTGGGAAGGTTAAATATCCTGCTGATTTTCTTGTTCTTGGTTCCCCACAAGATGACTTTTGTCCCATTATATTTGGTAGACCCTTCTTGAGTACTGTTAATGCTAAGATAGATTGCAATAAGGATATTGTTTCTGTTGGTTTGAGGGATATCATGAATTTAATTTTGCTAAATTTCATAGACAACCCCATGATAAAGAATTGCCTAGTAAAGATGAAATTATTGGTCTTGCTTCTATTGCCGTGCCTCCTAGTGATCCTTTAGAACAATATTTGCTAGACCATGAAAATGATATGTTTATGAATGAAAGAAGGGAAATAGATGAAGTATTCTTTAAACAGGGACCTATTTTGAAACACAACTTGCCTGTTGAAATCCTAGGGGATCCTCCTCCACCCAAGGGAGATCCCGTGTTTGAGCTTAAACCATTACCTGATACTCTTAAATATGCTTATCTTGATGAGAAAGAGATATATCTTGTTATTATTAGTGCTAACCTTTCAGAGCATGAAGAAAAGAAATTATTGAAAACTCTGAAGAAGCACCAAGCTGCTATTGGATATACTCTTGATGATCTTAAGGGCATTAGTCCCACTCTATTCCAGCACAAAAAAAAATTGGAGAAAGAAGCGAAACCGGTTGTTGATCACCAACGACGGTTAAATCCTAATATGAAAGAAGTGGTAAGAAAATAAATACTAAAGCTTCTGGAGGCAGGTATAATTTATCCCGTTGTTGATAGTCAGTGGGTAAGCCCTGTCCATTGTGTCCCTAAGAAGGGAGGTATTACTGTTGTTCCTAATGATAAAGATGAATTGATCCCACAAAGAATTGTTACAGGTTATAGAATGGTAATTGATTTCTGC
Source organism: Triticum urartu (assembly GCF_003073215.2). Classification (NCBI taxonomy): domain Eukaryota; kingdom Viridiplantae; phylum Streptophyta; class Magnoliopsida; order Poales; family Poaceae; genus Triticum; species Triticum urartu. The sequence continues at coordinate 330,484,050 of NC_053026.1, forward strand.
AAATTAAATAAAGCTACTAAAAAGGATCACTACCCATTACCTTTTATTGATCAAATGCTAGAAAGACTATCCAAACAAACATATTTTTGCTTTCTAGATGGTTATTCTGGTTTCTCTCAAATACCTATGTTAAAAGAGGATCAAGAAAAGACAACTTTTACTTGCCCTTTTGGTACCTTTGCTTATAGACATATGCCTTTTGGTTTATGCAATGCACCTGCTACCTTTCAAAGATGTATGACTTCTATATTCTCTGACTTCTGTGAAAAGATTGTTGAGGTATTCATGGATGATTTTTTCATATATGGAACTTATTTTGATGATTGCTTAAGCAACCTTGATCGAGTTTTGCAGAGATGTGAAGAAACTAATCTTGTCTTGAATTGGGAGAAGTGCCACTTTATGATTAATGAAGGCATTGTCTTGGGGCATAAAATTTCTGAAAGAGGTATTGAAGTTGATAAAGCTAAAGTTGATGCTATTGAAAAGATGCCATGTCCTAAGGACGTTAAAGGTATAAGAAGTTTTCTAGGTCATGCCGGTTTTTATAGGAGGTTCATTAAGGACTTCTCTAAAATTTCTAGGCCTCTGACTAATCTCTTACAAAAAGATGTTCCTTTTGTCTTTGATAATGATTGTGTAGAAGCATTTGAAATACTTAAGAAATCTTTGATTTCTGCACCTATTGTCCAGCCTCCTAATTGGAATCTACCATTTGAAATCATGTGTGATGCTAGTGACTATGATGTAGGGGCTATTCTAGGACAAAGAGTTGATAAGAAATTAAATGGTATTCAATATGCTAATAAAACTCTAGACAGTGCCCAGAGAAACTATGCTACTACTGAAAAAGAATTTTTAGCAGTTGCATTTGCTTGTGATAAGTTCAGACCTTATATAGTTGATTCTAAAGTAACTGTTCACACTGATCATGCTGCTATTAAATATCTTATGGAAAAGAAAGATGCTAAACCTAGACTTATTAGATGGGTTCTCTTGCTACAAGAATTTGATTTGCATATAATTGATAGAAAGGGAGCTGAGAACCCCGTTGCAGACAACTTGTCTAGGTTAGAGAATGTTCTTGATGACCCACTACCTATTGATGGTAGCTTTCCTGATGAACAATTAGCTGTGATAAGTGCTTCTTGTACTACTCCATGGTATGATGATTATGCTAATTATATTGTACCTAAGTTTATACCACCTAGTTTCACATGCCAGCAAAAGAAAAAGTTCTTCTATGATTTAAGACATTAATTCTGGGATGACCCACATCTTTATAAAGAAGGAGTAGATGGTGTTATTAGACGTTGTGTACATGAGCATGAACATGAACTGATCCTATGCAAGTGTCATTCCGAGGCTTATGGAGGACACCATGCTGGAGATAGAACTGCACATAAGGTATTGCAATCTGGTTTTTTATAGGCCTACTCTCTTCAAGGATGCCCGTAAGTTTGTTTTGTCTTGTGATGAATGTCAAAGAATTGGTACTATTAGTAGACGTCAAGAAATGCCTATGAATTATTCACTTTTTATTGAACCATTTGATGTTTAGGGCTTTGATTATATGGGACTGTCCCTTCCTCTAATGGGTACACTCATATTTTAGTTGTTGTTGATTACGTTACTAAGTAGGTAGAAGCTACTCCAACTAGTAGTGCTGATCATAACACCTCTATTAAGATGCTTAAAGAAGTTATTTTTCTGAGGTTTGGAGTCCCTAGATACTTAATGACTGATGGTGGTTCACATTTTATTCATGGTCCTTTTCATAAAATGCTTGCTAAGTATGATGTTAACCATAGAATTGCATCTCCATACCACCCACAATCTAGTGGCCAGGTAGAATTCAGTAACAGAGAGCTTAAATTAATTTTGCAAAAGACTGTTAATATATCTAGAAAGAATTGGTCCAAGAAACTTGATGATGCATTATGGGCATATAGGACTGCATATAAAAATCCGATGGGTATGTCTCCGTATAAGATGGTTTATGGAAAAGCATGTCACTTACCTCTTGAACTAGAACATAAGGCATATTGGGCCATTAAAGAGCCCAATTATGATTTCAAACTTGCCGGTGAGAAGAGGCTTTTTGACATTAGCTCACTTGATGAATGGAGAACCCATGCTTATGAGAATGCCAAACTGTTTAAAGAAAAGGTTAAAAGATGGCATGACAAAAGGATACAAAAACGTGAGTATAATGTAGGTGATTATGTATTGTTATACAACTCTCGTTTAAGATTTTTTGCAGGGAAACTTCTCTCTAAATGGTAAGGTCCTTACGTCATCGAGGAGGTCTATCGTTCCGGTGCCATAAAAATCAACAACTTCGAAGGTACAAATCCGAGGGTGGTGAACGGTCAAAGAATCAAACATTATATCTCAGGTAATCCAATAAATGTTGAAACTAATGTTATTGAAATCGTAACCCCGGAGGAATACATAAGGGACACTTTCTAGAGCATTTCAGACTCCGAAAAGGAATAGGTATGGGGTACGGTAAGTAAACTGACTTCAAAACAGTTCTAATAGAAAATTTCTCCGTTTGGAATATTTAAGAAAACAGGAAAATAATAAGCAGTCCAGGAAGGACACAAGGCTTCCACGAGGGTGGAGGGTGCGCCCTACCCCCCTAGGCGCGCCCCCTGCCTCGTGGGCACCTCGTTTGCCCTCCGGACTCCGTTTTCTTGCACGATACTTCTTTTGGTCGGTAAAAAATTATTATATAATCCCCCGGAGGTTTTGACCACCGTATCACGCAAATATCCTATGTTTTTGTTTCGAGCTGTTTCTGCTGCAGATTAGAGCAATATGTCATCTCAATATTCGGAGGGAGAAAGCTATGTGGCTGACCACCTTGCAGATCATAAGGTCTACGGGGACTTGGAGCATTGTGGTTGGACCACGACGGAAGAAGAAGACTATGAGCCTAGGGGAAAGGAGGAGGCGAGCTCAGAAGAAGATGAAGTCCCATTACCTCAACCTGGGGACATGCATGTGGAGTTCAAAAAGTCAAGCCTCCCCGATAGAGCAAAGAAACCTAAGATCGAGTTTATCCCTTTTCGCCTCTTGCAGGAGAACAAGCAGGAACTATGCAAAAAGGTATTAAGCCTTGAGCAGGAGATCGGTGACCTAAGGGAGCAAAATTCTATCCTCAAGCGCAAATTAAGGAAGAAGCACACGCCATCAACAACTCCATCATCACCACCTCTGAATAAGGAGAAAGAAACGCATGGGTATGGGAACTCCCCTTGGCAACTGCCAAGCTTGGGGGAGTGCACCAGTATCGTATCACCATCACACTTTTATCTTTACCGTTTTTCTTAGTTCGATCCTTTTGGTAATATCTTGATCTAGTAGAATAAAGTTTGAGTATGATCTAGTTTTGAGTTTTGCTTTATGATCCTTCTATGTAATTGAGTCCGTGAGCTATATATAATAAAGATTAGTGTTGAGTCAAGGGCTTGATTATCTTACTGTGATCTTGAGGGAATAAAATAAAGAAAAAGAATAAAAAGAAATAAAGGGATCATGTGGATCTTATGGAGAGTAATGACTCCACATATAAAGAGTATGATGAATAAAAGTTGTTGAGAGTTGACAAACATAGTTTTGGTCATCGTTGCAATTAATAGGAAGTAATAAAGAAAGAGAGGTTTTCACATATAAATATACTATCTTGGACATCTTTTATGATTGTGAGCACTCATTAAAATATGACATGCTAAAGAGTTGAGGTTGGACAAGGAAGAGAACATAATGGGTTATGTTTTCTTACATCTGAGATAAATTATAATGTCATGGATCATCCAACATGTTGAGCTTGCCTTTCCCTCTCATGCTAGCCAAATTCTTTGCACCAAGTAGAGATACTACTTGTGCTTCCAAATACCCTTAAACCCAGTTTTGCCATGAGAGTCCACCATATCTACCTATGGATTGAGTAAGATCCTTCAAGTAAGTTGTCATCGTTGCAAGCAATAAAAATTGCTCTCTAAATATGTATGGTTTATTAGTGCGGAGAAAATAAGCTTTTTACGATCTTGTTATGTGGAAGAAATAAAAGCGACGGACTGCATAATGAAGGTCCATATCACAAGTGGCAGTATAAAGTGACATTCTTTTGCATTAGGACTTCGTGCATCCAACCATAAAAGCACATGACAACCTCTGCTTCCCTCAGCGAATGGCCTATCTTTTTATTCTTGTCCTATACTTCATGCAAGAGTCACGGTGATCTTCACCTTTCCTTTTTACATTTTATCCTTCGGCAAGCACAATGTGTTGGAAAGATCTTGATATATATAGCTAATTGGATGTGAGTTTTCATGAACTATTATTGTTGACATTACCCTTGAGGTAAAAGGTTGGGAGGCAAAACTATAAGCCCCAATCTTTCTCTGTGCCCGATTAAAACTTCATAACCATAAATATTGCGTGAGGGTTAGCAATTGTGAAATACTAACTGATGGTTGAGTTGTGGACTTGATGAAAAGCTCTTATTGACTCTTTCTGATGTTATGATAAATTGCAATTGCCTCAATGGCTGAGATTATAGTTTGTTGGTTCTCAATGAAGTTTATGATTCATACTTGAAATTGTGATTGAATTGTTACTTTAGCATAAGAGATCATATGACAATATATATGTTGCTGTTATAAGAATGATCATGATGCCCTCATGTCCGTATTTTATTTTATCGACACCTCTATCTCTAAACATGTGGGCATATTTTTCGATTTCGGCTTTTGCTTGAGGACAAGCGAGGTCTAAGCTTGGGGGAGTTGATACGTCCATTTTGCATCATGCTTTCATATCAATATTTATTGCATTATGGGCTGTTATTACACATTTTGTCACAATACTTTTGCCCATTCTCTCTTATTTTACAAGGTTTACATGAAGAGGGGGAATGCCAACAGCTGGAATTCTGGGCTGGAAAAGGAGCAAATATTAGAGACCTATTCTACACAACTCAAAAAGTCCTGAAACTTCACGGGAGTACGTTTCAGAATATATAAAAAATATTGGGCGAAAGAAGTACCAGAGGGGGGCCACCCACCGTCCACGAGGGTAGGGGCACGCCCAGGGGTAGGGCACGCCCCCTGCCTCGTGGGCCCCCTGGCAGCTCTCTGATGCCCATCATTGGCTATATGGAGTCTTTCGTGGAGGAAAAATCATAAGCAAGCTTTCGGGACGAAACTCCGCTGCCACGAGGCGGAACCAATCTAGGGCTCCAGCGGAGCAGTTCTACCGGGGAAACTTCCCTCCGGAAGGGGGAAATCATCACCATCGTCATCACCATTGGTCCTCTCATCGGGAGGGGGTCAATCTCCATCAACATCTTCACCAGCACCATGACATCTCAAGCCCTAGTTCATCTCTTGTATCCAATCTTTGTCCCAAAGCCTCAGATTGGTACCTGTGGGTTGCTAGTAGTGTTGATTACTCCTTGTAATTGATGCTAGTTGGTTTATTCGGTGGAAGATCATATGTTCAGATCCTTTATGCATATTAATACCCCTCTGATTATGAACATGAATATGATTTGTGAGTAGTTACGTTTGTTCCTGAGGACATGGGAGAAGTCTTGCTATAAGTAGTCATGTGAATTTGGTATTCGTTCGATATTTTGATGAGATGTATGTTGTCATTCCTCTAGTTGTGTCATGTGAACATCGACTACATGACACATCACCATTGTTTGGGCCTAGAGGGAGGCATTGGGGAGTAATAAGTAGATGATGGGTTGCTAGAGTGACAGAAGCTTAAACCCCAGTTTATGCGTTGCTTCGTAAGGGGCTAATTTCGATCCATATGTTTCATGCTCTGGTTAGGTTTACCTTAATACTTCTGTTGTAGTTGTGGATGCTTGCAATAGGGGTTAATCATAAGTGGGATTCTTGTCCAATGAAGAATAGTACCCAAGCACCGGTCCACCCACATATCAAATTATCAAAGTACCGAACGCGAATCATATGAGCGTGATGAAAACTAGCTTGACGATAATTCCCATGTGTCCTCAGGAGCGATTTCCTTTATATAAGGGACTGTCCAGGCTTGTCCTTGATACGTCCATTTTGCATCATGCTTTTATATCAATATTTATTGCATTATGGGCTGTTATTACACATTATGTCACAATACTTATGCCTATTCTCTCTTATTTTACAAGGTTTACATGAAGTGGGAGAATGCCGGCAGCTGGGATTCTGGCTGGAAATGGAGCAAATATTAGAGACCTATTCTGCACAGCTCCAAAAGTCCTCAAACTTCACATATGATGTTTTCCAAATATATAAAAAAACATTGAGCGTAAGAACTTCACCAGGGGGCCACACCCTGCCCACGAGGGTGGGGGCGTGCCCTACCCCCTGGGTGCGCCCCCTACCTCGTGGGCCCCTTGGTGGCCCTCCGGTGACCATCTTCTGCTATATGGACTCTTTCGATGGGAAAAAAATCATAAGCCATCTTCTTGGACAAAACTCCGCCGCCACGAGGCGGAACCTTGGCGGAACCAATCTAGGGTTCTGGCGGGGCTGTTCTGCCGGGGAAACTTCCCTCCCGGAGGGGAAAATCATCACCATCATCATCACCAACGCTCCCCTCATCGGGAGAGGTCAATCTCCATCAACATCTTCATTAGCACCATCTCATCTCAAAACCCTAGTTCATCTCTTGTATCCAATTCTTGTCTCCAAGTCCGGGATTGGTGCTAGTAGGTTGCTAGTAGTGTTAATTACTCCTTGTAGTTGATGCTAGTTGGTTTAATTGGTGGAAGATCATATGTTCAGATCCTATATGCACATTAATACCCCTCTGATTATGAACATGTTTATGCTTTGTGAGTAGTTACTTTTGTTCCTAAGGACATGGGAGAAGTCTTGCTATTAGTATTCATGTGAATTTGGTATTCGTTCGATATTTTGATGAGATGTATGTTGTCTCTCCTCTAGTGGTGTTATGTGAAGGTCGACTACATGACACTTCACCATTGTTTGGGCCTAGAGGAAGGCATTGGGGAGTAATAAGTAGATGATGGGTTGCTAGAGTGACAGAAGATTAAACCCTAGTTTATGCGTTGCTTCGTAAGGGGCTGATTTGGATCCATATGTTTCATGCTATGGTTAGGTTTACCTTAATACTTTTCTTGTATTTGCGGATGCTTGCAATAGAGGTTAATCATAAGTGGGATGCTTGTCCAAGTAAGGGCAGCACCCAAGCACCGGTCCACCCACATACCAAATTATGAAAGTACCGAACGCGAACATATGAGCGTGATGAAAACTAGCTTGATGATATTCCCACGTGTCCTCGGGAGTGCTTTACATCTTATAAGAGTTTGTCCAGGCTTGTCCTTTGCTACAAAAAGGATTGGGCCACCTTGCTGCACCTTATTTACTTTTGTTACTTGTTGCTCGTTACAAATTATCTTATCACAAAACTATCTGTTACCACTTATTTCAATACTTGCAGAGAATACCTTGCTGGAAACCGCTTATCATTTCCTTCTGCTCCTCGTTGGGTTCGACACTCTTACTTATCGAAAGGACTACGATAGATCCCCTATAATTGTGGGTCATCAAGACTCTTTTCTGGCGCCGTTGCCGGGGAGTGAAGCGCCTTTGGTAGGTGGAATTTGGTAAGGAAAAATTTATATAGTGTGCTGAAATTTACTGTCACTTGTTACTATGGAAAGTAATCCTCTGAGGGGCTTGTTCAGGGTATCTTCACCCCGACCAGTAGAGCAAAGAGTTTCTCCTCAAGCTACTGAACCTACTGAAAATGAAAATTCTTTCTTTGAAATTCCTCTGGGTATGGTAGAAAAACTGCTAGCTAATCCTTTTTTAGGAGATAGAACAAAACATCCTGATGAGCATCTAATATATGTGGATGAAGTTTGTGGATTATTTAAGCTTGCAGGTGTACCCGGAGATGTTGTTAAGAATAAGGGCTTCCATTTATCTTTGAGGGGAGATGCATCGACATGGTATAGGCTATGTGATGATATGGAGTCTTGGAACTACAAACGATTGAAATTGGAATTTCATCAAAAGTTTTATCCTATGCATCTTGTTCATCGTGATCGCAATTATATATATAATTTTTGGCCTTGCGAAGGAGAAAGCATCGCTCAAGCTTGGGGGAGGCTTAAATCAATGTTATATTCATGCCCCAATCATGAGCTCTCAAGAGAAATGATTATTCAAATTTTTTATGCTCGGCTTTCTGGTAACGATCGCACCATGCTTGATACTTCTTGTGGTGGCTCTTTTATGATGAAGACTATTGAATTCGAATGGAATTTATTGGAAAGAATTAAACGCAACTCTGAAGATTGGGACCTCGACAATGGTAAGGAGTCAGGTATGACACCTAGTTTTGATTGTGTTAAATATTTTGTGGATACCGATATTTTTCCTAAATTTAGCACTAAATATGGACTTGACTCTGAGATAGTAGCTTCTTTCTGTGAATCTTTTGCTGCTTATGTTGATCTCCCCAAGGAGAAGTGGTTTAAATATCATCCTCCCATAGAAGTAAAAGTAGCTGCACCTATTAAAGTTGAAGAAAAGACTATCACTTATAATGATCCTATTGTTCCTACTTCTTATGTTGAGAAACCACCTTTCCCTGTTAGGATAAAGGATCATGCTAAAGCTTCAACTGTAGTTCGTAAAAGCAATACTAAAACATATACACCTCCTGAGAAAGTTAAAGTTGAACCTAATATTGCTATTGTTAAAGATCTCTTGTCTGATAATATAGATGGGCATGTTATTTATTTCTGTAATGAATCTGCTAGAATTGCTAAACCCCGTGATACAGATAAACCTAGACATGTGGTAGGCATGCCTGTTATTTCTGTTAAAATAGGAGATCATTGTTATCATGGCTTGTGTGATATGGGTGCTAGTGCTAGTGCAATACCTATTGACTTATAGAAAGAAATTATGCATGACATTGCACCCGCTGAGTTAGAAGATATTGATGTCACAATTAAACTTGCTAATAGAGATACTATTTCACCAATGGGAATTGTTAGAGATGTTGAAGTCTTGTGTGGGAAAACTAAATATCCTGCTGATTTTCTTGTTCTTGGTTCCCCACAAGATAGTTTTTGTCCCACTATATTTGGTAGACCCTTCTTAAATACTGTTAATGCTACCATAGATTGCAAAAGGGATATTGTTACTGTCGGTTTAGATGATATGACTCATGAATTTAATTTTTCTAAATTTAGTAGACAACACCGTGAACAAGAATTATCTAGTAAGGATGAAATTATTGGTCTTGCTTCTATTGCCATACCTCCTAGTGATCCTTTAGAACAATATTTGCTAGACCATGAAAATGATATGTTTATGAATGAAAGAAGGGAATTAGATGAAGTATTGTTTAAACAGGAACCTATTCTGAAAAACAATTTACCTGTTGAAATCCTAGGGGATCCGCCCCCACCCAAGGGTGATCCCGTGTTTGAGCTTAAACCGTTACCAGATACTCTTAAATATGCTTATCTTGACGAGAAAAAGATATACCCTGTTATTATTAGTGCTAACCTTTTAGAACATGAAGAAGAGAGATTATTAAAAACTCTGAAGAAGCACCGTGCTGCTATTGGGTATACTCTTGATGATCTTAAGGGCATTAGTCCCACTCTATGTCAACATAAAATTAATTTGGAAGAAGATGCTAAACCAGTTCGTGATCATCAACGCCGTCTGAATCCTAAAATGAAAGAGGTGGTAAGAAATGAGATACTAAAGCTCCTTGAGGCAGGTATAATTTATCCCGTTGCTGATAGTAAGTGGGTAAGTCCTGTCCATTGTGTCCCTAAGAAGGGAGGTATTACTGTTGTTACTAATGATAAAGATGAATTGATTCCTCAAAGAATTATTACTGGTTATAGGATGGTAATTGATTTCCACAAATTAAATAAGGCTACTAAAAAAGATCATTACCCCTTACCTTTTATCGATCAAATGCTAGAAAGATTATCCAAACATACACATTTTTTCTTTCTAGATGGTTATTCTGGTTTCTCTCAAATACCTGTGTCAGCCAAAGATCAATCAAGGACTACTTTTACATGCCCTTTTGGTACTTTTGCTTATAGACGTATGCCTTTTAGTTTATGTAATGCACCTGCAACCTTTCAAAGATGCATGATGGCTATATTCTCTGACTTTTGTGAAAAGATTTGTGAGGTTTTCTTGGACGACTTTTTCGTCTATGGATCTTCTTTTGATGATTGCTTGAGCAACCTTGATCGAGTTTTGCAGAGATGTGAAGAAACTAATGTTGTCTTGAATTGCGAAAAGTGCCACTTTATGGTTAATGAAGGTATTGTCTTGGGGCATAAAGTTTCTGAAAGAGGTATTGAAGTTGATAAAGCCAAGGTTGATGCTATTGAAAAGATGACATGTCCCAAGGATATCAAAGGTATAAGAAGTTTCCTTGGTCATGCCGGTTTTTATAGGAGGTTCATTAAGGACTTCTCCAAAATCTCTCGGCCTCTGACTAATTTATTACAAAAAGATATACCATTTGTCTTTGATGATGATTGTGTAGAAGCATTTGAAATACTTAAGAAAGCATTGATCTCTGCACCCATTGTTCAGCCACCTGATTGGAATTTACCCTTTGAAATTTTGTGTGATGCTAGTGATTATGCTGTAGGTGTTGTTCTAGGACAAAGAGTTGATAAGAAACTAAATGTTATTCAATATGCTAGTAAAACTCTAGACAATGCTCAAACAAATTATGCTACTACTAAAAAATAATTCTTAGCAGTTGTATTTGCTTGTGATAAGTTTAGACCTTATATTGTTGATTCTAAAGTAACTATTCACACTGATCATGCTGCTATTAAATATCTTATGGAAAAGAAATATGCTAAACTTAGACTTATTAGATGGGTTCTCTTGCTACAAGAATTTGATTTACATATTGTTGATAGAAAAGGAGCTGAGAACCCCGTTGCAGACAACTTGTCTAGGTTAGAAAATGTGCTTGATGACCCACTACCTATTGATGATAGCTTTCCTGATGAGCAATTAAATGTCATAAATACTTCTCATACTGCTCCATGGTATGCTGATTATGCTAATTACATTGTTGCTAAGTTTATACCACCTAGTTTCACATACCAGCAAAAGAAAAAGTTCTTTTATGATTTGAGGCATTACTTTTGGGATGACCCACATCTTTATAAAGAAGGAGTAGATGGTGTTATTAGGCGTTGTGTACCTGAGCATGAACAGGAACAGATCCTACGCAAGTGTCACTCCAAAGCTTATGGAGGACACCATGCTGGAGATAGAACTGCACATAAGGTACTGCAATCTAGTTTTTATTGGCCTACTCTCTTCAAGGATGCCCATAAGTTTGTCTTATCTTGTGATGAATGTCAAAGAATTGGTAACAAGTAGACATCAAGAAATGCCTATGAATTATTCACTTGTTATTGAACCATTTGATATTTGGGGCTTTGACTATATGGGACCTTTTCCTTCTTCTAATGGTTATACACATATTTTAGTTGCTGTTGATTACGTTACTAAGTGGGTAGAAGCTATTCCAACTAGTAGTGCTGATCATAACACTTCTATTAAAATGCTTAAAGAAGTTATTTTTCCAAGGTTTGGAGTCCCTAAATATTTAATGACTGATGGTGGCTCACATTTTATTCATGGTGATTTCCGTAAAATGCTTGCTAAATATGATGTTAATCATAGAATTGCATCTCTTTATCACCCTCAGTCTAGTGGTCAAGTAGAATTGAGTAATAGAGAACTCAAATTAATTTTGCAAAAGACTGTTAATAGGTCCAGAAAGAATTGGTCCAAGAAACTTGATGATGCATTATGGGCCTATAGAACTGCATATAAAAATCCTATGGGTATGTATCCGTATAAAATGGTCTATGGAAAAGCATGTCACTTACCTCTTGAACTAGAACACAAGGCTTATTGGGCTATTAAAGAACTTAATTATGATTTTAAACTTGCCGGTGAGAAGAGGTTATTTGATATTAGCTCACTTGATGAATGGAGAACCCAAGCCTACGAAAATGCCAAGTTGTTCAAAGAAAAAGTTAAAAGATGGCATGACAAAAGGATACAAAAGCGTGAGTTTAACATAGGTGATTATGCATTGCTATACAACTCTCGTTTAAGATTTTTTGCAGGAAAACTTCTCTCTAAATGGGAGGGTCATTACGTTATCGAGGAGGTCTACCATTCTGGTGCCATAAAAATCAACAACTTCGAAGGCACAAATCCGAAGGTGGTGAACGGTCAAAGAATCAAACACTATATCTCAGGTAATCCCATAAATGTTGAAACCAATGTTATTGAAACTGTAACCCCGGAGGATTACATAAAGGACACTTTCCGGAACGTTTCAGACTCCGAAAAGGAATAGGTATGTGGTATGGTAAGTAAACCGACTTCAAAACAATTTTTAAGGCAATATTTCTTTGTTTTGGAATATTTAGAAAATAGAAAAATAAGTAGCAGTCCGGAAAGGACACGAGGGCTCCACGAGGGTGGAGGGCGCACCCCCTACCTTGTGGGCACCTCGTGTGCTCTCCGGACTCCGTCTTCTTATAGGACATGTATTTTGGTCGGTAAACATTCATTATATAACCTCCCGGGGGTTTTGACTCCCGTATCACGCAAAAATCTCTTGTCTTTGTTTTGACCTGTCCTGCTACAGACAGAGCAACATGTCGTCCCAGGATTCGGAAGGAGAAAGCTATGTGGCTGATTACCTTGCAGATCCTAAGGTCTATGGGGATGTGGAGCATTATGGTCGGACCACGGAAGAAGAAGAAGAAGACTATGAACCCAAGGGAAAGGAGGAGACGAGTTCAGATGAAGATGAAGTCCCACTACCTCAAACTGGGGACATGCATGTGGAGTTCAAAAAGTCAGGCCTCCCGGATAGAGTAAAGAAACCTAAGATCGAGTTTATCCCTTTTCGCCTCTTGCAAGAAAACAAGCAGGAACTATGCAAAAAGGTACTAAGCCTGGAACAGGAGATCGAGGACCTGAGGGACTAAAATTCTGTCCTTAAACACAAATTAAGGAAGAAGCCTACGCCATCAACAAAATCACCTCCGTCTCCACCAACAAAGAAGAATTAAGTATTTGGTATGGGCACTCCAGTTGGCAACTGCCAAGCTTGGGGGAGTGCCCCGGTATCGTATCACCATCACTTTTATCTTTACCGTTTTTCTTAGTTCGATCCTTTTGGTAATATCTTGATCTAGTAGAATAAAAGTTCTTAATATGATCTAGTTGTGAGTTTTTCTTTATTATCCTTCTATGTAATCGAGTCGTTGAGCTATATAATAAAGATTAGTGTTGAGTCAAGGGATTGATTATGTTTGCCATGATCCCAAGTGAATAAAAGAAAAGAGAAAGAAATAAAAAGAAACAAAGAGATCATGTGACTCTTATGGAGAGTAATGAGCTCACATAGAAAGAGTATGATGAATAAAAGTTATTGAGGGTTGACAAACATAGTTTTGGTCATCGTTGCAATTAATTGGAAGTAATAAAGAAAGAGAGGTCTTCACATATAAATATACTATCTTGGACATCTTTTATGATTGTGAGCACTCATTAAAATATGACATGCTAAAGAGTTGACATTGGACTAGGAAGACAACGTGATGGGTTATGTTTTCTTACATCCGAGATAAATTATATTGTCTTGCATCCTCCAACATGTTGAGCTTTCCTTTCTCCCTCATGCTAGCCAAATTCATTGCACCAAGTAGAGATACTACTTGTGCTTCCAAATACCCTTAAACCAGTTTTGCCATGAGAGTCCACCATACCTACCTATGGATTGAGTAACATCCGTCAAGTAACTTGTCATCGGTGCAAGCAATAAAAATTGCTCTCTAAATATGTACGATTGATTGGTGTGGAAGGAATAAGTTTTATACGATCGTGTGATATGGAAGTAATAAAAGCGACAGACTGCATAATAAAGGTCCATATCACAAGTGGAAATATAAAGTGACATTCTTTCGCATTAGGATTTTGTGCATCCAACCATAAAAGAGCATGACAACCTCTGCTTCCCTCTGCAAAGGGCCTATCTTTTACTTTTATCTCCTATACTGCAAAAGAGTCAAGGTGATATTCACCCTTCCTTTTTACATTTTATCCTTTGGCAAGCACAATATGTTGGAAAGATCTTGGTATATATGGCTAATTGGATGTGGGTTTTCATCAACTATTACTGTTGACATTATCCTTGAGGTAAAACATTGGGAGGCAAAACTATAAGCCCCTATCTTTCTCTATGTCCGATTAAAACTCCATACCCATAAGTATTGCGTGTGTGTCAACAATTGTGAAAGACTATATGATAGTTGAGTATGTGGACTTGCTGAAAAGCTCTTATACATTGACTCTTTCCTATGTTATGATAAATTGCAATTGCCTCAATGACTGAGATTATAGTTTGTCAGTTTTCAATGAAGTTTACAATTCATACTTGATATTGTGATTGAATTATTACTCTAGCATAAGATATCATATGACAAGAATTATATAAGTTGATGCTCTAAGAATGATCATGATGCCCTCATGTCCGTATTTTATTTTTATCGACACCTTCATCTCTAAACATGTGGACATATTTTTCGATTTTGGCTTTTCGCTTGAGGACAAGCGAGGTCTAAGCTTGGGGGAGTTGATACGTCCATTTTGCATCATGCTTTTATATCAATATTTATTGCATTATGGGATGTTATTACACATTATGTCACAATACTTATGCCTATTCTACCTTATTTTACAAGGTTTACATAAAGAGGGAGAATGCCGGCAGCTGGGATTCTGGCTGAAAAAGGAGCAAATATTAGAGACCTATTCTGCACAGCTCCAAAAGTCCTGAAACTTCACGGATGATGTTTTCCAAATATATAAAAACTTGAGCGCAAGAACTTCAGCAGGGGGGCACACCCTACCCACGAGGGTGGGGGGTCCGCCCTACCCCCTGGGTGCGACCCTACCTCGTGGGCCCCCTGGTGGCCCTCCGGTGACCATCTTCTGCTATATGGACTCTTTCGATGGGAAAAAAAATCATAAGCCATCTTCTCGGACGAAACTCCGCCACCACGAGGCAGAACCTTGGGGGAACCAATCTAGGGTTCTGGGGGGCTGTTCTGCCGGGAAAACTTCCCTCCCGGAGGGGAAATAATCGCCATCATCATCACCAACGCTCCTCTCATTGGGAGAGGGCAATCTCCATTAACATCTTCATCAGCGCCATCTCATCTCAAAACCCTAGTTCATCTCTTGTATCCAATTCTTGTCTCCAAGTCCGGGATTGGTGCTAGTAGGTTGCTAGTAGTGTTAATTACTCCTTGTAGTTGATGCTAGTTGGTTTAATTGGTGGAAGATCATATGTTCAGATCCTATATGCACATTAATACCCCTCTGATTATGAACTTGTTTATGCTTTGTGAGTAGTTACTTTTGTTCCTGAGGACATGGGAGAAGTCTTGCTATTAGTAGTCATGTGAATTTGGTATTCGTTCGATATTTTGATGAGATGGATGTTGTCTCTCCTCTAGTGGTGTTATGTGAACGTCGACTACATGAAACTTCACCATTGTTTGGGCCTATAGGAAGGCATCGGGGAGTAATAAGTAGATGATGGGTTGCTAGAGTGACAGAAGCTTAAACCCTAGTTTATGCGTTGCTTTGTAAGGGGCTAATTTGGATCCATATGTTTCATGCTATGGTTAGGTTTACCTTAATACTTTTGTTGTATTTGTGGATGCTTGCAATAGAGGTTAATCATAAGTGGGATGCTTGTCCAAGTAAGGGCAACACCCAAGCACCGGTCCACCCACATACCAAATTATCAAAGTACCGAACGCGAATCATATGAGCGTGATGGAAACTAGCTTGATGATATTCCCATGTGTCCTCGGGAGCGCTTTACATCATATAAGAGTTTGTCTAGGCTTGTCCTTTGCTACAAAAAGGATTGGGCCACCTTGCTGCTCCTTATTTAATTTTGTTACTTGTTGCTCATTACAAATTATATTATCACAAAACTATCTGTTACCACTTATTTTAGTACTTGCAGAGAATACCTTGTTGGAAACCGCTTATCATTTCCTTCTGCTCCTCGTTGGGTTCGACACTCTTACTTATCGAAAGGACTATGATTGATCCCCTATACTTGTGGGTCATCAGTCCTTTGCTACAAAAAGGATTGGGCCACCTTGCTGCACCTTATTTACTTTTGCTACTTGTTACCCGTTACAAATTACCTTATCACAAAACTATCTGTTACAGATAATTTCAGTGCTTGCAGAGGATACCTTACTAAAAACCGCTTATCATTCCCTTCTGCTCCTCATTGGGTTCGTCACTCTTACTTATCGAAAGGACTACGATAGATCCTCTATACTTGTGGGTCATCATGGCCTTGGTCGACGCTTGGCGATTGATGGGACGTGGGTGCCTCTGCTTCCCCATGCTGCCTTGGCAACCGCCCAACTTGACGAGACTTCACCGCATGCTAGGAAAAGCCATCATTGCGTGGGATCATGGAGGCCGGCGGTTCGCCTCCTTCCGGCTATAAATGAGGGGAGGTGCGGAGCCCCCTTGCTCATCTCCGTCTTCTCGCCACCCGCTTCTTCTTCCTCTTTCTTGTAGTCCTCATGGCGCCGACGAGGAAGTTTTCTGCCGCCCCGAAGGGGAAGGCACCCAAGGAGGGACTTGACTCGCCACCTCCCAAGAGAGGGCGAGGCCGCCCCCGCAAGCACGCCGCGACTCCTGTGGTGGCCCCTCGGGGGCGCGGGCGCGCCTTAGCCGGCTGTGGCGGTGTTTCTTCTTGTGGCGGGTGCCGCCAAGGGCGAAGTAGCCCCTGCAACGAGGGGAGGCGCGCCATGGTTGCCTGGCCTCCTCGGCTGCGCTTCCACTCGACCGAGGTGCTCCCGGAGTTCGTCGTGTGGTCAGAGAGGCCAACCAGCACCTGGCTCCGCTCCCCGCTTCTTCGCAGGCGAGCTGCCGGCCACGGGGCCTGACGGCCTCTGGCTGCAGGCTGATGGCTGTTGCAGCAAGGCCTCGTGGGTCGGGGTCGAAGTTTGGGCCTCCGAGAACGTGTCCTTGGCCCGCGGCTGGCAGGCATTTTCCCGCGCGTGGGGGCTGAGCGGGAGGTGCACCCTCCACTTCAAGTTCGACGGTGTCACGATCCTCTTCGTGAGGGTGTTTGGGGAGGACGGGCGTCACGCAGGGTGCTGCCACAAAGACGACGGCGGCGACGATGAGCTTGACCTTGACGACAACCGCGACGACACTGAGGGTGAGCTTCCCCTTGGCGATGATGGTGGCGGCTCCTGCAGCGAGAGCATGAGCAGTGGCGGCTACGACCAGCCGCCATGACGCCGGGCTCGCTTCGAGGATGGTGGCGGATTATCTCGTCGCCGTGCTCCGGTGAAGTGGGAGGAAGGCTCGGGCTGAGCTCGGAGGCCTTTGGAGCCCATCCTCAAGAGCTATTGTGGTCGCGCGGGCCACTTTTGTTTAGCCTTTCGTTTTCCCTACGTTTTGAAAAAAGTAGAGGGCCCTGTTGGGGCATGTAATGAACCATGGTACTTATGCCACTATGCTATGCTTGTTGTTCTGATGTATGCTGTTATGTTCATGTCCGAGTAGGTGCAGTAGGATAACTTAGCTTGATACACTCGTGGTAGTCTCGCGCCTCATGATGGCATGCCCTCCATCATCTCGTGAGGTCCCCTTGCTGCTGGCTCAGGGGTTGCTGACCTCAGGAGACATCGTGAAGCTGTAGAATTATTGGAAAATTTTGCTGGGTGCCCTGTTCTTCCCTGCGCAAGTCCTTAGGCGTGGCTTAATGCATCGCTTCACGGTACCCGGGGGCACGGACTTTAGAAGATGCACAAATCACAAGCTTGTTCGAGGGTGTCTCGCGAGGATAGAAAAAGCCATGGCCCTGGGGGGACAGGGCTGTGGCAAAGTGTGTTCGCAGTGCAGGGCGGGCCCGATGCGCGCGCGCACACACATGCCCAGCCCTCGCGCGTGAGACGCGCGAGGAAGAGCGACGGGCAACAGCTGTCCCTCCTAGGCCGAGACCGAATGCCAAGAGAAAAGACGAGGGGAAAATCCAACTTGGCAATTGCTACCTCTTGAGCACTGCGTTGTTTTTCCCTTGAAGAGGAAAGGGTGGTGAAGTAAAGCAGCGTAAGTATTTCCCTTAGTTTTCTGAGAACCAAGGTACCAATCCAGTAGGAGACCACGTGCGAGTCACCTCGTACCTACACAAACAAATAAGAACCTCGCAACCAATGCGATAAAGGGGTTGTCAATCCCTTCACGGCCACTTGCAAGAGTGAGATCTGATAGAGATGATAATAATAAGATAAGTATTTTTGGTATTTTTATGATATAGATTGAAAATAAAGATTGCAAAACAAAATAGATTGGAAACTTGTATGATGTAAAATAGACCCGGGGGCCATAGGTTTCACTAGTGGCTTCCCTCAAGATAGCATAAGTATTACGGTGGGTGAACAAATTACTGTCGAGCAATTGATAGAAAAGCGAATAATTATGAGACTATCTAGGCATGATCATGTATATAGGCATCATGTCCACGACAAGTAGACCGACTCCTACCTGCATCTACTACTATTACTCCACACATCGAGCGCCATCCATCATGCATCTAGAGTATTAAGTTCATAAGAACAGAGTAACGCCTTAAGAAAGATGGCATGATGTAGAGGGATAAACTCATAATATGATATAAACCCCGTCTTTTTATCCTCGATGGAAACAATACAATACGTGTCGTTTCCCTTTCTGTCACTGGGTTCGAGCACCGCAAGATTGAACCCAAAGCTAAGCACTTCTCCCATTGCAAGAAAGATCAATCTAGTAGGCCAAGCCAAACTGATAATTCGAAGAGACTTGCAAAGATTATCCAATCATGCATAAAATAATTCAGAGAAGATTCAAATATTGTTCATAGATAATCTGGATGATAAACCCACAATTCATCGGATCTCGACAAACACACCGCAAAAAGAAGTGTTACATAGAATAGATCTCCAAGAGAATCGAGGAGAACTTTGTATTGAGATCCAAAGAGAGAGAAGAAGCCATCTAGCTACTAGCTATGGACCCGTAGGTCTGAGGTAAACTACTCACACATCATCGGAGGGGCCATGGAGTTGATGTAGAGGCCCTCCATGATCAATGCCCCCTCCGGCGGAGCTCCGGAAAGGCCCCAAGATGGGATCTCTTGGGTACAGAAGGTTGCGGCGGTGGAAATAGGGTTTCGTGGTGCTCCTGGATGTTTGCGGGGTATGTGAACATATATAGGAGGAAGAAGTAGGTCGGTGGAGCTACGAGGGGCCCACGAGGGGTGATGGTGTCTTGGACTAGGGGGTACTCACCATGTCGTGTCCTGGTCAGTTAGATTGGGCCGAGGACCCCCATGGCCGTATACTCATGGGCTAGTTTAGACAGTTGCCGCATACAAGGAAGATTCCACAAGACTTGGTGATCAAGACAAGGACTCCTCCCCCCCGGCATATTTGGCTAGGACTCTTGTTATCCTAGGCCTCTGGTGCATTATATAAACCAAGGCCAGGCTAGTCGATTGATCATATACAACAATCATACCATAGGCTAGCTTCTAGGGTTTAGCCTCTACAATCTCGTGGTAGATCAACTCTTGTAATACTCATATCATCAAGATCAATCAAGTAGGACATAGGGTATTACCTCCATCGAGAGGGCCCGACCCTGGGTAAACATCGTGTCCCCTGCCTCCTGTTACCATCCGCCGTAGACGCACAGTTCGGGGCCCCCTACCCGAGGTCCACCGGTTTTGACACCGACATTGGTTCTTTCATTGAGAGTTCCGCTGTGTGATCAGCAAAAGGATCGATGGCTCATCTGCAGATTAACTGCGACGTCGACATCTTCGTCACTGGCTCGGCCGGTCACCTTGGCTGGACCGAGGACTGTGCCCTTCTCCGATCGTCATGTTCGGATGAGGGCCTTCATCAACATTGTCAGTGTCAAAACCGGTGGATCTCGGGTAGGGGGTCCCTAACTATGTGTCTAAGGCGGATGGTAACAGGAGGCAGGGGAAACGATGTTTACCTAGGTTCGGGCCCTCTTGATGGAGGTAATTGTTGGGTAACGTAGCAGAAATTCAAAATTTTCTTACGTGTCACCAAGATCTATCTATGGAGAAACCAGCAACGAGGGGAAGGAGAGTGCATCTACATACCTTGTAGATCTCTAAGCGGAAGCGTTCAAGAGAACGGGGTTGAAGGAGTCGTACTCTTCGTGATCCAAATCACCGGAGATCCTAGTGCCGAACGGACGGCACCTCCGTGTTCAACACACGTACAGCCCGGTGACGTCTCCCATGCCTTGATCCAGCAAGGAGAGAGGGAGAGGTTGAGGAAGACTCCATCCAGCAGCAGCACAACGGCGTGGTGGTGGTGGAGGAGCATGGTACTCCAGCAGGGCTTCGCCAAGCACCGCAAGAGACGAGGAGGGAGAGGGGTAGGGCTGCGCCAAGAAGGAGAGGAACTTGTGTGTCTTGGGCAGCCCAAACCTCAAGTATATATAGGGGGAGGGGAGGGGCTGTGCCCCCACCTAGGGTTCCCTCCCTAGGGGTGGCGGCAGCCCCCAGATCCCATCTGGGTGGCGGCCAGGTGGAGGGGAGAGGGAGGCGCACCAGGCATGGGCCCTAAGGCCCATCTGCCCTTAGGGTTTGCCCCTCCTCCTCCCCTTAGGTGCCTTGGGCCCTTGTGGGGGAGGAGGGGCGCACCAGCCCACCTGGGGCTGGTCCCCTCCCATACATGGCCCATGCAGCCCTCCGGGGCTTGTGGCCCCACTTGGTGGACCCCCGGGACCCTCCCGGTGGTCCCGGTACGTTACCGATAAAACCCGAAACTTTTCCGGTGACCAAAACAGGACTTCCCATATATAAATCTTTACATACGGACCATTCCGGAACTCCTTGTGACGTCCGGGATCTCATCCGAGACTCCGAACAACATTCGGTAACCAACATACAAACTTCCTTTATAACCCTAGCATCATCGAACCTTAAGTGTGTAGACCCTACGGGTTCAGGAACCATGCAGACATGACCGAGACGTTCTCCGGTCAATAACCAACAGCAGGATCTGGATACCCATGTTGGTTCCCACATGTTCCACGATGATCTCATCGGATGAACCACGATGTCGAGGATTCGATCAATCCCGTATACAATTCCCTTTGTCTAGTGGTATTGTACTTGCCCGAGATTCGATCATCGGTATCCCGATACCTTGTTCAATCTCGTTACCGGCAAGTCTCTTTACTTGTTCCGTAACACATCATCCCGTGATCAACTCCTTGATCACATTGTGCACATTATGATGATGTCCTACCGAGTGGGCCCGGAGATACCTCTCCGTCACACGGAGTGACAAATCCCAGTCTCGATTCGTGCCAACCCAACAGACACTTTCGGAGATACCTGTAGTGTACCTTTATAGCCACCCAGTTACGTTGTGATGTTTGGAACACCCAAAGTATTCCTACGGTATCCGGGAGTTTCACAATCTCATGGTCTAAGGAAATGATACTTGACATTTAGAAAAGCTTTAGTATACGAACTACACGATCTTTGTGCTAGGCTTAGGATTGGGTCTTGTCCATCACATCATTCTCCTAATGATGTGATCCCGTTATCAATGACATCCAATTTCCATGGTCAGGAAACCGTAACCATCTATTGATCAACGAGCTAGTCAACTAGAGGCTTACTAGGGACATGGTGTTGTCTATGTATCCACACATGTATCTGAGTTTCCTATCAATACAATTCTAGCATGGATAATAAACGATTATCGTGAACAAGGAAATATAATAATAACTAATTTATTATTGCCTCTAGGGCATATTTCCAACAGTCTCCCACTTGCACTAGAGTCAATAATCCAGTTCACATTGATATGTGATTAACACTCAAGGTCACATCCCCATGTGACTAACACCCAAGAGTTCTGGGTTTGATCATGTTATGCTTGTGAGAGAGGTTTCAGTCAACGGGTCGGCAACATTCAGATCCGTATGTACTTCGCAAATTTCTATGTCATCTTGTAGATGCAACTACTATGCTACATTTGGAGCCATTTCAAATAACTGTTCTACTTGGAGCTATTCTAAATTGTTGCTCCATTATACGTATCCGGTATCTCTACTCAGAGCTATCCGGATAGGTGTTAAGCTTGCATCGACGTAACTCTTTACGTCGAACTCTTTATCACCTCCATAACCGAGAAACATATCCTTATTCCTCTAAGGATAATTTAGACCGCTATCTGGTGATCTACTCCTAGATTACCTTTGTACCCTCTTGCCAGATATGTGGCAAGGCACACATCAGGTGCGGTACTCAGCATGGCATACCGTATAGAGCCTATGACAAAAGCATAGGGGACGACATTCGTCCTTTCTCTTTCTTCTACCGTGGTCGAGCTTTAAGTCTTAACTTCATACCTTACAACTCAGGCAAGAACTCCTTCTTTGACTGATCCATCTTGAACACCTTCAAGATCATGTCAAGGTATGTGCTCATTAGAAAGTACCATTAAGCGTTTTGATCTATCCATATAGATCTTGATGCTCAATGTTCAAGTAGCTTAATCCAGGCTTTCCATTGAAAAACACTTTCCAAATAACCCTATATGCTTTCCAGAAATTCTACGTCATTTCTGATCAACAATATGTCAACAACATATACTCATCAGAAATTCTATGCTCCCACTCACTTCTTTGGAAATACAAGTTTCTCATAAACTTTGTATACACCCAAAAACTTTGATCATCTCATCAAAGCATACATTCCAACTCCGAGATGCTTACTCCAGTCCTTAGAAGGATAGCTGGAGCTTTGCATACTTGTTAGCATCTTTCAGGATTAACAAAAACCTTCCGGTTGTGTCACATACAACCTTTCCTCAAGAAAATCATCGAGGAAACAATGTTTTGGCATCCTGTCTGCATGATTTCATAAATAATGCAGTAATCGCTAATATAATTCCAACAGACTCTTAGCATCGCTACGAGTGAGAAAGTCTCATCATAGTCAACTCCTTGAACTTGTCAGAAAACATCTTAACGACAAGTCGAGCTTTCTTAATGGTGATACTTACCATCATTGTCCGTCTTCCTTTTAAAATCCATCTGTACTCAACAGCCTTACGACCATCGAGCCATTCTGCCAAAGTCTACACTTTGTTTTCATATATGGATCCCCTCTCGGATTATATGGCCTTGAGCCATTTTGGAATCCAGGCCCACCATCGCTTCTCCATAGCTCGTAGGTTCATTGTTGTCTAGCAACATGACTTCCAAGACAGGATTATGTACCACTCTGAAGTAGTACACATCCTTGTCATCCCACGAGGTTTGGTAGTGACTTGATCTGAAGTTTCATGATCACTATCATAAGCTTCCACTTCAATTGGTGTAGGTGCCACAGGAACAACTTCCTGTGCCCTGCCACACACTAGTTGAAGAGACGGTTCAATAACCTCATCAAGTCTCCACCATCCTCCCACTCAATTCTTTCGAGAGAAACTTTTCCTCGAGAAAGGAACCGATTCTAGAAACAATCCCTTATTGTTTCGGATCTGAGACAGGAGGTATACCCAACTGTTTTGGGTGTCCTATGAAGATGCATTTATCCGCTTTGGTTTCGAGCTTATCAGCCTGAAACTTTTTCACATAAGCGTCGCAGCCCCAAACTTTTAAGAAATGACAGCTTAGGTTTCTCTAAACCATAGTTCATACGGTGTCATCTCATCGGAATTACGTGGTGCCCTAAAAGTGAATGCGGTTGTCTCTAATGCCTAACCCATAAACTATCGTGGTAATTCGATAAGAGACATCATGGTATGCATCATATCCAATAGGGTGCAGTTATGATGTTCGGACACACCATCACACTATGGTGTTCCAGGCTGTATTAGTTGTGAAACAATTTCCACAATATCTTAATTCTATGCCAAACTCGTAATTCAGATATTCATCTCTATGATAATATCATAGATATTTTATCCTCTTGTCACGACGATCTTTCAACTTCACCTTGAAATTACTTGAACCTTTCAATAATTCAGACTCGTGATTCATCAAGTAAATATACTCAACATCTACTCAAATCATTTGTGAAGTAAGAACATAATGATATCCACTACACGCCTCAGCACTCATTGGACTGCACACATCAAAATGTATTACTTCCAACAAGTTGCTTTCTAGTTCCATTTTACTAAAAACGAGGCTTTCAGTCATCTTGCCCATGTGGTATGATTTGCATGTCTCAGGTGATTCAAAATCAAGTGAGTCCAAACGGTCCATTTGCATGGAGTTTCTTCATGCATATACACCAATAGACATGGTTCGCATGTCTCAAACTTTTCAAAAATGAGCGAGCCCAAAGATCCATCAACATGGAGCTTCTTCATGCGTTTTATACCGATATGACTTACGTGGCAGTGCCACAAGTAGGTGGTACTATCATTACTATCTTATATCTTTTGGCATGAATATGTGTATCACTACGATCGAGATTCAATAAACCATTCATTTTTGGGTGCAAGACCATTGAAGGTATTATTCAAATAAACAGAGTAACCATTATTCTCCTTAAATGAATAACCGTATTGCGATAGACATAATCCAATCATGTCTATGCTCAATGCAAACAACAATCTCGATGGTAGAGGGAGCGTGCGATGCTTGATCACATCAAGCTTGGGAAAAACTTCCAACACATATCGCCAGCTCACCTTTAGCTAGTCTCCGTTTACTCCGTAGCCTTTTATTTCGAGTTTACTAACACTTAGCAACCGAACCGGTATCTAATACCATGGTGCTACTAGGAGTACTAGTAAAGTACACATCAACACAATGTATATCCAATATACTTCTATCGACCTTGCCAGCCTTCTTATCTACCAAGTATCTAGGGTAATTCTGCTCCAGTGGCTGTTCCCCTTATTACAGAAGCACTTAGTCTCGGGTTTGGGTTCAACCTTGGGTTTCTTCACTAGAGCAGCAGCTGATTTGCCGTTTCATGAAGTATCCCTTCTTGCCCTTGCCCTTCTTGAAACTAGTGGTTTCACCAACCATCAACAATTGATGCTCCTTCTTGATTTCTACTTTTGTGGTGTCAAACATCGCGAATATCTCAAGGATCATCATATATGTCCCTGATATATTATAGTTCATCACGAAGCTCCAGCAGCTTGGTGGTAATGAGTTCGGAGAAACATCACTATCTCATCTGGAAGATCAACTCCCACTCGATTCAAATGATTGTTGTACTCAGACAATCTGAGCACAAGCTCAACAATTGAGCTTTTCTCCCTTAGTTTGCAGGCTAAGAAAATCGTCGGAGGTCTTATACCTCTTGACGTGGGCACGAGCCTGAAATTCCAATTTCAGCCCTCGAAACATCTCATATGTTTCACGACGTTTTAAAACGTCTTCGGTGCCTCAACTCTAAACCGTTTAACTAAACTATCATGTAGTTATCAAAATGTGTATGTCAGATGTTCGCAACATCCACAGACGACGTTCGAGGTTCGGCACACTGAGTGGTGCATTAAGGACATAAGCCTTCTACTGTCTGCATAATTGCTACTATCAACTTTCAACTAATTTTTCTCTAGGAACATATCTAAACTATAGAACTAAAGCGCGAGCTATGACATAATTTGCGAAGACCTTTTGACTATGTTCAGGATAATTAAGTTCATCTTATGAACTCCCACTCAGATAGACATCCCTCTAGTCATCTAAGTGATTACATGATCCGAGTCAACTAGGCCGTGTCCGATCATCACGTGAGATGGACTAGTCATCATCGGTGAACATCTTCATGTTGATCGTATCTACCATACGACTCATGCTCGACCTTTCGGTCTCTTGTGTTCCGAGGCCATGTCTGTACATGCTAGGCTCGTCAAGTCAACCTAAGTGTTTCGCATGTGTAAATCTGTCTTACACCCATTGTATGTGAACGTTAGAATCTATCACACCCGATCATCACGTGGTGCTTCGAAACAACGAACTGTCGCAACGGTGCACAGTTAGGGGGAACACTTTCTTGAAATTATTATGAGGGATCATCTTATTTACTACCGTCGTTCTAAGTAAACAAGATGCAAAAACATGATAAACATCACATGCAATCAAATAATAGTGACATGATATGGCCAATATCATATAGCTCCTTTGATCTCCATCTCGGGGCTCCATGATCATCTTGTCACCGGCATGACACCATGATCTCCATCATCGTGTCTCCATTAAGTTGCTCGCCAACTATTACTTCTACTACTATGGCTACCGGTTAGCAATAAAGTAAAGTAATTACATGGCGTTGTTCAATGACACGCAGGTCATACAATAAATAAAGACAACTCCTATGGCTCCTGCCGGTTGTCATACCCATCGACATGCAAGTCGTGATTCCTATTACAAGAACATGATCAATCTCATACATCACATATATCATTCATCACATCCTTTTGGCCATATCACATCACATAGCATACCCTGCAAAAACAAGTTAGACGTCCTCTAATTGTTGTTTGCATGTTTTATGTGGCTGCTATGGGTTTCTAGCAAGAACGTTTCTTACCTACGAAAAAACCACAACGTGATATGCCAATTGCTATTTACCCTTCATAAGGACCCTTTTCGTCGAATCCGATCCGACTAAAGTGGGAGAGACTGGCACCCGCTAGCCACCTTATGCAACTAGTGCATGTCAGTCGGTGAAACCAGTCTCACGTAAGAGTACATGTAAGGTCGGTCCGGGCCGCTTCATCCCACAATACCGTCAAAACAACATTGGACTAGTAACGGTAAGCATATTGAACGAAATCAACGCCCACAACTACTTTGTGTTCTAGTCGTGCATAGAATCTACGGAATAGACCTAGCTCATGATGCCACTTTTGGGTAACGTAGCAGAAATTCAAAATTTTCTTACGTGTCACCAAGATCTATCTATGGAGAAACCAACAACAAGGGGAAGGAGAGTGCATCTACATACCCTTGTAGATCGCTAAGCGGAAGCGTTCAAGAGAACGGGGTTGAAGGAGTCGTACTCGTCGTGATCCAAATCACCGGAGATCCTAGTGCCGAACGGACGGCACCTCCGCGTTCAACACACGTACAGCCCGGTGACGTCTCCCATGCCTTGATCCAGCAAGGAGAGAGGGAGAGGTTGAGGAAGTCTCCATCCAGCAGCAGCACAATGGCGTGGTGGTGGTGGAGGAGCGTGGTACTCCAGCAGGGCTTCGCCAAGCACCGCAAGAGACGAGGAGGGAGAGGGGTAGGGCTGCGCCAAGAAGGAGAGGAACTCGTGTGTCTTGGGCGGCCCAAACCCCAAGTATATATAGGGGGAGGGGAGGGGCTGCGCCCCCACCTAGGGTTCCCTCCCTAGGGGTGGCAGCAGCCCCCAGATCCCATCTGGGTGGCGGCCAGGTGGAGGGCAGAGGGAGGCGCACCAGGCATGGGCCCTAAGGCCCATCTGCCCTTAGGGTTTGCCCCCCTCCTCCCCTTAGGCGCCTTGGGCCCTTGTGGGGGGGGGGGCGCACCAGCCCACCTGGGGCTGGTCCCCTCCCACACATGGCCCATGCAGCCCTCCGGGGCTTGTGGCCCCACTTGGTGGACCCCCGGGACCCTCCCGGTGGTCCCGGTAGATTACCGATAAAACCTGAAACTTTTCCGGTGACCAAAACAGGACTTCCCATATATAAATCTTTACCTCCGGACCATTCCGTAAATCCTCGTGACGTCCGGGATCTCATCCGGGACTCCGAACAACATTCGGTAACCACATACAAACTTCCTTTATAACCCTAGCGTCATCGAACCTTAAGTGTGTAGACCCTACGGGTTCAGGAACCATGCAGACATGACCGAGATGTTCTCCGGTCAATAACCAACAGCAGGATCTGGATACCCATGTTGGTTCCCACATGTTCCACGATGATCTCATCGGATGAACCACGATGTCGAGGATTCGATCAATCCCGTATACAATTCCCTTTGTCTAGTGGTATTGTACTTGCCCGAGATTCGGTCATCGGTATCCCGATTCCTTGTTCAATCTCATTACCAGCAAGTCTCTTTACTCGTTCCGTAACACATCATCCCATGATCAACTCCTTGATCACATTTTGCACATTATGATGATGTCCTACCGAGTGGGCCCAGAGATACCTCTCCGTCACACGGAGTGACAAATCCCAGTCTCAATTCGTGCCAACCCAACAGGCACTTTCGGAGATACCTGTAGTGTACCTTTATAGCCACCCAGTTATGTTGTGACGTTTGGCACACCCAAAGTATTCCTACGGTATCCGGGAGTTGCACAATCTCATGGTCTAAGGAAATGATACTTGACATTTAGAAAAGCTTTAGCATATGAACTACACGATCTTTGTGCTAGGCTTAGGATTGTGTCTTGTCCATCACATCATTCTCCTAATGATGTGATCCCATTATCAACGACATCCAATGTCCATGGTCAGGAAACCTTAACCATCTATTGATCAATGAGCTAGTCAACTAGAGGCTTACTTGGGACATGGTGTTGTCTATGTATCCACACATGTATCTGAGTTTCCTATCAATACAATTCTAGCATGGATAATAAACGATTATCATGAACAAGGAAATATAATAATAACTAATTTATTATTGCCTCTGGGGCATATTTCCAACAGTAATACCCTACGTCCTGCTGGATTGTTCTTGATGATATGAGTATTACAAGAGTTGATCTACCACGAGATCAAAGAGGCTAAACCCTAGAAGCTAGCCTATGGTATGATTGTATGTTGTCCTACGGACTAAAACCCTCCGGTTTATATAGACACCGGAGGGGGCTAGGGTTACACAAGGTCGGTTACAAAGGAGGAGATATACATATCCGTATTGCCTAGATTGCCTTCCACGCCAACTAGAGTCCCATCCGGACACGAGACGAAGTCTTCAATCTTGTATCTTCATAGTCCAATAGTCCGGCCAAAGGATATAGTCCGGCTGTCCGGAGACCCTCTAATCCAGGACTCCCTCAGTAGCCCCTGAACCAGGCTTCAATGATGATGAGTCCGGCGCACAGTATTGTATTCGGCATTGCAAGGCGGGTTCTTCTCCAAATCTTGAATATCTGTAAAGTAGTATCCGGCTCCCATAAATGTTGGACTTCTTGGCTTCTGTGCCCAATAAGGGCCATCTTCCACGCGTCGAGCGAATGCAAGGAGCCAGGGCATTTTTACATTCGCCCCCCTAGCCAGGTAAACAAATGGTCTATTAAAGGGATGGGGATTCTTAGATCCAATCCATACCATCCTCCCACGGCAAGAATCCATCGGAGCGCGCTCGGAAAAAATCCATTTCAACATGGCTGACCACCGCAGCTCCTCCTCCCGCCCCCGTAGCCCTAAGCCCAGTGATTGGAGAGGTGTTCCATCCCGCACAGTCAATTAGTAGAGCTGCAGACTCAGGGATTTCTCCCTCCAGTGTATATGGTCCTCGTCCGAGCCGGGCTCGCCACTTATAATGGCGGGGAGCAAGTAGAGAGCTTCCCCAGCCCCTCTAAGGGGGAGCGGGTATGCCTCGTCCCTTACTTACTAAGGGGACTC
Organism: Triticum urartu; assembly: GCF_003073215.2. NCBI lineage: Eukaryota > Viridiplantae > Streptophyta > Magnoliopsida > Poales > Poaceae > Triticum > Triticum urartu. The sequence goes on from NC_053026.1 coordinate 330,513,817, forward strand.
GGATTTCCCATCCATCCATTCCTCCGCAGGCTCCTGGAGTTCTACGGCCTCCAACTGCATAATTTCACCCCGGCTTCCATACTACACATCACCGGTTATGTTGCCCTTTGTGAGCTGTTTCTGGGCTGCGAGGCTCATTTCGAGCTGTGGAAGAGGTTATTTTGCCTTGTGCTCTGCACACAGAAGGGGTCACTTTATCAGGTGGCCGAAGCCGAAATATGGCGCATCGCCGAGACCGGATACCTATCCGGCACTCCGAAGAAGACGTCCGAAGACTAGCCTTCGGAGTGGTTTTATATGGAGGACGTTCCCTTTCCAGACCCTGTTCGGCGGGGTCTTCCTGAGTTCAGCAATGCTCCTCTGAAGAAACGCCGAAGCTGGTGCCCACGGAGCCCCCAGGGGGAAGAGAACGGAGAAGTCCTTTACCTGATGAACCGGATTAAAGTGCTGGCTCAATCAGGATTGACAATAGTCGAGGTTATGTCAATATGCATAATGCGGGGAGTGCAGCCACTTTAATATCGAGGGCACCCCCTGTGGTGTTTTAACGGGGAAGATGATGCCACCCGCTGCGGGTGCAAGGGACCGGACTCCGCTGCTGCTTTAGCAAAAATTCTGTCCGAGATGTTCAAGGGAGAGGAAGAGGAGTTCATCCGTATCAAGCCACGGGATGGATTCTCCATGTACAATCCTCCAAGCTAGGTGAGTCGTACCTCTTTACTCCCATTCTCCCCGCATTCTTCGTCGTAGGTACTCACCTTGCCATTTTACAACAGGAACTGCGAAAAGCTGTAAGGGAGGTCAACAGCCCATCTCCACAACCAGAGGACCCTGGCCAGACCCTCCGTCCCGGACTCGAAGAGGATCCGGACATATTCGTGGAGCTGATAGACAGGCAATTCTATCAATTGAGCTGCGATGACGCCATGGTGGCCATATCGGCTGACTATCCCGGACTGCTCCCTGCGTCCCATGTAAGAAAAACCAAAATCCCAGCTCCAAAAATAGGATCCCCTTTTAGACACTTCACCTACCATACACATATGGTGTTTCACAGGGAAGGCATTCGGGACGCCGTGCCGAACCCACAGCAACTCGACAACAAGAGGCACCGAAGCTGAGTAGGCCGAAAATGAAGGCGGTCAGGACGGAGACGCCGGCGCAGAGGTATGACACAAAACCTCGCTCCATGGTTGTCGTGTAATGCCCTCCATGCGGCTATAGCTCCCACGTGTCGAGGCACGACTTAGAGACATAACCGCATTGAAAGCAATATCGCAAGTTAGGCAATCATCACAACACCCCATGTAATATAAATAATAAAGGGGAGATACATAGTTGGCTTACACTCGCCACGTCAATCAAAGTACATAAATAGCATTACAACATTCAAACACTCATGGCCCGACTACGGCGCCAAAATAAAAGATAACCCAACATGCGACACGGTCTCGATCACCCCCAACCAGGCACCACTACTGATCATCAGGGAAAGACACGTAGTAACGTTGAGAGTCCTCGTCGAACTCCCACTTGAGCTCAACCGCGTCACCTGGAGCGGAATCATCAGGCCCTGCATCTGGTTTGGAAGTAAACTGTGAGCCACAGGGACTCAGCAATCTCGCACCCTCGCGATCAAGACTATTTAAGCTTATAGGTAAGGCAAGGTAATATATGTGGAGCTACAGCAAGCGACTAGCATATATGGTGGCTATCCTGTTCGCAAAAGAGAGCGAGAAGAGGAGGCAAAGCGCGAACGAGAAACTAGAGGACAACCTGTGCAAGCATTACTCCAACACCGTGTTCACTTCCCGGACTCCGCTGAGAAGAGACCATCACGGTAACTCACACTGTTGATTCATTTTAATTAAGTTAAGGTTCAAGTTATCTACAACCGGACATTAACAAATTCCCATCTGCCCATAACCGCGGGCACGGCTTTCGAAAGTTCAAATCCCTGCAGGGGAGTCCCAACTTAGCCCATGACAAGCTCTCACGGTCAACGAAGGAATATACCTCCTCCCGAGACGTTCCGATCAGACTCGGTATCTCGGTTCTTCAAGACACTTCGACAGGTTAAAACAAATCCAGCAACACCGCCCGAATGTGCCGACAAATCCCGATAGGAGATGCACATATCTCGTTCTCAGGGCACACTCAGATTGTCTTAGGTACGGGTAGGCCAGCCCAGATTTGCCCCTGGTGGCCACCGGCAGCTGACAGGTGGACCAACACTCAGAGGAGCACTGGCCCCGGGGGGGGGGGGGTTAAAATAAGATGACCATCGGGCTCCGGAAACCCAAGGGAAAAGAGGCTAGGTGGCAAATGGTAAAACCAAGGTTGGGCATTACTGGAAAAGCTTTAATCAAGGCGAACTATCAAGGGGTTCCCATTATCACCCAACCGCGTAAGGAACGCAAAATCCGGGAACATAACACCGATATGACGGAAACTAAGGTGGCAAGAGTGGAACAAAACACTAGGCGAGAGGCCGAGCCTTCCACCCTTTACCAAGTATATAGATGCATTAAGATAACATGACAATATAATGATATCCCAACAAGTAAATAATGTTCCAACAAGGAACGGTCTCCAATCTTCACCTGGAACTAGCAACGCTATAAGAGGGGCTGAGCAAAGCGGTAACATAGCCAAACAACGGTTTGCTAGGACATGGTGGGTTAGAGGTTTGACATGGCAATTTGGGAGGCTTGAAAGCAAGTGGTAGGCATCGTAGCATAGGCATAGCAAAGAGCGAGCATCTAGCAAAGCAAAGATAGTAGTGATTTCGAGGGTATGATCATCTTGCCTGCAAAGTTGTGAGAGTTGACTGGATCCTCGAGAGCAAACTCAACGGGCTCCTCGTTAGCGAACTCGTCTCCCGTCTCTACCCAAACAAGACAAACAAGCAAACGGAACACAATCAACCCCGTGCAAAGCTCAAACAATATGATGCAAGGATGGTATGCTATGCGGGATGCGATGCGGGATGCATATGCAAGATTTGACAAGGGATGCATGAACCTGACCCCAACTTGGAAATCCAAGTGTGCCACTGGAAAGATGAGATGAAATCGCTTGAAAACGATATAAAGAACACCGGAATCGGAGTTAGGGTTTGGAAATGGCAAGCGATTCAAATATGACCACGTTCTGCGATTTACAACAAGTAGCCATCTAAATGCAACAAGATGAACATGCTACAGCACTCAAACATGGCATAAAAATACATGGCAGGGATTCATTCATGGAGCTTAACAAAAGTCTAGCACTGAGCTACGGCCAAATCATCCATTAACAGGTTCAAACAAGCATGGCAAAAATGCATTTGACAAATAGATCTCAGACTTGGTGAAATTAACACTTGTCTGGAATTTCAGATCAGATAGCACTCTTTGGAGCAACAAAACTACATGCTACAGGACCTGAACATGGCAAAGTAAAGCACGGCATGGAGCTACTCAAAGATCTTAACAAAAGTCCCTCAGTGACCTTGAGCCAAAAGGGATCAGAAAATACATTTGCAAGCATGTGAACATGGCAAAAACATAATCAGTTCTCAGACTTAGTGAAAACTGGAACATGCTGAAACAGATATCAAGTAGGCATGTTTACGAGCTCGATGCACTCACTACAGAGAAAGTCATGACAAGCTAAGCATACACCCATCAATAATACACAAAATACAAGCTATACATGGCAAGAACAAGAACATAGCATGCACGGATCAACTACAACATCATCGGCAAAATCGCTAACAAGTAGACAATCTGCCCAGATTCACGAAATAGCAAAAGTAGAGCTCGATTGACTCAAGCTACGGTGCTCCATAATTGCAAACAAAGACATGGATGGATAGAGCACTACAAGATTAACTAAACATCCTTACTGATCATCCTCAAAAGAGGCACGGATCACTAGAAAACAACATGAACATATGGCCATATGAGATAAACAGCTCAAGGACTTAGTGGAAATGCTAAGTCCCTGAAATCAGCATTACCAAGTGCCTCACTTTGCAATCTTGTGCTAGTCACCACACACATCACAAAAATACATGGGCTGCACCTCTGGAAAGACGGAAAAACCCTTAACAAAACACATGTAGAGCTCATGGGCATATCATGCACACAATAATCATGGCAAAAATGACAAATATCTAAATGGAGCAGGAGATCTGACAATTATCTCAAGTAGCACTCTTCTAACAGCATTTCGGGCATCAAGATGAACTCAAATGAAAATGATGCAATGGAATGAAATGATGTACTCTCTGAGACAAACATTTTGATATGCTATATGCCCAAAACGGAGCTACGGATGCGGAGATACGACATGATGAACAGGAGCAAATAAACTAGGGTTTCAGGCAAAAAGTCAACCGCCTCGTCCATATCTAGATCCGCTGGCACGCGAACCGAGGAGATCGCCGGAATCGGAGGTGGCTGCCGGAGTTGAAGTCGGCCGAAGCGGGGAGGCGCGTTGGCCGGAGACGACGAGGGAAGTGGCCGCGGCGTGGGGCGGCGGAGGCGGCGACCGCGGCGAGGGGCTTCAGGCGCCGGCGGGGATGGAGCTTGGCTCCGGCCGGCGAGGGATGCTGCGGCCGCCGGCGATGTCGCGGTGGAGCTGGGCGGCGCGGGCGCCCAGAGATGGAGGAGAGGGCGGCGCGGGCGACGAGGTGCCTCGTCCCGGAACGGCGGCGTGGAGGGCCGGAGATGGGCTCCCGGGCCCGCGGCGGTGAAGTGGGCGCGCCCGCCATGTGGCATGCTGCGGTTGGGGCGGCGGCGATGTCCGGTGCGGCCCAGACGTGTCCGGCGCGCCGGATGGACGGGGACTAGGGTTAGGGTTGGAGTGGATCCGGGATTTTCGGGAAGGGGCTATATATAGGCATAGGAGGAGCTAGGAGAGTCCAAATGAGGTGCGGTTTTCGGCCACGCGATCGTGATCAAACGCTCTAGATGATGGAGAGGGTTTTGGTGATTTTTGGGCCAACTTGGAGGGGTGTTGGGCTGCAACACACACGAGGCCTTTTCGGTCCCTCGGTTAACCGTTGGAGTATCAAACGAAGTCCAAATGATATGAAACTTGACAGGCGGTCTACCGGTAGTAAACCAAGGCCGCTTGGCAAGTCTCAGTCCAATCCGGACATGTTTAATCCCCACACACGAAAGAAAGGTAGAAATGACCACCGGAGGAGAACGTAGTGCCGGAATGCAAAACGGACAACGGGGAAAATTCTCGAATGCATGAGACAAACACCTATGCAAATGCAATGCACATGATGACATGATATGAGATGCATGACAACGACAACAACACATGGAGACAAAAACCCGAACCCGAGAAAATAAAATAACTTAAGGCCGGAAACGGCAAGAGTTGGAGTACATATTGGGTAAGTTACATCCGGGGTGTTACATGTTATCTTTCTCAAAATGTAATGACGTCCATGTTTCTTTAATAGAAAAAACGCTCGCCGGACTATATCCGGAGAGGCTGCCGATCACGCCTCCACCAGTCGGGCTCTAGGGCCGGACATAGAGGTGGAAGCCAACATGGGGCGGACGCCGGATGCTCCTCCTACAGAGGATGCAGATAGACTATCCGCTACAAATTCAGAAGTGGAGAGCGCCATGAATCACATGCGTCGTCGGGCCGTACTCCGTGACGCTTGTTTCTCACCAGAGGCATTTGATGCCTTCAATTCCGGAGACACGTACATCCGTGCTGCTCAAAATGGTCTAGCCAGAGCCACAGACCAGTATGTAAGGGATATACGGGTAAGAAAATCTGACGATCATATGTATCAGTAGCCCCTGAGACTTGAAACAGTTGACGCAACTGATTTAAGGATCATTATTTGTGCAGGTTCTGATGGAGAAGAATTCCCAATTGTCTCAAGAGCTGGACGAGTGCAAGGCCCAGCTGGAAGCCGCTGTTGCCGCATTGAAGGAGTCAAAAAAGGGGCCCCTTGGTAACTCTTTTATCTATTGCAAAGTATATGGGTACCAGATAGTATGCGGCATGTATGCACACCTAACAACAGATGTTGCAGGTGGCCCCGGAGTGAATCCGGAGGCCGTGGAGGCGGATACAGCACATAATGATCGACAGCGAAATGCTGGCGAGCGCGTGCTGACACGAGTCAGGCAGGAGAAAAATGATCTCCAAGATGCCAATATCCGGTTGGGCGTGGAACTGAAGGATGTCCGAGCCCATCTTGCGGACTCTGTGAAGGAGAATAAACGGCTTCGGCGCGGCATTTTTAGTAAGTGCTTGAACGAACTTTTTAAAGGAGTTCGGCGAGGAAGCCTGCTAACAGCGTTATGTCTGCAGGTATGCTGACGGGTCGTCCCGCGGAGGAGATGCCCGGGTCTTCGGGTGATCTTCTACCAGAGCTCTCACAACTGCACGAACAAGTTCGGCAGGTGATGCAGATTATTGCTCAAGCCTTGTGGCCATCTGCGTCCCTGCCAGGAGGCATGGGAGAGCTTATAGAGAAGCTCAAAGGAGCGCGATGGCGCTTCCGATTATGGAAGATATCGGCCTGCTGACAAGGTGCAAGGGAAGCCTGGGCTATGGTGAAGACACGATATACCAAGGCGGACCCAAACCACATGGCCGTAGTCGGACCTGTGGGGCCCGATGGGAAAGAGATCCCTGTCAGTTTAGTGTATGATCAAGTAGAATTAGCCGCAAAGTATTCCCAACAGGATTGTAGGCTAGACAGTCTGTTGGATGGTATAGAAGAAGAATTTAATCAGTCTTAGTGACTGTGTACTTCAAGTGACATATGTAATGTCCCTAGCCGGATTGTAAATCATTTGTCATGGCGGACCTTTTCGCTTCGACCTCTGGACCCGATAGTCCGAAGTGTATCCGAATACCCACTCGGTTATGTAAAAACCGGGGTATGCATGGAAACCAGGCGTAGGGGTCATAAGTGCTTGAACAGACAAGTACCCAACTAGCTATGTTATATTACATGGATAGTAAGAAACATCTTCTAGGGAGAATAGTTCCGTTAAGGGTTCCTTTCCCTGGGTACGCATGCCCTAATGTGCATGTCCGGACTGCGAGACGCAGGATAAAAAACATCTGGGGGTGTAGTAATTTAAATGAAAATCATCTTTTATTCACCGACCGAATATTCCCTTAAGAACGCTAGCTTTCGGCTTCACCCAGTCTGAGGTACACAGCCGGCTGACCCGACAGTAACAATTGCAGAGGTTCTCCCCTTATGCCCTAGCCGAATTAATGGGAACGTAGGGCATAAATACAAGAGCCAGGCAACCTAGCTTGGCCAAAACTTAAGTCATATCGATGCATATAATGTCGAAAAAAGGTACATGTGGAAGAATAACACATGTGCGGGGTATAAAGCCCGGAAGGGTAATTAGATTGAGCTTTTGTATAAGAATCCCCCAGGTATATTGAGCGCGGTTAGCGCGTCAAGATTGTGTAACCAAGACACAAGTGTAGCCCTTTAGGGCCTGGAGGAGAAAAAAAGAGAAAGAAAGAGAGAAAAACAGATGTGTAAAAAATTGATGGAGGTAAGGAGACGAACATAGAGTCCGGTGCTAGGCGTAGTATCTTCGGAGTATGGCTGTGTTCCATGGGTTTGGATCGAGTCGATTATCCGATGCATCTCGCAGACGGTACGCTCCACCGGTCAGAACCTGGTCGATAATGAAGGGACCTTCCCATTTGGGCTTGAGCTCGTTCTTTTTCTTCTCCGGCAGGCGTAGAACTAATTCGCCAACGTTATAGGTTTTGGCCCGCACTTCTCTGCTTTGATACCTTCGAGCCTGTTGCTGATAGAATGCGGAATAGGCTTTTGCCACATCGCGCTCCTCCTCTAGGGCATCCAAACTGTCCTGCCGATCGAGCTCGGCCTCTCTTTCTTTGTACATGCACACTCGAGGTGAGTCATGAATTATGTCGCAAGGCAGCACCGCCTCAGCGCCGTACACCAAAAAAACGGTGTGTATCCAGTAGTGCGATTCGGCGTGGTCCGCAGCCCCCATAGTACAGAGTCGAGCTCCTCTACCCAATGAGTGTCTGATTCCTTTAAGCATCAGACTAATCTGGGTTTAATGCCGCTCATGATAAGACCATTCACTCGTTCGACTTGACCTTTAGTTTGTGGATGATAGACAGAAGCATAATTAAGCTTGATGCCCATGTTACTGCACCAAAGTTTCACCTCGCCGGCTGTAAAATTCGTGCCGTTGTCAGTGATGATGCTGTGGGGGACACCATAACGGTGTACAACCCCGGATATGAAGTCTATCACCGGTTCGGATTCAGCTGTTTTGACAGGTTTGGCTTCTATCCATTTGGTGAATTTATCCACCATGACCAGTAAGTACTTTTTCTTATGGGTCCCCCCTTTAAGGGGTCCGACCATATCAAGCCCCCAGACCGCAAAGGGCCAAGTAATGGGGATTGTTTGGAGGGTGGTAGGTAGCATGTGGCTTTGGTTTGCAAAAAGCTGGGAACCGACACAATGTTGTACCAGATGTTGTGCATCTGCCCGGGCCGTCGGCCAATAAAAACCTGTACGGAAGGCCTTGCTTACAAGGGCCCGGGCTGTGGCGTGGTGGCCGCTGAGTCTGACATGGATTTCCCAAAAGATTCCGCCCTTCCTCTTCGGAGATGCACCTTTGAAGGACTCCGATTGTGCTTTTCTTATAAAGCTCTCCCTCGTCGACCTTGTAGGCTTTAGATCGCCGCACTATGCAACGTGCCTCATTTTGGTCCTCGGGTAGTTCCTGCCTAGTTAGGTAGCCCAGGAATGGTTCTGTCCACGGGGCGATGACAACCATTATCACGTGGGCTGAAGGTGTTATTTCGGTGGCAGAGCCTGCGATTGTGTCGTAGTCTTCGGTATCTGGGGTTGTGGCCGTGTAACACCCCGTGTGTAACCTGCCATATTTGTATTCCAACTCTTGCCATTTCCAGCACTAAGTTATGATATTTCCTTGTTGTCAGGTTTTATCTTCGTGTTGCTTTTGTCTTTGTCATGCATCTCATATCATGTCATCATGTGCATCACATTTGCATACGTTTCCATCTCATGCATCCGAGCATTTTCCCCGTTGTCCGTTTTGCATTCCGGTGCTCCTATGTCCTCCGGTGTCCCCTTTTACCTCTTTTCGTGTGCGGGTGTTAAAAATTTTCGGATTGGACCGAGACTTGCCAAGCAGTCTTGGTTTACTACCGGTAGACCGACTGTCAAGTTTCATGCCATTTGGACTTCGTTTGATACTCCAACGGTTAACCGAGGAACCGAAAAGGCCTCGTGTGTGTTGCAGCCCAACACCCCTCCAAAGTAGCCAAAAACCCACCTAAACCTCCTCCATCATCTAGGTCGTTCGATCACAATCGCGTGGCCGCAAACCGTGCTCAATTTGGAGCCTCCTAGCTCCCTCTGCCTATATAAAGGCTTCTCCCCCGAAATTTTCGGATCAAACCCTAGCCCCTCCCTCTCCTCGTGCCGCCGGACACAAATCACCAAGCCGGACGTGTCCGCCCCGCTCCCCCATCCAACCCCCGCTCGACACGTGGCACCGCGGAGCCCCACTTCGCCGCCGTCTGCGCCGGCTCGCCCGGCCCGCGGAGGTCCCCGGCGGCCCGTAGCCGCGCGCCGCCCGCTCCTCGGCGCCCTGCCGTCCGCCGCGAACTCCCTGCCGGCCGGCGCATCGCTGGAATCCAGCCAGGGCGCCACCCCGTCGCAGCCCGCCGCCGACATCGCCGCCCGCCACCTTGGCCTCGCTGCTCCGCCCCGCCGCCCGTGCCTCGACCCCGCCGCCCGCTCGCCGCCCCGAAGCCGCCCACCGCCGCCTTGTGCGGATCCGGTCGGGCCGGACCGGATCCGGCGGCCCCGCCCCTCGCCGGCCTTTCCATCCAACTCCGGCGAGCTCCCCAGTGATCTTCGGTTCGCGCGCCTGTACAGTAAACCCTAGATCCGGATCTGAGATGGTTGACTTTTTCCCTAGCTCTAGTAATTTTTAGCGTTTTTCATCATGCCATATCTCTGCATCTGTGGCTCTGTTTTGGGCGTGTAGCATATCAAATTGTTCGTCTCGACGAGCACATAATTTCATTCCATTGCACCATGTTCATATGAGCTCATCTTGATGCCCTAAATGCTGTTGCAAGAGTGCTATGCAATGTTAGTTTCATATTCTTATCAGTAAATGGACATTTGTCATTTTTGCCATGTTTGATGTGTGCCTCCTATGAACTTGAGCCCTACATGTGCTTTGAAGTATGCCATGCTATCTTTACAGGGGTGTATGCCATGTATTTTTGTGATCTTTGTGGTGACTAGGACAAGCATGCAAAGTAGCCCTCGTAATGTTGCTGATTTCAGGGACTTAACGTGCTATAACCTGCTATTCAGTGAATAAGCCGTAGCTCAGTGTTCATCTTTTGTCAAGCATCTTGAGTGGATCACTGCCATGTGCTTTGTTGTTATGATAGAGTGCTGTAGCTTATTTTTCTTGATGCATTTAGATGGCCTCGTGCTGTTAATCGCAGACCGGTGCCATATTTGTTTTGCTTGCCATTTGCAAACCGTGCATCCAATTCCGGTGATCTTTATATCGATTTCGACCGAAATCAACTCATCTTTCCAGTGGCACTCTTGGATTTCCAAGTTGAGGCCAGGTTCAATCTTTCCTTTCCAAGACATGCATATGCATTGCATATCACATCTCGCATATCATACCGTGTTTTGCATCATGTTGCTTGCGCATTGCATGTGGTTGATTGTGTCTCCCTTTGCTTGTGTTCTTGCTTTGGGTAGAGCCGGGAGACGAGTACGTGATCGAGGAACCCGTTGAGTACGCTTACAAGGATCAAGCTAACGTCAACTCGGAGAACTTTGCAGGCAAGATGACCATACCGTCGAAATCACTTCTATCTTTGCTTGCTAGATGCTCGCTCTTTTGCTATGCCTATGCTACGATACCTATCAATTGCTTATCATGCCTCCCGTATTGCCATGTCAAACCTCTAACCCACCTTGTCCTAGCAAACCGTTGTTTGGCTATGTTACCGCTTTGCTTAGCCCCTCTTATAGCGTTGCTAGTTGCAGGTGAAGATTGGAGTTTGTTCCTTGTTGGAACATGTTTATTGTTGGGATATAATTATTATATCTTGTCTATTTTAATGCATCTATATACTTGGTAAAGGGTGGAAGGCTCGGCCTTATGCCTGGTGTTCTGTTCCACTCTTGCCGCCCTAGTTTTCCGTCATACCGGTGTTATGTTCCTTGATTTTGCGTTCCTAACATGGTTGGGTTATAATGGGAACCCCTTGATAGTTCGCCTTGAATAAAACTCCTCCAGCAAGGCCCAACCTTGGTTTTACCATTCGCCAGCTAGCCTCTTTTTCCCTTGGGTTTCGCGGACTCAAGGGTCATCTTTATTTTAAACCCCCGGGCTAGTGCTCCTCTGAGTGTTGGTCCAACGCAGAGCACAGATGTGGTCACTAGAGCCCTTTGCAGCGCCCCCTCGGGGAAACTCGAGGTTTGGTTTTAGTTGTACGGAGCAGTCATCCAGTGTGCCCTGAGAACGAGATATGTGGAGCGCCTATCAGGATTTGTCGGCACATTCGGGTGGCTTTGCTGGTATAGTTTTACCATTGTCAAGATGTCTTGTAACCGGGATTCTGAGTCTGATCGGATTGTCTTGGGAGAAGGAATATCCTTCGTTGACCATGAGAGCTTGTGATGGGCTAAGTTGGGACACCCCTGCAGGGATTTGAACTTTCGAAAGTCGTGCCCGCGGTTATGGGCAAAAGAGAATTTGTTAATGTCCGGTTGTAGAAAACCTGAAACTTAACTTAATTAAAATGAATCAATAGAGTGTGTGGCCATGATGGTCTCTTTTCGGCGGAGTCCGAGAAGAGAACACGGTCTCGTGTTATGCTTGAACGTAGGTTGTTCTAGGATCACTTCTTGATCATAGTTTATCGATCGTGCCTTTGCCTTCTCTTCTCACTCTCTTTTCGTATGTTAGCCACCATATATGCTAGTGCTTGCTGCAGCTCCACATCATACCTTTTACCTACCTATTAGCTTAAATAGTCTTGATCGCGAGGGTGTGAGATTGCTGAGTCCCCGTGACTCACAGATTACCTCCAAAACCAGATGTAGGGACCGATGATACCATTCCAGGAGATTCGACTAAGCTCACGTGGGAGTTCGATGAGGAGTTAGGACGATACTACGTTTCCTTTCCAAACGATCAGTAGTGGAGCCCAGTTGGGGCGATCGGGGACATTATGCATTTTGGGTTGTCTTTATTTTGGTTCCGTAGTCGGACCTTGATTGTATCTGGATGAATGTAATGTTATATTTATGTATTGTGTGACATGGCGATTGTAAGCCAACTATGTACCTCTTTTCCTTATTCATTACATGGGTTGTGTGAACATTACCCCACTTGCGACATTGCTTACAATGCGATTATGCCTCTAAGTCGTGCTTTGACACATGGGAGATATAGCCGCATCGTGGGCGTTACAAGTTGGTAATCAGAGCCTTCCCCGACGTAAGAGCCCCCTGCTTGATCGAATCGTTGGCGTTGTTGAGTCTAGAAAAAAATGTTTTGAGTCATTTAGGATTATATATATCGGAGAGTAGGATTCTTTTTACTCCTCAGCCCCTTCGTCGCTCAGGTGAGGCATCCTGACGTAGAGTTTTGACTCTTCTCTTCTCAAATTTCACTAAAAAAAATTTAGTATCACGCGGCTATCTTGGAATCGTTCCGATGGTTTTGTGATGAGAACATTGTTCTTGGTGCCTCCTGACATTTAGGGGTTGTGGCAGTGTCCCGGGGAGTTGAGCTCCGAGGTGTTGTCGTCACAATTTTATCGTTGCAATTCTGGAATACCTGAGCTTCGCCGACATCAAAAATCTCTTTCATGCAGTTGTTGGTGAGATAACCTCGACGCCACCTAGTACTGGGCGGGAGTTCGGGAGTATTGCCATAACTCGTATAATAGATGCTTTTCAAAGGTTGAGGTAAATGATTTCCGAAGGTTTCTTGGTTATGTGTTGAAGGATGGATACAGCTGGATGTAGGATTTGCTAGCTTTGGCTGAGATATTATGCTTTCCCTGTATCCCCAACACCTGATTGCATAACCGGGAAAATTTCGGGAGTTTCATAGGTGGGAATTCATGTAGCTCTAGTATTTCTTCCGCGAATATTTGGTTTGTGATTGGGTAATCCTCACCAAGTATTTGTTCTTGTCTGTACCTTGTTGTTTTATTCTTCTACATCTTTCTAAGTGGCTTCTCAATTTATGGAAGTATGACCATTTCAATTGGAATGCATTCGTTCATTCTTGTTCGGATGTTAAGACTATATGTTGCATTTCGATCCATTTGATTCAGCTTGAATATTTGTTTGTCAAGATGCTAACGAATGTCAACCTCTTCAGGATGGCTCCTCCAACGCGTCAGAATCCTGAACCGCCACCACCACCTCCACCTCCGGAGGCATGGCAAGCTGTGATGGCCGCTACCAACGCCAACACGCAGCTGATCATGCAACTCTTGCAAGAGCGCAACCAACGAAATCAAGGCCATGGCAACAATCAAAATCAGTTTGCTACACTCAGGCCCTGTTTGGTTCAGCTTTTATCAACAGATTCCGCTGCCGCGTAGCAGAATCTGAACCAAAGGGAGAACCGAGCAGAATCCGATTTCAGAAATCCGCTGCCAAAATCTGAACCAAAAGCGAAAGCAGCCCAGGACGTGCTTTCCAAAATCTGATTTCGCTGCGGGCCAAAATCTGAAAAAGCTATATCAGCTGGTTTGCCAAATGACCTACATCTTTTTCAAATCAGATTTTACACAGCTATTTTTCCACAGCAGATTTTTCACAGCTGCTTTTAGAAATCCACAGCCGAACCAAACAGGGCCTCAACCAATTTCTCGCAAACCAGCCAAAGACCTTCAGTAACTGTGTCAAAGCAACAGACGCTGATGATTGGCTCGTGGATATCTGCAAGCATTTCGAGTGCAGCAACGTCAGGCCTGAGGACTTTGTTAAGTTTGCCTCGTTCCAACTCAAGGACCAAGCTGTAGAGTGGTATCAGCAATACAAAGATTCCAGAGGAGGTCGTGTGATTACCTGGGATGAATTCCGTCTAGACTTCAAAGCTCACCACATTCCTCAGAGTGTTGTTGAGAGCAAGCGTGAGGAGTTCCGCAATCTGAAGCAAGGCAGCTTTTCTATTTAGTAGTATAACATCATGTTCCAGAAGCTTGCTCGTTTCGCTAAGCAAGACGTCCCTGACGAGAAGAGCACGATTTATCAGTTCAGAGGTGGCCTCAGAGAAGATCTCCAACTAGCTCTTGTGCTTTTCGAGCCGCAGAAGTATGATGAGTTCTACAATATGGCACTGAAACAAGAGACTGCTCAACTCAAGTGTGATGCTTCCAAGAAACGAGTCAGGGATGCAACTCCTTCTTCCTCAACTCAAGTGGCAACTAAGCAGCAAGAGTATTGGTTGCCTCCTCCTCCTCCATTCCGTCAGCCTTATCAGCAGAAGAGCAAAGGTGGCAATGGATCTTTCCCCCCCCCCCAACCCAGGTTTTTAGAACAAGACTTCGTCTCCTGCTCCAAGATCAAGTGCTCCGTATCACCGTCCACTCTCGGAGGTCACGTGCAACAAGTGTCAGCAGAAGGGTCACTATGCTAACAAATGCTTCAATCAGAGGCGTCTTCCTCCTCCTCCTGTCAGATCTGCCAGTACTGCAGTGGTCAAGCATATCCCAAGCATGCCAAGGTCAACATGATGAACACAGCTCAAGCAGATGACTCGTCAGATGTGATTATGGGTAACCTTCCTGTTAACGATGTTCCTGCAAAAGTTCTTTTTGACACTGGTGCATCGCATTGTTTCATTTCTAAACCTTTTGCATCAAAGTATGAGTGCGATTATCAACATTTGCCGAGGTCTTTATCAATTGTGTCCCCGGGCAAGCAAATGACAGCTAATATCTGCGTCCCGGATGTTACTATCACGTTGGGCGACTACAAATTTCTAGCTTCTCCTATTGTTCTTGGTGACTCGGATATTGATCTTATTCTCGGAATGGACTGGCTTTCTAAGCACAAGGCTCACCTTGATTGTGCTGCCAGCCAAATTCAATTGACACATTCGTCTGAGGATGTAATCGTCTTTGCCACTTGTGATGATACCATTCGACTATTTTCTTTCAATGAGAAGGGCGAGTTGGATGCCATCTCTCAGATTCTAGTCGTTTGTGAGTATCAAGACGTCTTTCCAGAAGAGCTTCCAGGAATGCCTCCACACCGGCCAGTTGAATTCGTCATCGATCTTGAGCCTGGCACGGAGCCTGTTTGCAAACGTCCTTACAAGTTTGGACCTGAAGAGTTTAAGGAGCTGAAGAAACAACTCGATATTCAAGAGCGTATGGGTCTCATCCGACCAAGTTCTTCTCCATGGGGTTGTGGTGTTCTTTTTGTCAAGAAGAAGGATGGAACGGACCGACTTTGTGTCGACTACCGTCCATTGAACAAGAAGACCATAAAGAACAAGTACCCACTTCCCAACATCAATGAGCTTTTCGAAAAACTCAAAGGTGCTCAAGTATTCTCCAAGATTGACCTCCGTATGGGCTATCATCAGATTCACATTCGTGAAGAAGATATCCCCAAGACAGCATTCAGAACAAGCTATGGTTCATATGAATACACTGTCATGTCTTTCGCCTCATCAACGCCCCTCCAACATTCACTCGCATGATGAACTTCATCTTCAACGCCTACATAAATGACTTCGTCTTGGTCTACCTCGATGACATTTTGATCTTTTCCAAGAACAAGGAGGATCATGCCAAACATTTGAGATTGGTGCTGGATAAACTCAGAGAACATCAGTTCTATGCGAAGTTTTCAAAGTGCGAGTTTTGGCTCGATGAGGTTCTCTACCTTGGGCATATCATCTCCTCCAAGGGCATAGCTATTAATCCTGAGAAGGTGTCTGCAATTGTGAATTGGGAACCGTCTCAGTGAAGCAACTCCGCATCTTCCTTGTGCTCGCAAGCTATTGTCGAAGGTTCGTCAAGAACTTCTCTAAGATCGCGAAGCCTCTTTCCAACCTTCTCCAGAAGCATGTGAAGTATGTCTGGTCGCCTGAGTGTGACATCGCTTTCAACACCCTCAAAGAGAAGTTAGTCACTGCTCCAGTTCTAACTCCTCCTGATGAATCCAAACCGTTCGAGGTCTTCTGTGATGCTTCCCTTCAAGGTCTCGGTGCAGTGTTGATGCAAGAGAAGAAAGTTGTGGCCTATACCTCTCGCCAGTTGAAGCCCAATGAAAAGAACTGCCCCACTCATGACCTTGAGTTGGCGACAGTTCTCCATGCTCTTTTAACTTGGAGACATCTCTTATTGGGAAGAAAAGTGGACATCTTCACTGATCATAAGAGTCTCAAGTACATCTTCACTCAGCCCAACCTCAACCTCAGGCAGACTCGTTGGGTCGAAATGATTCAAGAGTATTATCCGAGTATTGAATATACTCCAGGCAAGGCCAATTTAATTGCTAACGCATTGAGCAGAAAGGCTTACTGCAACAGTCTGATTCTCAAGCCTTATCAACCCGAGCTTTGTGAAGCTTTCCGCAAACTTAATCTGCAAGTTGTTCCTCAAGGTTTCCTCGCCAACCTTCAAGTCTCTCCTACCTTGGAAGACCAGATTCGCCAAGCCCAGCTTCTTGACGCTATGGTGAAAAAGGTGAAGATTGGGATTGCCAAGAGTCAACCCAAGTACAAGTGTTATCGTCTTGATGACAAGGATACTCTATTCTTCGAGGATCGCATTGTTGTTCCTAAAGGTGACCTTCGTAAAGTCATTATGAACGAGGCTCACAATTCACTCCTCTCTATTCACCCTGGAAGTAAAAAGATGTACCAGGACCTCAAGCTGTCGTATTGGTGGACTCTAATGAAGCGCGAGATTGCTCAGTTCGTGAATGAATGTGATGTCTGCAGAAGAGTGAAAGCAGAACACCAATGACCAGCTGGTCTCCTCCAACCTCTTGCCATTCCAGAATGGAAGTTTGATCATATTGAGATGGACTTCGTGACTGGATTTCCAAAGTCTAAGCGTGGAAATGATGCTATCTTCGTTGTCATCGACAAGCTCACTAAAGTGGCTCATTTTCTTCCTATCAAAGAATCTATCACAACAGCTCAGTTGGCAGAGCTATATACCTCCAGGATTTTCTCTCTGCACGGCATTCCGCAGTTGATATCTTTAGATCGTGGTAGCATCTTCAGCTCTAAGTTCTGGGACTCCTTTTAGAAGGCCATGGGCACCAACATTCGCTCCAGCACAGCTTTTCATCCCCAAACTAGTGGCCAAGTCGAGCGAGTAAATCAAATTCTAGAAGATATGCTCAGGGCTTGCGTCATCTCTTTCGGTATGAAGTGGGAAGATTGTCTTCCATATGCCAAGTTCTCCTACAACAACAGCTTCCAAGCGAGTTCGGGCAAGGCCCCATTAGAGGTTCTCTATGGCAGGAAGTGCCGTACTCCTCTTAACTGGTCAGAGACTGGTGAACGTCAACTTCTTGGCAATGACTTGATCACAGAGGCTGAAGAAATGTGCAAAGTCATTCGTGAAAATCTCAAAGCCGCGCAATCGCGCCAGAAGAGTTACTATGATAGCAAGCATCGTGACTTGGTTTTTCAGATCAGAGACCATGTCTACCTCCGCGTCTCTAAAATGAAAGGTACTCGTCGCTTCGGTATCAAAGGGAAGCTTGCCCCTAGATACGTGGGTCCTTTCAAGATCATTGGCAAAAGAGGCAATCTCTCCTATCAACTTGAGCTTCCATCCAACTTTGCAAACGTGCACGACGTGTTTCATTTGTCTCAGCTCCGCAAGTGTTTCAAGACTCCTGACCGCACCATCAACTTTGAAGAGATTGATCTCCAAGAAGACCTGTCTTATCATGAGCACCCCATTGCTATTCTTGAAGAAACTGAGCTCAAGACTCGCAACAAGTCTATCAAATTCCTGAAAGTCAAGTGGTCACATCATTCTGACCGTGAAGCCACCTGGGAACGCGAGGACCACCTCCGTTCTGAGTATCCGGAGTTTTTCCAGTCCTAGATCTCGGGACGAGATCCTTTCGTAGTGGTGGAGTGTTGTAACACCCCGTGTGTAACCTACCATATTTGTATTCCAACTCTTGCCATTTCCAGCACTAAGTTATGATATTTCCTCATTGCCGGGTTTTTTTTCTTCGTGTTGCTTTTGTCTTTGTCATGCATCTCATATCATGTCATCATGTGCATCGCATTTGCATACGTGTTCGTCTCATCCATCCGAGCATTTTCCCTGTTGTCCGTTTTGCATTCCGGCCCTCCTATGTTCTCCGGTGTCCCCTTTTACCTCTTTTCGTGTGCGGGTGTTAAACGTTTTCGTATTGGACCGAGAATTGCCAAGCGTCCTTGGTTTACTACCAGTAGACCGCCTGTCAAGTTTCATGCCATTTGGACTTCGTTTGGTACTCCAACGGTTAACCGAGGAACCAAAAAAGGCCTCGTGTGTGTTGCAGCCCAACACCCCTCCAAAGTGGCCCAAAACCCACCTAAACCTCCTCCATCATCTAGGCCGTTCGATCATGCTCACGTGGCCGCAAACCGTGCTCAATTTGGAGCCTCCTAGCTCCCTCTACCTATATAAAGGCTTCTCCCCCGAAATTTTTGGATCAAACCCTAGCCCCCTCCCTCTCCTCGCGCCGCCGGACACAAATCACCAAGCCGAGCGTGTCCGCCCCGCTCCCCCGTCCAACCCCCGCTCGACACGTGGCACCGCGGAGCCCCACTTCGCCGCCGTATGCGTCGGCCCGCCCGGCCCGTAGCCGCGCGCCGCCCGCTCCTCGGCGCTCTGCCGTCCGCCGCGAACTCCCTGCCGGCCGGCGCATCGCTGGAATCCAGCCGGGGCGGCACCCCGTCGCCGCCCGCTGCCGACATTGCCGCCCGCCACCTTGGCCTCGCTGCTCCGCCCCGCCGCCCGTGCCTCGACCCCACCGCCCGCTCGCCGCCCCGAAGCCGCCCACCGCCGCCTTGTGCGGATCCGGTCGGGCCGGACCAGATCCGGCGCCCCCGCCCCTCGCCGGCCTCTCCATCCAACTCCGACGAGCTCCCCAGTGATCTTCGGTTCGCGCGCCTATACAGTAAACCCTAGATCCGGATCTGAGATGGTTGACTTTTTCCCTAGCTCTAGTAATTTTTAGCGTTTTTCATCATGCCATATCTCTGCATCTGTGGCTCTGTTTTGGGCGTGTAGCATATCAAATTGTTCGTCTCGACGAGCACATAATTTCATTCCATTGCACCATGTTCATATGAGCTCATCTTGATGCCCTAAATGCTGTTGCGAGAGTGCTATGCAATGTTAGTTTTAAATGGACATTTGTCCATTTTTGCCATGTTTGATGTGTGCCTCCTATGAACTTGGAGCCCTACAATGTGCTTTGAAGTATGCCATGCTATCTTTACAGGGGTGTAATGCCATGTATTTTTGTGATCTTTGTGGTGACTAGGAACAAGCATGCAAAAGTAGCCCTCGTAATGTTGCTGATTCCAGGGACTAAGAAATCTTCTAAGTCTTTGCCCCTGTTAATATTTTTATGCATGTATTCCTTGTTGCAACAGTGATCCATGCCTCTTTTGAGCATGATCAGTAAGGATGTTTTGGAGATATGTTATGCTCTATCC
The DNA here is from genome assembly GCF_003073215.2 of Triticum urartu. NCBI lineage: Eukaryota > Viridiplantae > Streptophyta > Magnoliopsida > Poales > Poaceae > Triticum > Triticum urartu. Next base: position 330,533,598 of record NC_053026.1, read on the forward strand.
ATCCATGTCTTTGTGCAATTATGGAGCACCCTAGCTTGACTCAATCGAGCTCTACTTTTGCTAAAAATGTTCCTGTGGCAGAATGTTTACGTGTTAAGCATTTTGCCGAGGTTTGTTGTAGTTGATCCATGCAATGCTATGAAGTTGTTATTGCCATGTTTAGCTTTCTATGTCATGTCTACTTGCTGGGTGTATGCTTTGTTTATCATGCAATTCCTTGTGGTGAGTGCAATCGAGCTGTAAACAATGCCTAACGTGAATCCTGTTTTTGCCATGGGTCCAGTTTTTCTGCTAAGTCTGAATCTGTTAACGAAAGTTGCTACGTTCACATGGTTGGCCATTGTATTTTCTGATCAACTTTTGGCTTATAGTTTGTTGTATGCTTTGAGTAGCTTCATGCCATGTCTTGCTTTGCCATGATATTTTCCGGTAGCATGTTGTTATCTTACTCTAAACATTGCTTCCTGACGTTAAATTCCTGGCATGTTGTAATTTTCACTAAGTCTGTAACCTGATATCTTTTGCACTTTTGCCATGCTTGTTTGAACCAGCTATTGAGTGAATTAGCCGTAGCTCACTGTTCATCTTTTGTCAAGCATCTTGAGTGGATCCCTGCCATGTATTTTATTGTTATGTTAGAGTGCAGTAGCTTGTTGTTTTTGATGCATTTAGATGGCCTCGTGCTATTAATCGCAGATCGGTGCCATCTTTGTTTTGCTTGCCATTTGCAAACCGTGCATCCGATTCAGGTGATCTTTATATCGATTTCGACCGAAATCAACTCATATTTCCAGTGGCACTCTTGGTTATCCAAGTTGAGGCCAGGTTCAATCTTTCTTTTCCGAAACATGCATATGCATTGCATTTCACATCCCGCATATCATGCCATGTTTTGCATCATGTTGCTTGTGCATTGCACGTGGTTGATTGTGTCTCCCTTTGCTTGTGTTCTTGATTTGGGTAGAGCCGGGAGACGAGTACGTGATCGAGGAACCCGTTGAGTACGCTTACTAGATGCTCGCTCTTTTGCTATGCCTATGCTACGATACCTATCAATTGCTTATCATGCCTCCCGTATTGCCATGTCAAACCTCTAACCCACCTTGTCCTAGCAAACCGTTGTTTGGCTATGTTACCGCTTTGCTTAGCCCCTCTTATAGCGTTGCTAGTTGCAGGTGAAGATTGGAGTTTGTTCCTTGTTGGAACATGTTTATTGTTGGGATATAATTATTATATCTTGTCTATTTTAATGCATCTATATACTTGGTAAAGGGTGGAAGGCTCGGCCTTATGCCTGGTGTTCTGTTCCACTCTTGCCGCCCTAGTTTTCCGTCATACCGGTGTTATGTTCCTTGATTTTGCGTTCCTAACATGGTTGGGTTATAATGGGAACCCCTTGATAGTTCGCCTTGAATAAAACTCCTCCAGCAAGGCCCAACCTTGGTTTTACCATTCGCCAGCTAGCCTCTTTTTCCCTTGGGTTCCGCGGACTCAAGGGTCATCTTTATTTTAAACCCCCGGGCCAGTGCTCCTCTGAGTGTTGGTCCAAACTAGAGCCCTTTGCAGCGCCCCCTCGGGGAAACTCGAGGTTTGGTTTTAGTTGTACGGAGCAGTCATCCAGTGTGCCCTGAGAACGAGATATGTGGAGCGCCTATCAGGATTTGTCGGCACATTCGGGTGGCTTTGCTGGTATAGTTTTACCATTGTCAAGATGTCTTGTAACCGGGATTCTGAGTCTGATCGGATTGTCTTGGGAGAAGGAATATCCTTCGTTGACCATGAGAGCTTGTGATGGGCTAAGTTGGGACACCCCTGCAGGGATTTGAACTTTCGAAAGTCGTGCCCGCGGTTATGGGCAAAAGAGAATTTGTTAATGTCCGGTTGTAGAAAACCTGAAACTTAACTTAATTAAAATGAATCAATAGAGTGTGTGGCCATGATGGTCTCTTTTCGGCGGAGTCCGAGAAGAGAACACGGTCTCGTGTTATGCTTGAACGTAGGTTGTTCTAGGATCACTTCTTGATCATAGTTTATCGATCGTGCCTTTGCCTTCTCTTCTCACTCTCTTTTGCGTATGTTAGCCACCATATATGCTAGTGCTTGCTGCAGCTCCACCTCATACCTTTCCCTACCTATTAGCTTAAATAGTCTTGATCGCGAGGGTGTGAGATTGCTGAGTCCCCGTGACTCACAGATTACCTCCAAAACCAGATGTAGGGACCGATGATACCATTCCAGGAGATTCGACTAAGCTCAAGTGGGAGTTCGATGAGGAGTTAGGACGATACTATGTTTCCTTTCCAAACGATCAGTAGTGGAGCCCAGTTGGGGCGATCGGGGACATTATGCATTTTGGGTTGTCTTTATTTTGGTTCCGTAGTCGGACCTTGATTATATCTGGATGAATGTAATGTTATATTTATGTATTGTGTGAAATGGCGATTGTAAGCCAACTATGTACCTCTTTTCCTTATTCATTACATGGGTTGTGTGAACATTACCCCACTTGCGACATTGCTTACAATGCGATTATGCCTCTAAGTCGTGCTTTGACACATGGGAGATATAGCCGCATCGTGGGCGTTACAAGTTGGTAATCAGAGCCTTCCCCGACGTAAGAGCCCCCTGCTTGATCGAATCGTTGGCGTTGTTGAGTCTAGAAAAAAATGTTTTGAGTCATTTAGGATTATATATATCGGAGAGTAGGATTCTTTTTACTCCTCAGCCCCTTCGTCGCTCTGGTGAGGCATCCTGACGTAGAGTTTTGACTCTTCTCTTCTCAAATTTCACTAAAAAAATTTAGTATCACGCGGCTATCTTGGAATCGTTCCGATGGTTTTGTGATGAGAACATTGTTCTTGGTGCCTCCTGACATTTAGGGGTTGTGGCAGTGTCCCGGGGAGTTGAGCTCCGAGGTGTTGTCGTCACAATTTTATCGTTGCAATTCTGGAATACCTGAGTTTCGCAGACATCAAAAATCTCTTTCATGCAGTTGTTGGTGAGATAACCTCGACGCCACCTAGTACTGGGCGGGAGTTCGGGAGTATTGCCATAACTCGTATAATAGATGCTTTTCGAAGGTTGAGGTAAATGATTTCCGAAGGTTTCTTGGTTATGTGTTGAAGGATGGATACAGCTGGATGTAGGATTGCTAGCTTTGGGTGAGATATTATGCTTTCCATTGCACCATGTTCATATGAGCTCATCTTGATGCCCTAAATGCTGTTGCAAGAGTGCTATGCAATGTTAGTTTCAGATTCTTATCAGTAAATGGACATTTGTCATTTTTGCCATGTTTGATGTGTGCCTCCTATGAACTTGAGCCCTACATGTGCTTTGAAGTATGCCATGCTTTCTTTACAGGGGTGTATGCCATGTATTTTTGTGATCTTTGTGGTGACTAGCACAAGAATGCAAAGTAGCCCTCGTAATGTTGCTGATTTCAGGGACTTAGAAATCTTCTAAGTCTTTGCTCTGTTAATATTTTTATGCCATGTATTCTTGTTGCAACAGAGTGATCCATGCCTCTTTTGAGCATGATCAGTAAGGATGTTTTGGAGATATTGTTATGCTCTATCCATCCATGTCTTTGTTTGCAATTATGGAGCACCCTAGCTTGACTCAATCGAGCTCTACTTTTGCTATAAAATGTTCCTGGCAGAATGTTTACGTGTTAAGCATTTTTGCCGAGGTTGTTGTAGTTGATCCATGCATGCTATGAAGTTGTTATTGCCATGTTTAGCTTCTATGACATGTCTACTTGCTGTGTGTATGCTTATTTTATCATGCAATGCCTTGTGGTGAGTGCATCGAGCTCGTAAACATGCCTACGTGAATCTGTTTTGCCATGGTCCAGTTTTCTGCTAAGTCTGAATCTGTTAACGAAAGTTGCTATGTTCACATGGTTGCCATTGTATTTTCTGATCCTTTTTGGCTTATGGTCAGTAAGGGACTTCTGTTATATGCTTTGAGTAGCTTCATGCCTTGTCTTGCTTTGCCATGATATGTTCCTGTAGAATGTTGTTATCTTGCTCTAAACATTGCTTCCTGATGTTAAATTCCTGGCATGTTGTAATTTTCACTAAGTCTGTAACCTGATATCTTTTGCACTTTTGCCATGCTTGTTTGAACCTGCTATTGAGTGAATTAGCCGTAGCTCAGTGTTCATCTTTTGTCAAGCATCTTGAGTGGATCCCTGCCATGTATTTTGTTGTTATGTTAGAGTGCAGTAGCTTGTTGTTCTTGATGCATTTAGATGGCCTTGTGTTGTTAATCGCAGATCGGTGCCATATTTGTTTTGCTTGCCATTTGCAAACCGTGCTTCCGATTTCGGTGATCTTTATATCGATTTCGACCGAAATCAACTCATCTTTCCAGTGGCACTATTGGTTTTCCAAGTTGAGGCCAGGTTCAATCCTTCTTTTCCGAAACATGCATATGCATTGCATTTCACATCCCGCATATCATGCCATGTTTTGCATCATGTTGCTTGTGCATTGGACGAGGTTGATTGTGTCTCCCTTTGTTTGTGTTCTTGCTTTGGGAAGAGCCAGGAGACGAGTACGTCATCGAGGAACCCGTTGAGTACGCTTACGAGGATCAAGCTAACGTTAACTCGGGGAACTTTGCAGGCAAGATGACCATACCCTCGAAATCACTTCTATCTTTGCTTGCTAGATGCTCGCTCTTTTGCTATGCCTATGCTACGATACCTACCACTTGCTTATCATGCCTCCCATATTGCCATGTCAAACCTCTAACCCACCTCGTCCTAGCAAACCGTTGTTTGGCTATGTTACCGCTTTGCTCAGCCCCTCTTATAGCGTTGCTAGTTGCAGGTGAAGATTGGAGTTTGTTCCTTGTTGGAACATGTTTATTGTTGGGATATAATCATTATATCTTGTCTATTTTAATGCATCTATATACTTGGTAAAGGGTGGAAGGCTCGGCCTTATGCCTGGTGTTTTGTTCCACTCTTGCCGCCCTAGTTTTCCGTCATACCGGTGTTATGTTCCTTGATTTTGCGTTCCTTACATGGTTGGCTTATAATGGGAACCCCTTGATAGTTTGCCTTGAATAAAACTCCTCCAGCAATTCCCAACCTTGGTTTTACCATTCGCCACCTAGCCTCTTTTTCCCTTGGGTTCCGCGGACTCAAGGGTCATCTTTATTTTAAACCCCGGGACAGTGCTCCTCTGAGTGTTGGTCCAAACTAGAGCCCTTTGCAGCGCCCCCTCGGGGAAACTCGAGGTTTGGTTTTAGTTGTACGGAGCGGTCATCCGCTGTGCCCTGAGAACGAGATATGTGCAGCTCCTATCGGGATTTGTCGGCACATTCGGGTGGCTTTGCTGGTTTAGTTTTACCATTGTCGAGATGTCTTGTAACCGGGATTCCGAGTCTGATCGGATTGTCTTGGGAGAAGGAATATCCTCCGTTGACCGTGAGAGCTTGTGATGGGCTAAGTTGGGACACCCCTACAGGGATTTGAACTTTCAAAAGCCGTGCCCGCGGTTATGGGCAGATGGGTGTTAATGTCCGGTTGTAGAAAACCTGAAACTTAACTTAATTAAAATGAATCAATAGAGTGTGTGGCCGTGATGGTCTCTTTTCGGCGGAGTCCGGGAAGAGAACACGGTCTCGTGTTATGCTTGAACGTAGGTTGTTCTAGGATCACTTCTTGATCATAGTTTATCGATTGTGCCTTTGCCTTCTCTTCTCGCTCTCTTTTGCGTATGTTAGCCACCATATATGCTAGTGCTTGCTGCAGCTCCACCTCATACCTTTCCCTACCTATAAGCTTAAATAGTCTTGATCGCGAGGGTGTGAGATTGCTGAGTCCCCGTGACTCACAGATTACCTCCAAAACCAAATGCAGGGACCGATGACACCATTCCAGGAGATTCGACTGAGCTCAAGTGGTAGTTCGATGAGGACTCATGACGATACTACGTTTCCTTTCCAGACGATCAGTAGTGGAGCCCAGTTGGGGCGATCATGGACATTATGCATTTGGGGTTGTCTTTATTTTGGTTCCATAGTCGGACCTTGATTGTATCTGGATGAATGTAATGTTATATTTATGCATTGTGTGACGTGGCGATTGTAAGCCAACTATGTACCTCTTTTCCTTATTCATTACATGGGTTGTGTGAAGATTACCCCACTTGCGACATTGCTTATAATGTGGTTATGCCTCTATGTCGTGCTTCGACACGTGGGAGATATAGCCGCATCGTGGGCGTTACAGGCCGGGTCCGGACTATTTTTGCCGGTGTCCCCTTCCCATACCACGGATGGTTTAAACAGTCTTTCCCAGAAGATGTTCGGTGGGACAGGGTCGCGTTTAGCGCCGATGCGGGCGAGGATGTCCGCCGCCTGGTTGTTTTCCCGAGCCATGTGGTGGAATTCAAGCCCCTCGAACCGAGCTGACATTTTGAGAACGGCGTTGCGATATGCCGCCATTTTCGGATCCTTGGCATGGAAGTCTCCATTTATTTGGGATATTGCGAGGTTCGAGTCCCCACACACCTCTAGGCGTTGGATGCCCATGGAGACTACCATCCGGAGACCACGTAATAGGGCCTCATATTTGGCTGCATTATTGGAGTCCGTGTATAGTATTTGGAGTACCTATTGCACTGTATCTCCGATGGGGGATGTCGGGACGACGCCAGCCCCCAGACCAGCCAGCATTTTAGAGCCGTCGAAGTGCATGATCCAATTGGAGTATGCGCCGTACTCTTTAGGAAGTTCGGCTTCCGTCCATTCGGCGACGAAATCGGCCAATACTTGCGACTTAATGGCTCTTCGTGGTTTGTATGTTATGTCGAACGGGAGGAGCTCGATGGCCCATTTGGCAATCTGGCCTGTGGCATCGCGGTTGTTTATTATGTCATTGAGTGGTACTTCGTAGGCCACCGTGATTGAACACTCTAGAAAGTAGTGTCGTAATTTCCGGGATACCATGAATACCGCGTATGCTATCTTTTGATAATGTGGGTACCGTGATTTGCATGGAGTGAGGACGGTGGATACATAATATACAGGCTTTTGAAGTGGGAATTTATGTCCGTCCATCTCTCGTTCGACGACGAGCACTGCGCTTACAACTTGGTGACTTGCCGCTATATATAATAGCATTGGTTCGCCAACAGTTGGCGCGGCCAAGATTGGGCTGGTGGCCAGGATGCCTTTTATTTCTTCTAGTCCGACCGTGGCTACGTCCATCCACTCGAAGTGTTCGGTATGCCGAAGAAGGCGATAGAGGGGAAGTGCCTTTTCTCGTAATCGGGAGATAAAGCGGCTTAAAGCCGCCACACATCCAGTTAATTCTGAATTTGCTTGAGGTCAATTGGGATAGCCAACTGCGACATGGCTCAGATTTTAGCCGGATTTGCTTCAATTCCTCTACTGGAGACGATGAAGCCCAGGAGCTTTCCGGCGGGAACGCCGAAAACGCATTTTCCGGATTGAGCTTAATGTCGTATGTTCGGAGATTGGTGAACGTGAGCCTCAAGTCGTCTATTAAAGAGTCGATGTGTCTGGTTTTAATGACCACATCGTCTACATATGCCTCCGCAGTCTTACCAATCTGCTTTTCCAGACATGTCTGGATCATGCGCTGATATGTTGCGCCGGCGATTTTGAGCCTAAAGGGCATTGTGTTAAAACAGAAGGGGCAGTATGACATGATAAATGCCGTTGCGGCTTGATCAGACTCCGCCATCTTAATATGGTGGTAACCGGAGTATGCGTCCAGGAAGCACAATGATTCGTGTCCTACGGTAGCGTCGATGATTTGATCAATGCGAGGAGTGGGAAGGGATCATTTGGGCAAGCCTTATTAAGGTCTTTGAAGTCGACACATAGGCGCCAGGATTTGTCCTTCTTGGGTACCATCACCAGGTTTGCTAGCCAGTCCGTATGTTTTATTTCTTTAATAAATCTGGCCTCCAGTAGCTTGGCCAGCTCCTCTCCCATGGCTTGTCGCTTAGGTTCAGAGAAACGCCGAAGAGTCTGCTTGACCGGCTTGAATCCTTTTAGAATATTAAGGCTATGCTCGGCCAATCTGCGTGGGATTCCTGGCATGTCTGAAGGATGCCAGGCGAATATATCCCAATTCTCGCGCAGAAACTCCCGTAGTGCGGCGTCTATAGCGGGGTCTAACTGTGCCCCAATGGATGCTGTTTTTGTAGGGTCCGTTGGATGGACTTGGAATTTAACTATTTCGTCCGCTGGTTTAAAGGAGGTGGACTTGGATCTTTTGTCTAGTATCACGTCGTCCCTGTCCACCGTGGAGTGCAGCGCGGCTAACTCCTCCGCCATGAGGGCTTCGGATAATGCCTCAAGGGCTAATCCGGCTGTTTTGTCTTCGGCGCGGAGTGCTATGTCCGGATCACTAACTAGAGTGATGATTCCATTGGGTCCGGGCATTTTGAGCTGCATATACCCGTAATGGGGTATGGCTTGAAAAATCGTGAATGCCTCCCGCCCTAGAAGGGCGTGGTATCCTCTACTGAACGAGGCCACTTGCAATGTAATTTCTTCGGACTTGTAATTCTCCGGAGTGCCGAATACCACGTCAAGTGTGATTTTCCCAGCGCAACGTGCCTCCCGACTAGGGATGATTCCTCGGAAGGTCGTACTACTTTGATCAATACGGTTGCTGTCTATTTCCATGTTTTGGAGAGTTTCCTCATAAATGAGGTTTAATCCACTGCCGCCGTCCATGAGCACCTTAGTGAGCCGAAAGCCGTCCACAATTGGACTGAGGACCAAAGCGGTTGGTGTTCGGGCTGTTCGGAATTTAGGTTCGTCACTAGCTTGAAGGTGATAGCCATGTCGCTCCATGGATTTATTGCTGCTACATGGCAGACTTCAGCAAGGCTGCGGAGTGCTCGCTTGCGCCTATGATTTGAGGCGAAGGTCTCAAAGACCGTCAATACTGTATTGTTATCCGTGGGAAGGTGCTCTGAGGTATTTTGGGTGAGGAGATCCTCACCACTTTTGGCCACCTGCCGGAGTACCCAACATGCTCTAAGGCTGTGTGTTGATATGGTATCCGTTGTACTATGGATTTTGCAGGGCCCGTCAAGCCATCCCTCCAATATGGTTCCACACCCTGTAGTGGGCTTTTTCTTCTTTGTAATTGAGTCGGGCGACTTATGAGAGTGCACCCTTTTAGTCCAGACTGGGGGTTTTGTCAGAGCCGGATTATCCCAAAATTGCGTTTGGGTTTTCCAGGCACTTTCCATCGCATAGTATTTCCATACTATGGCCGCCAAGTCAGGGAAGTGTGTTATGTCACGGTGACTTATGGCGTTGAGGACTCCCTTGTTCGTGCAATTGTTGCAAAAGAACGAAATTGCGTCTTCCTCGCGACAGTCCTTGACCTTATTCATTACAAGGAGGAATCTGGCCCAATAGTGATGTACTGTCTCTTGGGGTGCTTGCCTAACGTGGGAAAGATCGTTTGTATCTGGGTGGGTGGGTGGATTTAAGTCCAGACCTTGACCCAATCTGTGATCCCAGGGCAGGGGAGTTTTCGATCTTGGAAATTCGGGCTCCGGGATGTTGCCCTGTGGGTTCGGTATGTGGCCTGATTCTGGATTCAGGGTTAGGGCAGTGTCCTCCCGTGAGCGAGTATCTGGCTCGGGGAGCTCGGTAATCCAGACATAGTTCGTCCTCAGGATAGAGGGAGAATCGCCGCATTGCTCCTCCACCACAGCTATCTGATGGGTGACTGGCGGAGAGTTAATCTCCCTTTGGTCGGGTTTAAGCCTGATCCGATCGTAGTCCGTAGTGACTCCCAGAGCGGCGATGCGATCCAAGAGCTCGTTCAAAGAGGAGAGCTCCATCAGATCCATCTGCTCGGCAAATTTCAAGCCGATGTGGAGGCTATTTTCGATGACCCGAGAAGTCATCGTCGGTGTCACGGCCGAGCGGGCGGTCATGACGAAGCAGCCTAGTCGGAGAGTTTGGCCTATAGCTAGGGCTCCCCCAGAGGTGATGTTGTCCTTGACAACGAGGCAATCCATCCTCCTTATGATGACGACACAGTGGAACTCTCAATGAAAACACCAATGTCGGTGTCAAAACCGGCGGATCTTGGGTAGGGGGTCCCGAACTATGTGTCTAAGACGGATAGTAACAGGAGGCAGGGGACATGATGTTTACCCAGGTTCGGGACCTCTTGATGGAGGTAATACCCTACGTCCTGCTTGATTGTTCTTGATGATATGAGTATTACAAGAGTTGATCTACCACGAGATCAAAGAAGCTAAACCCTAGAAGCTAGCCTATGGTATGATTGTATGTTGTCCTATGGACTAAAACCCTCCGGTTTATATAGACACCGGAGGGGGCTAGGGTTACACAAGGTCGGTTACAAAGGAGGAGATATACATATCCGTATTGCCTAGTTTGCCTTCCACGCCAAGTAGAGTCCCATCCGAACACGAGACGAAGTCTTCAATCTTGTATCTTCATAGTCAAATAGTCCGGCCAAAGGATATAGTCTGGCTGTCCGGAGACCCCATAATCCAGGACTCCCTGAAACATCAACTCCAATCTCTATCAAGATCATGGAGGAATCATCCAGGAAGCCCGGGGGCTCAGCGTCAACATTTCCCTCGGGCGATCATGCTGTTTTTCTAGACAGTGAACTCGTATCCGCCGCCACCGCCTCCTCAAGTATCGTTTTAACGATTGCTTCAGTGGAATTGTGCGGAATTGATTCTACAACAACCCTGGAAAAATTCGTGAAGTTCCGACGGCGGAATCTCTGGCAATCCGCGATATACCGGAGCCCTGTCAAATCTGGACGGGAATCTGGACAAGTTTAGGGCGTGGCGTCCAGCTTCTAGCTCGGACGTCCTTTGGAAGATCCAACTATTTATCGGCTGCGGAATTCCTATATCTACCGACCCTCAAAATTTCAGCTCGATCCGACCATGCAAACTTCGGGAACCTTCCGATTAGTGCATCACTTTTCGGATCTGTTTTCTGCGTGGAAATGAATCCAACCCGAGTTCGTCTTTTTTATGAACGGGATTTCAGACATCCTTTTTGAAGGAAGTTTTGTATGGGGTATTGTGTTTTGTTCCCGAACACATCCCACTAACTTTAAAATCTTTTGAACATGATCTTCACCATCATGCTGGTGTCAAACCAGTCTAGCAATATTGCTCCACGGCTGCAGACCTGCGGTAGACACATCGTCACTTTGTTGAGCCAAGCTCAACTTCTTCGGATCATCATCTCGGCGAGCCAAACAGGAGTTCAGCATCGTGAAGGATAAATCATCACCAACATCGCCGCCCCACGGATTACATGGAGCAGGCACACCGGCATCGCCGCATGGTCACTTCATCAAGCCGGCATTGACCACGTCACGACCTGCATCGGCAGGGTCGCACTATTGCTCGTTCAGGCCGGTGTCCATCACGCCGACCTACTTCGACTCATCAGCTGACGTCGAGGCTTTGACATCGAGGCTGGACCGGGGGCTTCGCCATCTCTTCATCAACCTACTCCGGAGACTTCAGCGTCACTAGCCGACCAGCTCCGTCACGTTAGCTGGACCGAGGGCTTTGCCCCGGCAAGCCAACCTTTGCCAGCATCGCCATGCCGTCGCTTTATTGCCCATCAGGCAATGGGTGTGCGGATCGAGTCCCAATTTTGGGAATCACCTTTCTTCGGATTGCTACAACAAATAAACCAGGTGCTACTAATCATAGTATTTTTTGCTTGTTTGGGTTCATTTTTCCCAAGGAATTATTACTCTGGTTTGTCCATCATATGTACCCAGGTCTATCAAATGGTGGCCGCATTAACGACGGTCGCATGGTGGTTCGGTCAGTTTCCGTATATAGTCCGGCGAACGCCGCATCCGGAACTCGGACCAACCTATGAATTCAGGCTTTGCCACGCCTTTACCGCATCACGCCGACGCCCGGCATCGACATTGACTTCGGTGCCAGGCCATGTTTCTTTTATTATACACTTTGCATAAATTATTTATTATGCAACAATTTTTTATACTATTATCTCCAGTTTGCACCATTTTTTGTGCACAAGAAAATGATCCGGGTTGGGCAGTATCGTCAACTCGGCGTACTGACATACCACGCCACCTCGGCTAGACGGGGGGCTTCCTCAACACTTCATTACCCCATGCCGGGGACTTCGGCATCACTCTGCCAGCCTGCATTGGCTGTGCTATGTCACCACTTCAGAGTGCTGAGCTCTTTGCTCCGCCACCTCGGGACCGGCTTGGGGGATGGAACCTTGTCCCGCATCAAGCTCGGACCGTGTCATCAATACCGAACATATTAACCAGCTAAGTTGCCTTCATGCTCAAAGTTTTAATTTTTTTAACTTGTGTTCGGTTCGACCAAGCATTATACCTTTTTGGAAAAAAGTTGCTTGTAAAAAATCTCCTTGTAAAAACTTTGTTTGTGACGCACAAATTCAAATACCCCGTTTACTTGGGGGCTTCCTTTATGAAGCTTTTGCTCTTGCATATGATTATACTTGTACGGCTTCGTTCCTTGTTCGTGTATTACGCCACAATATGCACCATATTGACTTAAGCGATTTGCAAGCTGAGTTGCCTCGCTCCTGTGTTTACCCCTACGTTCCCGATTGTTCGGCTAGGGAGTAAAGGGAGCACCTCTGCGATTGTCACGATCAGGTCATCCGAGCCGGACCTCAGACTGGGTGAAGCCGAAAGCTAGCGCTCTTATTGTTTTCAATTATGGTCGGCACACAATGGAACTCATGAGTACAAAAAATCTATTGCACAAGTCTCATAGTAACAATGAGCACCAAAGAAAGGTATCGGTGGGGGTACTATTTTCTTCGAAGATGCTTCTTACACTTCGTCAGTAATATAGCATAAGTTCCCTGAGCATGCTTTGCCTGTTACAGCCTTATGGCCTGATTGCCTGGTCATCGGAAAACACCGTCGGTAGTCTCGACAGGTGAAGTACATGACACTTTTCGGCCCTTGACCGAAGAGGGAGAAGCCGACGGTCGGGTAAGACGCGTATAAAGTTCGGGTGAACACAGATATGATATAAGTACTTTGGTACATACAATCATTATACATAAAATTCTTTTACCCAAGTCACTTGGGGGCTCTTAAATTTATATGAGCCGTTTTATAGTAAGTGTTCTTCTTCTTAGTCGTTGCAAAGTTATTATTATTATTATTATTTATCACTCCTTTTTTCGACATGAGTTTGTGGTCACTAGCCGGGGAGCCTAATTTCCCTCTCAAAGCCGCTAGAGTTTAGTTTGCTAAACTGGCCTAAAGAGAAGTACTCCACCTTCGGGATAGGAGGTTGAAGTCGTAGGCTGGCCCGCTTGAAGTCTTTAGATAGGATGTGTCATGTTAAAACACGACAGAGGCACTTTTTTTTTTCTAAAGTCCAATTTTCAGATTGGCACCAAACACTTGATCTTGTTCGGACGTCAGGTTTTCACTGACTTTTTTGGTTTTCCAAGCCTATGGCACTTTTTAACTATTTGTGTGTTTCCAGCATAAGTCTCGCAGTGCAATGTTGGACACCTTTAGAGATTCGGCAAAAACATTCTCGGACACTACTATATATGCATCGGGTTCGAATTGTGTCTTCGGTCAATAGTTGGGTTGCCCGGCTCCTATGCTTGCCTCCTACGTTCCGCTTTGTTCGGCTAGGTGTGCAAAGGGAGAACCACTGCGATTGTGCTTCCAGCTCGCATGGTTAAGCACCTCAGTGGAGAAAGCCGAAAACTGACTGTCACAATAGGCGTAAACTGGTCAGCGATCCGATGACTATGTTAAAATGACGGGCTGTTCATAACATTGGCCTAAGTGTTTACGGCTTGACCTCGGATGTCGCCGACACTAACCGGGGGCTCATAGCTAGCTTCCCCGGTTTAAAGCTCCTCTGACTAAGCGAAAGTTATAAACCTCGCATATCTGATTGCCTCATTTCCGCTAACACAACCGCCTTCGGGCACCGAGACGTCGGCTAAGGATTGTTTTGTTATTGCGGAAACACCCTCCGTAGTATCTACCAAGGGGTAGAGGCCGACGATGGGCCACTTTCAACTGATAAACGGTCACAATGGAGTCAAAATAATGATGTAAAGTACTTGGATACATAGAATCATTACACATAATCTGTGATTTTACTCTGGATATCGATCCTTAATTCAACCAACCATGCCCACATTAAGGCTCGGGGCTATCGGGATTTGCGCTCATTATTTACAAATATAAAAGGGGCACATCGATCCCCTGATCTGGTGTTGCCACCCGACCAGTGTCTCGGGGGCTACTGCATTGCCTATTCAATGCAGAAAATTCAAAGGGCTCAGTGTTCGGCTTGATCGAACTATGGGAAAGCGCGTCTTTGGACAACAATAAGTACCATCTGGACCTATCTGGCATCAAGCTAATATATCACGACGACTTCTCACGACCCTCTCTTAGGGCCCCGTTCGCCGATCACTTTATCTCTAATATATTACACTGCATTTTTTATTCCTATGTATGCTGCCGAGCTAGGAGTTGATCCTCAGGCCGATTTCGCGCATCGACCTGAGTCTCAGGGGCTACTGGGAACAACGGTTTTATGCTTGCCTTCAGGTGCATCTCAGGTTTTAGACTGATACACACCTTGAGGGCTATTGGATATACATCGGCAAAGAATAAATTGCACCAATAAAAAATATTGACAAAAAATCGGCCCACAGTCGGGGTGGTGCACCACCTCGGAAGCAGTCCGGCATAAAGCTCGGGCGCTAGTGGTTGGCTCCATAGAGGGCATTTCCGGCATTGAGCTCGGCTAAACTCCTTTAACCTTTTTGAACCAAGGTGATTTATGACACCTCGGATATAGTCCGGCGTTGGAGCTCGGATACAGTCCGGCGTTGGAGCTTGGACATAGTCCAGCGTTGGAGCTCGGATACATTCCGGAGTTGGAGCTCGGAAGCGGTCCGGCATTGGTGCTCGTCTGCAAAAGATACCTTGAATGCAGTCTGGTGTTGGAGCTCGGACGCAAGAGGGCGCTGCCGCCCGGGAACAACTTCAAACCCGATGCGTGGCATAAAAATAACAAGGCATTGATAAAGGCCGGAAACTTAAAGGGGTTCCTCGGATACCCGACGTATAAACTCTTCGGATGCATGTTGGTGATCCTCAAGATCGAAGAAGATTTGTTGAACCAGTTTTCAAGACCGACGACCGAAGATGAAGAACAGTTCAGAAGAATCGAGGAGCGTCCCCAACTTGAAGACCGGTTCAGGGGGCTACTGACGGTGTCCTGGACTAGGGGGAACTCACCACGTCATCTCCCGGTCAGTTAGATTGGGCCGAGGACCCCCATGGCCATATACTCATGGGCCAGTTCGGACAGTTGCCGCATACAAGGAAGATTCCACAAGACTTGGTGATCAAGACAAGGACTCCTCCCCACCGGCGTATTCGGCTAGGACTCTTGTTATCCTAGGCCTCTGGTGCATAATATAAACCGATGCCAGGCTAGTCAATAGATCATATACAACAATCATACCATAGGCTAGCTTCTAGGGTTTAGCCTCTACGATCTCGTGGTAGATCAACTCTTGTAATACTCATATCATCAAGATCAATCAAGTAGGACGTAGGGTATTACCTCCATCGAGAGGGCCCGAACCTGGGTAAACATCGTGTCTCCTGCCTCCTGTTACCATCCGCCTTAGACGCACAGTTCGGGACCCCCTACCCGAGATCCGCCGGTTTTGACACCGACAAGGGGGGGAGGGCGCGCCCAGGGGGTAGGCGTGCCCCCTGCCTCATGGCCGCCTCGTTGATTGCTTGACGTCCACTCCAAGTCCTCCGGATCATGTTTGTTCCAAAAATCACGTTCCCAAAGGTTTCATTTAGTTTGGACTCTGTTTGATATTCCTTTTCTACGAAACATTGAAATAGGCAAAAAACAACAATTTGGGCTGGGCCTCTGGTTAATAGGTTAGTCCCAAAAATAATATAAAAGTGTAAAATAAAGCCCATTAACATCCAAAACAGATAATATAATAGCATGGAACAATAAAAAATTATAGATACGTTGGAGACGTATCAGCATCCCCAAGCTTAATTCCTTCTCGTCCTCGAGTAGGTAAATGATAAAAACTGAATTTTTGATGTGGAATGCTTTCTAGAATATTCTTCAATGTATTTTCTCTATTGTGGCATGAATGTTTAGATCTGAAAGGTTCAAGATAAAAGTTTATTGTTGACATAAAAATAGTAATACTCCAAGTATGCTAATCAAGCAATTATGTCTTATCAGAATACCATAGCCAAAGAAAACTTATCCCTACAAAGTCATATAGTTTGGCCAGGCTTCATTTTCATCACACAAAATGCTTTCATCATGCACAACCCCGTTGAAAAGCCAAGCAATTGTTTCATACTTAGCTTTTTGAAACTCTTTCAACTTTTACGCAATATATGAGCGCGAGCCATGAACATAGCACTATGGGTGGAATAGAATATGATGATTGAGGTTGTGTGAGAAGACAAAAAGGGAGAAAGTATCACATTGACGCGGATAATCAATGGGCTATGGATATGCCCACCGATTGATGTCAATGCAAGGAGTAGGGATTGCCATGCAACAGATGCACTAGAGCTATAAATATATTACAGCTCATGAATGAAGCTAAGTGGGTGTGCATCCAACTCGCTTGCTCACGAAGACCTAGGGCATTTGAGGAAGCCCATCATTGGAATATACAAGCCAAGTTCTATAATGAAAAATTCCCACTAGTATATGAAAGTGACAAAATAAGACACTCTCTATCATGAAGATCATGGTGCTACTTTGAAGCACAAGTGTGGAAAAAGGATAGTAACATTGTCCCTTCTCTCTTTTTCTCTCATTTATTTATTATTATTATTATTTTATTTTTTTTATTTGGGCCTTCTTTCTTTTTTCTCTTTTGGCCTCTTTTCTTTCTTTCTTTTCGTCGGGAGTCTCATCCCGAATTGTGGGGGAATCATAGTCTCCATCATCCTTTCCTCACATGGGACAATGCTCTAATGATGATCATCACACTTTTATTTTCTTACAACTCAAGAATTACAACTCGATACTTAGAACAAAATATGACTATGTGAATGCCGCCGGCGGTGTACCGGGATTGCGATGAATCAAGAGTGACATGTATGAAAAAATTATGAACGGTGGCTTTGCCACAAATACGATGTCAACTACATGATCATGCAAAGCAATATGACAATGATGATGCGTGTCATAATAAATGGAATGGTGGAAAGTTGCATGGCAATATATCTCGGAATGGCTATGGAAATGCCATAATAGGTAGGTATGGTGGCTGTTTTGAGGAAGATATAAGGAGGCTTATGTGTGATAGAGCGTATCATATCACGGGGTTTGGATGCACCGGTGGAGTTTGCACCATCTCTCAAGGTGAGAAAGGGAAATGCATGGTACCGAAGAGGCTAGCAATGGTGGAAGGGTGAGAGTGCTTATAATCCATGGACTCAACATTTGTCATAAAGAACTCACATACATATTGCAAAAATCTACAAGTCATCAAAACCAAGCACTACGCGCATGATCCTAGGGGGATAGATTGGGAGGAAAAGACCATCGCTCGTCCCCGACCGCCACTCATAAGGAAAGCAATCAAAGAACACCCCATGCTTCAAATTTGTCACATAACGTTCACCATACATGCATGCTACAAGACTTGCCAACTTCAACACAAGTATTCATCAATTTCACAATTAATCAACTAGCACATTTCTAATATTACCACCTTTATATCTCAAAACCATCTATCAAGCATCCAACTTCTCTTCGCATTTAAAATTTATAACCGAAGTGAATTACCATGCTTTTCTAAAGGACTCTCAAAATGATATAAGTGAATCATGAGAGATCAATTATTTCTATAAAATAAAACCACCGCCGTGCTCTAAAAGATATAAGCGAAGCACTAGAGCAAAAACTTTATAGCTCAAAAGATATAAGTGAAGCACATAGAGTATTCTAATAAATTCCAATTCATGTGTGTCTCTACCAAAAGGTGTGTACATAAAGGATGATTGTGGTAAACTAGAAAGCAAAGATTCAAATCATACAAGACGCTCCAAGCAAAACACATATCATGTGGCGAATAAAAATATAGCTCCAAGTAAAGTTACCGATAGAAGTAGACGAAAGAGGGGATGCCTTCTGGGGCATCCCCAAGCTTAGGCTCTTGCAACTCCTTGTTCCATGATCATTGCAACAAGTAGTAATCATAGCAAAACTAGCATCCCCAAGCTTGAGGTTTTGCATATCATTAACACAATTGACATTAAGAGAATTTATAATAACATTATTGCAATCCTGCTTTTCATCGAAGGAACTATCAAGTATGGGTGCAACAGCAAGGATCTCATGTTTAACATAAGGAACTATAGCAAATTCATCTTTATAAATATTGGCATCATGGCCACAAGAATAGCAAGCATCACATTCATCAAGGGATATTTCAATCAAATCATCGAAATCATAATTATCTATAGATTCATGCATATCATTATTTTCTTCCGAAGCAACGGTCATTCTTTCAATAAATTCTTTGACATAGACATTATGAGCATAGTTTTCATAGCAATATTTAAGTATGTCAAAATTTTCAGATTCATAGAGAGTAATATCATACTTTTCAATCAAATAAGCAACTTCATAAGCACCCTTAAAAGCAACAAATTCTTCAATTTGTTCAATATCATAGTAACTATAAACACCCTTTGCATAATAAGATAAGATTTCATTATCGTTAAACTCACATCGGTAGGGGAGGTGTTTTTTTAGGGTTCTTAGAGAAACAAGTAAAATCACAAATTTCACAAAGATTCCAAGAATAACACAGCAATCTGTTTATTTGATCCCATAAGAGTCTCCCTTTTCAGACAAACGGTGATGCACAAAATGAGCATGCTCATCTAAAGATTTCCTATCAACTAGGCTAGTTGGGGTTTCAACACGAGCGCATAAGGATTGAAGATGATCCAAGTAGAACACTTAAGTGGATCCATATCAATAGATTTTTAGCAAGCAAAGATGCAAGCAAATAGAAGACACATGGAAACACAAAGAAAGATACATACGGGAAGAAGGCAAACGGAAAAAGGGCGAATAAAACGGCAAAGGTGAAGTGGGGGAGAGGAAAACGAGAGGCAAATGGCAAATAATGTAATGCGAAGGATAAGAGTTGTGATGGGTACTTGGTATGTCTTGACTTGGCATAGATCTCCCCGGCAACGGCGCCATAAATCCTTCTTGCTACCTCTTGAGCACTGCGTTGGTTTTCCCTTGAGGAGGAAAGGGTGGTGCAATAAAGCAGCGTAAGTATTTCCCTCAGTTTTTGAGAACCAAGGAATCAATCCAGTAGCAGACCACGCGCGAGTCACCTCGTACCTACACAAACACATAAGAACCTCGCAACCAACGCGATAAAGGGGTTGCAATCCCTTCACGTCCACTTGCAGGCGTGAGATCTGATAGAGATGATAATAATAAGATAAGTATTTTTTGTATTTTTATAATATAGATTGAAAGTAAAGATTGCAAAATAAAATAGATTGGAAACTTGTATGATGGAAAATAGACTTGGGGCCATCGGTTTCACTAGTGGCTTCTCTCAAGATAGCATAAGTATTACGGTGGGTGAATAAATTACTGTCGAGCAATTGATAGAAAAGCGAATCATTATGAGAATATCTAGGCATGATCATGTATATAGGCATCACGTCTGTGACAAGTAGACCGACTCCTGCCTGCATCTACTACTATTACTCCACACGTCGACCGCTATCCAGCATGCATCTAGAGTATTAAGTTCATAAGAACAGAGTAACGCCTTAAGCAAGATGACATGATGTAGAGGGATAAACTCATGCAATATGATATAAACCCTGTTTTTTTTATCCTCAATGGCAACAATACAATACGTGTCGTTTCCCTTTCTGTCACTGGGATCGAGCACCACAAGATTGAACCCAAAGCTAAGCACTTCTCCCATTGCAAGACAGATCAATCTAGTAGGCCAAGCCAAACTAATAATTCGAAGAGACTTGGAAAGATTAGCCAATCATGCATAAAATAATTCAGAGAAGATTCAAATATTGTTTATAGATAATCTGGATCATAAACCCACAATTCATCGGATCTCGACAAACACACCGCAAAATGAAGAGTTACATCAAATAGATCTCCAAGAAAATTGAGGAGAACTTTGTATTGAGATCCAAAGAGAGAGAAGAAGCCATCTAGCTACTATCTATGGACCCACAGGTATGAGGTAAACTACTCACACATCATCGGAGGGGCCATGGAGTTGATGTAGAGGCCCTCAGTGATCAATGCCCCCTCCGGCGGAGCTCCGGAAAAGGCCCCAAGATGGGATCTCTTGGGTAAAGAAGGTTGCGGCGGTGGAAAGAGGGTTTCGTGGTGCTCCTGGATGTTTGCAGGGTATGTGAACATATATAGGAGGAAGAAGTAGGTCGGTGGAGCTATGAGGGGCCCACGAGGGGGGAGGGCACGCCCAGGGGGTAGGCGTGCCCCCTGTCTCGTGGCCGCCTCGTTGATTGCTTGACGTCCACTCGAAGTCCTCTAGATCAGGTTTTTTTCCAAAAATCACATTCCCGAAGGTTTCATTCCATTTGGACTCTGTTTGATATTCCTTTTCTACAAAACATTGAATGGGAAAAAAAACAGCAATTTGGGCTGGGCCTCCGGTTAATTGGTTAGTCCCAAAAATAATATAAAAGTGTAAAATAAAGCCCATTAACATCCAAAAGAGATAATATAATAGCATGGAACAATAAAAAATTATAGATACGTTGGAGATGTATCAGCATCCCCAAGCTTAATTCCTGCTCGTCCTCGAGTAGGTAAATGATAAAAATAGAATTTTTGATGTGGAATGCTTTCTAGAATATTCTTCAATGTATTTTTCTCTATTTTGGCATGAATGTTCAGATCCGGAAGGTTCAAGATAAAAGTTTATTGTTGACATAAAAATAGTAATACTCCAAGTATGCTAATCAAGCAATTATGTCTTATCAAAATACCATAGCCAAAGAAAACTTTTCCCTACAAAGTCATATAGTTTGGCCATGCTTCATTTTCATCACAAAAAATGCTCTCATCATGCACAACCCCGATGACAGCGGCGGATCATCTCGTCGCCGCGCTCCGGTGAAGCGGGAGGAAGGCTCGGGCTGGGCCTGGAGGCCTCCGGAGCCCGTCCTTAGGAGCTGATGTGGTCACGCGGGCCACTTTTGTTTAGCCTTTCCTTTTCCTTGCATTTTTAGAAAAGTAGAGGGCCCTGTTGGGGCATGTACTGATCCATGGTACTTATTGCACTATGCTATGCTTATTGTTCTGATGTATGCTGTTATGTTCATGTCCGGGTAGGTGTGGTAGGATAACTTAGCTTGATACACTTGTGGTAGTCTCGCGCCTCATGATGGCACGCCCTCCATCATCTCGTGAGGTCCCCTTGCTGCTGGCTCAGGGGTTGCTGGCCTCAGGAGACATCGTGAAGCTGCAGAATTATTGGAAAATTTTGTTGGGTGCCCTGTTCTGCCCTGCGCGAGTCCTTAGGCGTGGGCTAGTCGTGGCTTAGTGCATCACTTTGCAGTACCCGGGGGACGGACTTAAGAAGATGCGCAAATCACAAGCTTGTTCGAGGGTGTCTCGTGAGGATAGAAAAAGCCATGGCCCTGGGGGACAGGGCTGTGGTGAAGTGTGTTCGCGGCGCAGGGCGGGCCCGACGCGCACGCACACACATGCCCAGCCCCCACGAGTGAGACGCGCGAGGAAGAGCGACGGGCAACTGCTGCCCCTCCTAGGCCAAGACCGACTGCCAAGAGAAAAGACGAGGGGAAAATCCAACTTGGCAATTGCTACCTCTTGAGCATTGCGTTGGTTTTCCCTTGAAGAGGAAAGGGTGGTGCAGTAAAGCAGCGTAAGTATTTCCCTCGGTTTTCTGAGAACCATGGTATCAATCCAGTAGGAGACCACGCGCAAGTCACCTCGTACCTACACAAACTAATAAGAACCTCGCAACCAACGCGATAAAGGGGTTGCAATCCCTTCACGTCCACTTGCAAGAGTGAGATCTGATAGAGATGATAATAATAAGATAAGTATTTTTGGTATTTTTATAATATAGATTGAAAGTAAAGATTGCAAAATAAAATAGATTGGAAACTTGTATGATGGAAAATAGACCCGGGGCCATAGGTTTCACTAGTGGCTTCTCTCAAGATAGCATAAGTATTACGGTGGGTGAATAAATTACTGTCGAGCAATTGATAGAAAAGCGAATAATTATGAGAATATCTAGGCATGATCATGTATATAGGGATCACGTCCGCGACAAGTAGACCGACTCCTGCCTGCATCTACTACTATTACTCCACACATCGACCGCTATCCAGCATGCATCTAGAGTATTAAGTTCATAAGAACATAGTAACGCCTTAAGCAAGATGACATGATGTAGAGGGATAAACTCATGCAATATGCTATAAACCCCATCTTTTTATCCTCGATGGCAACAATACAATACGTTTCGTTTCCCTTTCTGTCACTGGGATCGAGCACCGCAAGATTGAAGCCAAAGCTAAGCACTTCTCCCATTGCAAGAAAGATCAATCTAGTAGGCCAAGCCAAACTTATAATTTGAAGATACTTGCAAAGATTAACCAATCATGCATAAAATAATTCAGAGAAGATTCAAATATTATTCACAGATAATCTGGATCATAAACCCACAATTCATCGGATCTCGACAAACACACCGCAAAAAGAAGAGTTACATCGAATAGATCTCCAAGAGAATCGAGGAGAACTTTGTATTGGGATCCAAAGAGAGAGAAGAAGCCATCTAGCTACTAGCTATGGACCCATAGGTCTGAGGTAAACTACTCACACATCATCGGAGGGGCCATGGAGTTGATGTAGAGGCCCTCCGTGATCAATGCCCCCTCCGGAGGAGCTCCGGAAAAGGCCCCAAGATGGGATCTCTTTGGTACAGAAGGTTGTGGTGGTGGAAATAGGGTTTTGTGGCGCTCCTGGATGTTTGCGGGGTATGTGAACATATATAGGAGGAAGAAGTAGGTCGGTGGAGCTACGAGGGGCCCATGAGGGGGAGGGCGCGCCCAGGGGGTAGGCGTGCCCCCTGCCTCGTGGCTGCCTCGTTGATTGCTTGACGTCCACTCCAAGTCCTCTGGATCACGTTTGTTCCACAAATCACGTTCCCGAAGGTTTCATTCTGTTTGGACTCCGTTTGATATTCCTTTTCTTCTAAACACTGAAATAGGCAAAAAACAGCAATTTGGGCTGGGCCTCCGGTTAATAGGTTAGTCCCCAAAATAATATAAAAGTGTAAAATAAAGCCCATTAACATCCAAAACAGATAATATAATAGCATGGAACAATAAAAAATTATAGATATGTTGGAGACGTATCAGCAATCCAAAATACAAAGAACTCCAAATTCCATTAAAAATAAAGGGGGGCAACCAACTACAGAAAGCAACCAAATGAACAGTTGCGTCCGGCACCTAGACTAGTCTTCTCACCAACGCGGAGCTAAGTGCTGCCACTAGGACGTGGGAGGGAGCCCTTGAGGCCCGAGGGTGGCTCTCCGGAGACTCCGAGGCATGTACAACCCAACTCAATATTACGTGAGAGTGTCACGAGCGGAGACCTTCATAGGCACTGGGCCTTGCTTCATGGGTAGAATTTTCGGAGGTGCTGGATGTTCTGGGTGTTCTGGATGGGGATCTCGTCCCGCGTCTCCAGGCGCACGGCGCCAGGCCTGGAGACGCGAGCAATCCTAAATGGTCCCTCCCACATGGGTGAGAGCTTATGCGGCCCTTCCCTAGAGGGCATGCGCCTCAAGACAAGATCACCCACCTCGAGCGTCCTGAGTGGACGATGCGGTAGTGGTACCGCCGCAATGCCTGCTGGTACCTTGCCGCCTGGAGCGAGGCTTGACGGCGGCGTTCCTCCCTGATGACCCACAAGTATAGGGGATCTATCGTAGTCCTTTCGATAAGTAAGAGTGTCGAACCCAACGAGGAGCAGAAGGAAATGATAAGCAATTTTCAGTAAGGTATTCTCTGCAAGCACTGAAATTATCGGTAACAGACAGTTTTGTGATAAGGTAATTTGTAACGGGTAACAAGTTATAAAAGTAAAC
Source organism: Triticum urartu (assembly GCF_003073215.2). Classification (NCBI taxonomy): domain Eukaryota; kingdom Viridiplantae; phylum Streptophyta; class Magnoliopsida; order Poales; family Poaceae; genus Triticum; species Triticum urartu. The sequence continues at coordinate 330,557,865 of NC_053026.1, forward strand.
AAGGTGCAGCAAGGTGGCCCAATCCTTTTTGTAGCAAAGGACAAGCCAGGACAAACTCTTATATAAAGGAAAGCGCTCCCGAGGACACATGGGAATTATCGTCAAGCTAGTTTTCATCACACTCAAATGATTCGCGTTCGTTACTTTGATAATTTGATATGTGGGTGGACCGGTGCTTGGGTACTGCCCTTACTTGGACAAGCATCCCACTTATGATTAATCCCTCTTGCAAGCATCCGCAACTACAAAAGAATTATTAAGGTAAACCTAACCATAGCATGAAACATATGGATCCAAATCAGCCCCTTACGAAGCAACGCATAAACTAGGGTTTAAGCTTCTATCACTCTGGCAACCCATCATCTACTTATTACTTCCCAATGCCTTCCTCTAGGCCCAAACAATGGTGAAGTGTCATGTAGTCGACGTTCACATGACACCACTAGAGGAAAGACAACATACGTCTCATCAAAATATCAAACGAATACCAAATTCACATGATTACTTATAGCAAGACTTCTCCCATGTCCTTAGGAACAAACATAACTACTCACAAAGAATATTCATGTTCATAATCAGAGGGGTATTAATATGCATAAAGGATCTGAACATATGATCTTCCACCAAGTAAACCAACTAGCATCAACTACAAGGAGTAATCAACACTACTAGCAACCCATAGGTGCCAATCTGAGGTTTTGAGACAAAGATTGGATACAAGAGATGAACTAGGGTTTGATATGAGATGGTGCTGGTGAAGATGTTGAAGGATATTGACCCCCTCCCGATGAGAGGATCGATGGTGATGACGATGGTGATGATTTCCCCCTCCCAGAGGTATGTTTTCCCGGCAAAACAGCTCCGCCGGAGCCCTAGATTGGTTCCGCCAAGGTTCCGCCTTGTGGTGGTGGAGTTTCGTCCCGAGAGCTTGCTTCTGATTTTTTCCAGGGCAAAATACTGCATATAGCCAAAGATGGGCACCAGAGGCCTGCCAAGGGGCCCACGAGACAGGGGGCACGCCCCGGGGGTAGGGCGCGCCCCCACCCTCATGGATGGTGGGTGGCCCCCCTCTGGTGCTTCCTTCGCCCAATATTTTTTATATATTCTAAAAATTACTCCAGTGGAGTTTCAGGACTTTTGGAGTTGTGCGGAATAGGTCTCTAATATTTGCTCCTTTTCCAGCCCAGAATTCCAGCTGCCGGCATTCTCGCTCTTCGTGTAAACCTTGTAAAATAAGAAAGAATAGGCATAAGTATTGTGACATAATGTGTAATAACAACCCATAATGCAATAAATATTGATATAAAAGCATGATGCAAAATGGACGTATCAACTCCCCCAAGCTTAGACATTGCTTGTCCTCAAGCGGAAGCCGCTATTGAAAAATATGTCCACATGTTTAGAGATAGAGGTGTCGATAAAATAAAATATGGACATGAGGGCATCATGATCATTCTTATAACAACAACATATATATATATATTGTCATATGATTTCTTATGCTAAAGTAACAATTCATTCACAATTTCAAGTATGAATCAGAAACTTCATTGAAAACTAACAAACTATAATCTCAGTCATTGAAGCAATTGCAATTTATCATAACGTCGGACAGAGTCAATATAAGAGCTTTTCAGCAAGTCCACATACTCAACTATCATTTAATCTTTCACAATTGCTAACACTCACACAATACTTACGGGTATGAAGTTTTAATCGGACACAGAGAAAGATAGGGGCTTATAGTTTTGCCTCCCGACCTTTTACCTCAAGGGTAATGTCAACAATAATAGTTCATGAAAACTCACATCCAATTAGATATATATATATATACATATTATATATATATATATATGTATATATATATATATTAGGATCTTTCCAACACACAGTGCTTGCCAAAGGATAAAATGTAACAAAAAAGGAAAGGTGAAGCTCACCATGACTCTTGTATAAAGTATAAGACAAGAATAAAAGATAGGCCCTTCGTAGAGGGAAGCATAGGTTGTCATGTGTTTTTATGGTTGGATGCACGAAATCTTAATGCAAAAGAACGTCACTTTATATTGCTACTTGTGATATGGACCTTTATTATGCAGTCCATCACTTTTATTTCTTCCACATCACAAGATCGTATAAAGCTTATTTTCTCCACACTAATAAATCATACATATTTAGAGAGCAATTTTTATTGCTTGCAACAATGACAACTTACTTGAAGGATCTTACTCAATCCATAGGTAGATATGGTGGACTCTCATGGCAAAACTGGATTTAAGGATATTTGGAAGAACAAGTAGTATCTCTACTTGGTGTAAGGAATTTGGCTAGCATGAGGGGGAAAGACAAGCTCAACATGTTGGATGATCCATGACAATATAATTTATTTCAGATGTAAGAAAGCATAACCCATTACATTGTCTTCCTTGTCCAACATCAACTTTTTAGCATGTCATATTTTAATGAGTGCTCACAATCATAAAAGATGTCCAAGATAGTATATTTATATGTTAAAACCTATCTTTCTTTATTACTTCCTATTAATTGCAACGATGACCAAAACTATGTTTGTCAACTCTCAACAACTTTTATTCATCATACCCTTTATATGTGAAGTCATTACTCTCCATAAGATCAATATGATCTCTATATTTGTTTTTTATTCTTTCTTTTATTCCCTCAAGATCAAAGCAAGGTAATCTAGCCCTTGACTCAAAACTAATCTTTATTATATATAGCTCATGGACTCGATTACATAGAAGGATCATAAAGCAAAACTCAAAACTAAATCATACTAAAACTTTATTCTAGTAGATCAAGATATTACCAAAAGGATCAAACTAAGAAAAAGGGTAAAGATAAAAGTGTGATGGTGATACGATACCGGGGCACTCCCCCAAGCTTGGCAGTTGCCAAAGGGAGTGCCCATACCCATGCATTTATGTATCTTTCTTCGGAGGTGGTGATGAGCTACCTCTTGAGCACTACGTTGGTTTTCCCTGAAGAGGAAGGGATGATGCAGCAAAGTAGTGTAAGTATTTCCCTCAGTTTTTGAGAACCAAGGTATCAAACTAGTAGGAGGCTACGCGCGAGTCCCTCGTACCTGCACAAAACAAATAAATCCTCGCAACCAACGCGATAAGGGGTTGTCAATCCCTACACAGCCACTTAGGAGAGTGGGATCTGATAGATATGATAATATAATGTTTTTTGTATTTTTATGATAAAGATGCAAGGTAAAATAAAAGCAAAGTAAAAAATCAAAGGAAATAACTAAGTATTGGAAGATTAATATGATGAAGATAGACCCGGGGGCCATAGGTTTCACTAGTGGCTTCTCTCAAGAGCATAGGTATTCTACCGTGGGTGAATGAATTACTGTTGAGCAATTGACAGAATTGAGCATAGTTATGAGAATATCTAGGTATGATCATGTATATAGGCATCACGTCCGAGACAAGTAGACCGACTCCTGCCTGCATATACTAATATTACTCCACTCATCGACCGCTATCCAGCATGCATCTAGAGTATTAAGTTAATGAAAACAGAGTAACGCCTTAAGCAAGATGACATGATGTAGAGGGATAAACTCATGCAATATGATGAAAACCCCATCTTGTTATCCTCGATGGCAACAATACAATACGTGCCTTGCTACCCCTACTGTCACTGGGAAAGGACACCGCAAGATTGAACCCAAAGCTAAGCACTTCTCTCATTGCAAGAAAGATCAATCTAGTAGGCCAAACCAAACTGATAAATCGAAGAGACTTGCAAAGATAACCAATCATACATAAAAGAATTCAGAGAAGATTCAAATATTGTTCATAGATAGACTTGATCATAAACCCACAATTCATCGATCTCAACAAACACACCGCAAAAAGAAGATTACATCGAATAGATCTCCACAGGAGAGGGGGAGAACATTGTATGGAGATACAAAAAGAGAGAAGAAGCCATCTAGCTAATAACTATAGACCCGTAGGTCTGAGGTGAACTACTCACACTTCATCGGAGGGGCTATGGTGATGATGTAGAAGCCCTCCGTGATCGATGCCCCCTCCGGCGGAGCTCCGGAACAGTCCCCAAGATGGGATCTCGTGGATATAGAAAGTTGCGGCGGTGGAATTAGGGTTTTGGCTCCGTATCTGATTGTTTGGGGGTACGTAGGTATATATAGGAGGAAGGAGTACGTCGGTGGAGCAACATGGGGCCCACAAGGGTGGAGGGCGCGCCTGGGGGGTAGGCACGCCCTCCTACCTCGTGGCCTCCTCTTTTGTTTCTTGACATAGGGTCCAAGTCTCCTGGGTCTTGTTCGTTGAGAAAATCAAGTTCCTGAAGGTTTCATTCCGTTTGGACTCCGTTTGATATTCCTTTTCTTCAAAACCCTAAAATAGGCAAAAAAAACAACAATTCTGGGCTGGGCCTCCGGTTAGTAGGTTAGTCCCAAAAATAATATAAAAGTGGATAATAAATCCCAATAATGTCCAAAACAGTAGATAATATAGCATGGAGCAATCAAAAATTATAGATACGTTGGAGACGTATCAAGCATCCCCAAGCTTAATTCCTGCTCGATCTCGAGTAGGTAAATGATAAAAACAGAATTTTTGATGCGGAGTGCTACTTGGCATAATTTTAATGTAATTCTTCTTAGTTGTGGTATGAATATTCAGATCTGAAAGATTCAAGATAAAATTTCATATTGACATAAAAATAATAATAATAATACTTCAAGCATACTAACTAAGCAATTATGTCTTCTCAAAATAACATGGCCAAAGAAAGTTCATCCCTACAAAATCATATAGTTTAGCCATGCTCCATTTTCGTCACACAAGAATGCTCTCATCACGCACAACCCCAATGACAAGCCAAGCAATTGTTTCATACCTTAGTAATCTCAAACCTATAAACTTTCAGGCAATATATGAGCGCGAGCCATGGACATAGCACTATGGGTGGAATAGAATCACTACAAAAAAATACACTTCCGTGATGATACGTGTTTGTCATAGTAGCTCGCGTTTTCTGTCATGCATGTACATCCATGATGGTTTTATGAAAGAATCAAGATAGTCATACCTGTGCTATCGTAGAAGTGTTCCATGACATTACCAAAATTATCATCACGGAAGTGTCCACTTCCATGACGATAAATCGCGCGTCACAGAAGTGCTGTCGTCAAGGGTGACTGACACATGGCATCCACCGTAACGGAACGCTGTTAAGCTATCGGGTCGGGTTTTGGATACGATAACCCGTTAACAGCCCCGACCAATGGGGATTTTCCACGTGTAAAATCATCATTGGCTGGAGGAAACACGTGTCGGCTCATCACTGGGACAGATGTCATCCACTCATTGGACAGAAGGCGCCTATGATACGTCGACACATGGCACGGCCCAACAGAGGCCCATTCCTATGAAAAGGCTGGCCTGTTTGACTTGGTCAAAAGGTGGCGGGCCGGCCCATGGAAAGCCTGTTAACGGCATGTTCGCATATAGCCCATTTACAGCCCGCTAACCCAAGGCCTGTTACGCCCTATTCAAATTAGGCGCAGTAGCGTCATCTGGGCCATCCAATATGATTCCAGCCCGTTTTCACTTTTGGCCCATGTATGGCCCATGACGTCTTTCGGCCCATATGAGGCCCTATGTAACTCTTGGCCTATTAACGGCCCGTGGTGAAACTGGCCCGTAATGAATAGTGTATCACTTTACACCCATTAATGGCCCGTGGTGAAACTGGCCCATACAGAACAGTGTATCACTTTATACCCATTAACGGCCAGTTATTCCGTTGGGCCGTTTCCAGCCCATGTTATCTTTCGGCCTTCTCAGAGCCCATTTATTCTTTGGCTATTTTCCAGCATTCGTTTACTTACGGCCCGTTACTGTCATTTTCTGCTTGTGGGCCAAATTCAGCCCGTGGTTACAGTCGGCCCATTTGTGGTCCATTAATACGTTGGGCCGTTTTCATAGTGTCATCAAATACGAACTATTAACGATGGCCCATTATGGTCGGCCCATGAACGGACAATTCCAACTCTAGCCCGTTTACGGCCAGAATGCGGTCTGTTTGGCCCATGTTTGGCCAATCGATCATACAGCCCGTATAAGGCCCATTGATGATACGGCCCATAGAAGGCCCATTGTTTCTACGGCCCGTAGAAGGCCCATTGTTTCTATGGCCCGTATAAGGCCCACTGTTTCTACGGCACGTAGAAGGCCCACTGTTTATATGGCCCGTAGAAGGCCCACTGTTTCTACGGCCCGTAGGAGGCCTAGTGTCACTACAATAAATATTAGCCCATGGTTATTGTGGCCTAGTTCTAAAAAATAGGTTATTGCAGCCACTAGCAAACCACAGAAAAAGAACTGCACTGACCACAAGCAAACAAATAAACAAGACAACAAGGAAATAATTAAGCAAGCAACTTACACTAGGCTATCACGGCTATTACACATATTACATCCACTGGGCATCAAAGTTCGCCACCAGTGCAAATATAGGGAACACAGCAGCATATAAACGCCGCAGCAAAACATGTCCAGAACTGAAACCACTTCAGAAGAGCTCAAGAAACAATATCCTGGGTACCCATAATGCTGGCAAGATGCTTAGCAAGCTTATTAACTTTCTCTTGTTTGGCGCTTAAGTCCTCCAGTGCATGCTGTTGCACCAGAAAGTATGCATCTGAATTCTGCAGGGACTTCCTCAGTCCTTCGGCTTCCTGTCGCATAACATCTGATCGATGTCTTTCAACTTGAAGTTGAGACTCAAGAAGTCGAACTGATTCAGGCAACGAGTTCGAAGAGCTGGTGCCAGTAGTGGTAGCCAGTAACTCGAACACTACATCAAGACAGGACTTTGGGGTTGTCTCAGTGTCTTCAATATAGTTTTTATCAGCTTTCTTCGAGACCAACAGGGATGTCTCACTGTCTTGAACCTTATCTGCATTACTTCCTTTACCATTGCATAATAGGGTACTCTTCTCCAATATTTTATCCGCGTTCTAAAAGAGAAACAAACAAACACATCTCGGGTTTACAATGTAGTATATGAAACTCATTTTGGTAAACCAGTTCAGTAGTAAGGTGGACAGGATAACAACATGAAACAAACATATATCTATGTAGTATGGTCACTGTATGGTCTATATCATTCTAGTTTATGTTGCCAAATCAAGATAGATACAGTTTGAATCATATCTATTTAAGACAAAGCAGCATAGACAAAATATAAGTGTGGGAAACTACACAGCAATAACAACAGTTGCAATGTGCATGGCATGAGAACATAACTGTTTATTCAATTGAAACTGAAATCAACATAGAGCAAGTTACAACAGAAAACAGCCAAACACATTGAAGAAACAGGTTTAAAACATACCTGTTGCGCCATTGGAGTTTCAATTGCATCCTTCAAATTTGAAATTAGTTGGTATTAGTAAATACAGTGATGCAAGAGCAAAGTAGTATGAACAATAGCTATGGAACCTGACCTAAGAACAATTCTTATTCTGCTTTAAGCGTTGACTTCGGGTTCGGAGTGGTGGTCCTCGTGATTTGGGCACTGCACTTGCCTTACTAACTGCTCGTGTTTGGATGCTCTGTGGTGGAGACGATGTTGTGTCAACGGGAACTGGGTGTCTATCTGTTGGGGTTGGGGTTAGAAGGGGTGTAGCTGGTTCTCTGTCCAACTAGGTAGGGGTACAATCTGCATGAGTGTGGGTTATGTGTGGTGGGGCTGGTTCTTGGGCAAGTACAACCGTGGTTCTATCTGCATCGACAGGTAGCACGATCTTTTCTGAAGACCGTGTTTTTACTCCCACAGATACTGCCATCACTCCCTCCAATTGAAATGGCTGATAAACAAGAAAAGTAATTGAATGTACAGACATTGTAAGATAGACAGATGCAATGGATAGTAGGGAAGAAAATAGGGCATGAAATAATTCACATTTATGTTGTCTAAGCAAACAGAATAGCAGGACATAATTTCACATATATGATGGCTAATTAAACATGATAGCATGACACAATTTCACATGTATGATGGCTAACTAAATAGGATAGAATGACATACTTCAAAATATGATGACTATGTAAACAGGATGACATGATATAACTATACGATGTGTCTATTAAAGTGGTTGGCATGCCATAAATCACAAACATGTCATCGATGGAAACATGATGGCATGATATAATTCACGGATAGAATGAAATAATTTAAAATATGATGACTATGTAAACAGGATGAGATGATATAACTATATTATGTCTTTAGAAAATGGGTTGGCATGCCATAATTCAGATACATGCTGTCTATGCAAACATCATGGCATGACATAATTCAAATATATGATTTATATACTAAGGAAGTGAGCAGAGGGCAATCACATATATGATGTGTCAACTAAGGAGATGGCATCCAATATTGTGTATATGATGTAAAAACTAAGCATTGCAATACAACATATGCATTATATGAGTAATATAACCCTGCCAAGTTTGAGCATACACCTCAGGGGGATAATAGGACTGGTCATCTGCCCCTGAATCCTCCTCTGAAGAGCTATCTGTAACTAGCAAGATATCTGCTTCAGCAGGTAGCATTGTCTGCTCTGAAGACCTTGTTTTCACTCCAGATTTCTCCATCACCAATTCAAATGGCTGATGCACAGGAAGAGCAGATGAATATACAAACATTGTCGACAAAAGCAATGAGAAATACAAAAAAAGGACGGCATGATATAATTCACATATATGAAGCTTGCCTAAACAGCATGGCATTGCATAATTCACATACATAATGCCTTGCAACAAGATAACATTGCATAATTCACATATATAATGTCTTGCAACAAGATGGCATTGCATAATTCACATATATGGTAATTAGACACTAAACAAGTGGCATTCACACAAAGCATGTCTAAACTAAGCAAATGACATAGCAATGCAAGATACCATACGCATGATATGAGCAACATAACCCTGCCAAGTTAGGGCATGCACCTCGGGGGGAAATATGACTGGTCATCTGTCTCTGAATCCTCCTCTGAGGAGCTATCGGTAACCAGCAAGACATGCGCTTCGTCAGATAGCATTGTCTGCTCTGAAGACCTTGTTTCCACTCCAGATTTTTCCATGACCGTGCCGAATGGCTGATGCACAGGAAGAGTAATTGAATGTACTAAAATTGTTGACAAATTTAACACGTAATAAAAAATGATGGCATGATATAATTCACATATAAGATGACTGGCTAACCAAGGTGGCATTGCAAAATTCACATATATGATGCCTGGCTAGACAAGATGGCATTGCATGATTCACATATATGATAAAGAAACTAAACAGATGGCATTGATAGAAAGCATGTCTAAACTAAGCAGATGACATCTTTAATGTATACAGTAAGCAATGCAAGGCACCATATGCATGGTATTACCAACATCAGCATGCCAAGTTAGAGCGAAGACCTCATGGGGTAAATAGGAGTGATCTTCTCCTTCTGAATCCCCCTCAGAACAGTTATCTTCCTCTTGATTACGATCCGGAATGGGTGGAGGGGGGCTGCCTTTGCGCCCACCATGGAACGACGTCTGCATGAAATTTTATTGCCACACAAGGCTCATCTCTTTTGCTCTACATGATCAGTTCCATTGTGTACAATAACTGGCATGCATAGGAATAAAACATAGTGAGATTATGTAAGGAGTGCATGCACAAATCCAGAGTGATGGTAGCAAACTGTGGACAGACCCAAAACCAATGATAGCAGGCAGATAATAGCTTTAGTTAAAAAATACAGATAATGGCTCCTTTAATGTTTGTTTGCACCCAACATGAAACTCATAGTAGACACCGGAGATTAACCAGATAGTAGACAAATAGTACTGATTGCTGCCCCAATATGTACCCACAACCATTTAAAAACTCAAGTTTCAGCATTAGTTTGGACCTGACTTGGAGTCTAATAGGTGAACACGACGATAATGTAGCATGTCATCACATTAAGCGATGCATAACGTAAGCAGACACAGAAGAGTGCGACCTCTCTTGCGGACCCGTGTAGTCCTCAAGGTCATCTGCTTAGTTGATGATGGTAATGTAGTTGCCGTGGCTTCCGACAGCGGGGAAGAAGATCTGAGGCGGCGAAAGACAGTCTGGAGAGCGGATCCCTGCTATGGTGAACCCTTCTGTCGTTGGAGCAGCCGAGCTAAAGTGGAACACAGCGCCGCAGGAGCAGGACAAATCACACAAGGTTTTCTTTGACACATATCTGTAACAGAAGTAATTGAGTAAGGGCTTGTTTGAATTTGAGGATTCTAACAATGCAGGGATAGGAAATAGACAGGAATAGGATAGGAATGCACGTGCAAAATAGAGAATTTAAAAACATAGGATTTCTGCCAATCTGGGTGTTTGATTCACAACAGTTGGAAGATCACAGCATGCAAAAAAGCACGGTGAGATTAAGTCAAACCACAAGAAAATGTACGGTTATAATGCTATTATGCTACTATCTCTTAGTCTTGTGCTTGATGAATAGGAATATTAAAAGGAGGATAAGTGGAATTAGAATTCCTACGGTTTTTCTTTCAAGGAGACACTAAAGGAACAAATCCTACAGTTTTTCTTTGCTCCATTCCTTTGCACCAAATTCATGAAAAGTATTACCATAGGAAACTTTCCATTTCCGATGTTTTTCATTCACTTTTCCTTTCAAGCACTGGCGATTCTAGTAGGCAGGCTTGAGCAAGGAAAATCCTACACTAAAAAAATGTTTGTTTGCTATTTCTATTACTTTGGACCCAGGCCACTGCCATACTAGCTCAACTCCCAGGCCCATCGACAAATGCACAGCTCAAACACGCAGAGATAAATAATGATGGCGTTCAAGAGAGTCCATCACGGATAGCTAAGTTGCATGGTACCTCACTACTTGTCATATAGTAGGATAAAATAATCGTATTTCCTGTTACTATGAGTGCTTAGTGGACAATATATATAACATGTAGAGTAAAAAAGAGATGCAACAAGTGTACAACCTCTTTGGCGAAGCCATGTCGATCTCAGCGTGATTGGGTTGGCCGGTGAGGATGCTCCGGCTGACTTGGCTGTCGGAGGAGGGGAAGAAGATCTTAGGCGTCTGGAGATGGAGCCTGAGGTACTGCTCTGCTGTGATGGAGGGTTTTGTCGTTGGAGCAGCTCCGGTGAGTTGTACGATGCCGAGGCTGAACCAGGACAAGAGAGACAACGAACAACGTTAACCTGAGTGGAATTCTAATAGCATCTCCAATACATGACGTAAAATACATAACCCCAAAGTGCTAGATGTAAAATACATCAGCCGCTCATCTCTGAACTTAACTGTCGAAACTGAATTTAACTGTCGAAACTGAACTTAACTGTCGAAACTGAATTTTGCTCTCGAAACTGAATTTTGCTGTCAAAACTGAACGCACTAGCAAGGTGAGGCTACACGTCGATCGACTGACTTTTTCATCTCTGGTCAGTCGATTTTGCAGCCGTTGGATACGAAATCAACGGCCTGTGGTTCATCTTCAACCTCCACCCCCCTGAGCCGCCAGCCACCACCGGCCAAACAGCAGCCCCCCGCCGCCCGCGGCCGGCGGTGCGCCGCCCCCCCCCCCCCCGAAAACCCCCCCCCCCCCGGGTCCCCCCCCGCCCCGGCCCTCCCCCTAGCCCCCCCCCCCCCCCGTGCCAAGCTTTTTGTCCGGCTATCCCCATGCCACCGCCCCGCCAACGCCCTGCCACCGCTGAGGACCACCGCCCCCATCCTGAACCCTATGATAGATAGTGGGGTACCTCTGCGGCGAGCCCCCCTCCCCGCTATGGCTGGTTCTTCCTTCACCCCGGTGAGCCCCCCCACTCCCTGAAAATTGACTGACCCAAAAGTCGATTCAGTCGACTGAAGTGTAGCTAAATCGGAGCAGCATCGCAAGCAAGAGCAAGAGCGAGAGCAGCAGCGCGAGCAAGAGCAATAGCAAGAGCAGACCAGGAAGGGGACCGAGAGAAAGAGCAGAGCAACAACGCGAGCGAGAGCGAGAGCTAAAGCAGCAGCAGCTCCTACTGATGTGGACGTCGCCGCCGAGGGAGCGACGCCGTGGAGGAAGTGGCCGGAGATGCCACCGTGGATGGAGCTGCGCCGTGTCGGCTCGGGACCGAGCACCGGCAACACCGTGAGATCGAATCAACAAGAAAATGCGGCGATTAGTGTACAACCTCTTTGGTGGCGCCGATTAGGCCGCAGCTTCATCCGAGGAAATAGTGATGATGATGCTCTTCCGGTGGTGCAGGTGAAGACGGCGGTGTTGGAATAGAGGTGGCGCGAAAGACAAGGGGAACGTCGAGGCAGCTCCTTGGAGGTGGAGGACGGGGTGGCTGAACCGGCGGGACGATGAGATCGACGACGGATCCTCATCCGGTACGGTGGATGAGGGACGTTGAGGTGTTGCTGTGGACGACATCGTCGGGGAAGAGGCTCCGGCTGGGTGGCAGACGGAGCAGGGTGTGGGGTTTCGTCGCGGGTTTTCGCGGCCTCGGTGTATGAATGGGTGGGCAGATGGGATGGCAGTGGGGAACCATTGTTTAGAGATGCGCTTGTCCGAAATGTGGGGTAAGTTACGAAAGTACCCCCACCGATTTGAGGCGGTTCTTTCGGTTCAGGGGTACCACAGGCATTTCGCGTGTCGGGATTTCACATGAGGTGGGAGTTTTCACGCGCGTTGTAATTTCGGAATAGCAAGGCGCGGGTTGAGATGGAGGGAGTTGTCGGAGCACAACGAGACAAAGATATATCTTAAATATTTCGGGCTAACAAGGCGCGGGTTGAAGAGGCGGGAGTTTCGCAGCACGATAGACAGAGACGCTAGCTTGAATTTTCGGCATAACAAGGCGCGCTTGAAATTTCGGAAAAACAAGCTTAACGTGTACCCAAAAAAAGACAATTTGCACCTCAACATGCACAACACACACACAAACACCATTTAGACTAGAGTAAGGTATATGTGCATTGCACACATGAGATTTGGGAACCAAATTATGAATAAATACCACATTATAGCATGCAAGCTTTGAGTCATATATGCATGATGTAGATGTTCGTTTAATTCTTATAGTTCATTTCATTGAAAATCATCTAGTTTTTTTATAAGAAAGCTAATCTATTTTAAGATTCATGGAATTGTGCGTCGTAAGACATAAAGTAAAAACAAATAATGGAAAATCATGTAGAAAAACATTTGGGCAATTCTGATACGGAAGATTCTAGAACAAATAAGAAGTGCTTGTGTTTTGATGTTTGTGCATTATGCTTAAGTTCAACCATGGAGTCTTCTAGATTATACATGTGGCGAAATCTGGTGGAATCTAGATGATATCTAATGGCCAGTAGTGCTCAAATTTGCCATCTTTGGACCATCGGATTCGCCTCATCCAATGACCATCTTTCAAAGTTAAAGTTACCCGCACACAATATAAAAAAATATAAAATATAATATATATATATATAGGGGTATAGATATAGATATGTGATGCGAAAGCCGCCCATCATCTCCAACTAGAATAGTGTGTCCATGCACGGATGAGACGTGGCCAAATGATGTGTGCCATCGGTATCTCAAATTCAAATCAGTCTGACCTTGTTCAATGTGTATACATTACAACATGCTCGTTTCCAAACCACATCGCGCAGATCTTCGTTATATTCATGCATGCATGGGTTTCAAACATCAGGATCTCTTATTCAAATATTTGAATTCAACTTTACATTGATTATGACCTCACCTATTCTTTTACACCCACACAGTAGTCTTCTCTTTATAATTGTACCACTAACTTTCTCTCATGCATGCATGCACACACACTACCAATCGGCATTATCCATCGCACGCATGCAATCTTTTTCTTCAGGTCGGTCTCCCATGAAGGCAGACACCCACACACATCCCCCTCTCCATCATTTCGGGCATTCTTTATCTCTCATGCGTGCATGCGCAACGATCGATGTTCCTCTATGTATGTGTGTATATAGCTAGGTCTTTCATAGTTTTCCACACAAACCGATCAATCGATATATCCAGTGAGGTCTCACCCTCTTTCCCACGTCCACATCGATCAATCTATACCTCTCTATATAGGATTAACATATATAGCTGATACACCCACATTAATTATATGTCCAACGTCCCCCTCTCATCATCCATGCCTTCCGCTTCATCTCTCAGATGCGTGCACAATGGCGAAGACAGGGGGCAGTAAGGGCCCTGCCCCCTCCCCCCTACATCACTATATATCGAGGCTAATATGAATGTGATCATTAGACAATCGCTGCTAAAAATGGTTTAAGTTCATGAATTGACCCTCCTCGTAAAGGATTAGCAATGCTTGGTCCCTAGCTCATTTATTTTTCATGGCTCCGCCACTGTGCGCAACATTGCACGTGTTCGCCTCCTCTCTCTAAATATCGATCTTGCACTTGTGCATTCCTTCATAGTATCCCTCCACTCGGCCCCTCGCACCATCTTCTAGCCCCCACCGGATTTTGCCACATGTACAATCTAGCAGACTCCATGGTTGAGCTTAAGCATAATGCACAAACCTCAAAACAACAGTGGTTCTCTTTTGTTATAGAATCTTCCGTATCATAACTGCCCAAGCTTTTTTCTAGTTGAATTGCCATTATTTTTTTTACTTTATGCTTTACAACACACAATTCCATGAATCATAAAATAGATTAAGGGCTTCTTTGATTCAAAGGATTCTCAAAGGAATTTTGGAGGATTCTAATCATTAGGAATTTTTCCTATCTTGGTTGTTTGATTCGTAGGATTGTAAACCATAGGAATTTTTCCATATGATTCATTTGCACTAGATTTCATAAGAAACATCCCATCCACTCAAACCTCTTTGAAAGAATTCTGCATTTTTTATGCACAATCAAACACTCGTACAATCCTGTAGGATTCAAGACAACATTCCACTATAATCCCATGTTTTTCCTATTCCCGCGTTCTTAGCTTTTTTATACAAACTAATTGATTTTGAATGAGATGAACTATAAGAATTAAACGGAGGGCTACATTAGGCATATATGACTCAGAGCTTACATGCTATAGTGTGGTATTTATTCATAATTTGGTTGCAAAATCTGATGCATGCAATGCACGTGTACCTTACTAGTACTTCGAGTATGTGCAAAACACGTAAATTAGAATACCAATGGCACTCTACACAGTGTCTCTCTTACAGTTCATGAAGCCACATGGCACATGTGGAGGTGTTGTCGTGACCTCCTTGCGTGGATTGATCACAGTGACGTGCTACTGGTTCCAGAAGAATGTACTCGTCCTCCCTGAGCCATATTGGCGGTACATGCACGAAGCAAAGATGTGCACGCACGCCACGCATGCACTCATTCCCTCGCACGCACGCGCGGGTACACGGGCGGACGCAATTTTGTACCAAGATCCACCCCATGTGATAATTTGATGCGTGTAAAGTCGTTCACTTCATTGATGGTCAATTAATACAGCGCATGCAAATTGAGTGGATGTGAGGGCAGAAGAAAAACATTATTACTCCACTGCGCGCATGCGAGTAGTTAAATCGTGGGTTGCTAGTAGTACTTCCATTGGTCTCCTTCATATTTTGTGCCAATTTTTTACAGTAGCATAATATTTACGCATTTGAGAAGTGTAGTACTTGAAATTTATGTTCTGCTAAACTCATCGGGAGCCGTTTGGGGCCTCGAAACCAAAACCATCAATTAATATTTACCTTGTTCCCATCACATTCGAAAGCCTGCTCACACCTACTAGTACGTACCAAACCTGAACGTGTTCCCACTATGCAGGTATTAGTACTAGTGCTAGTACTTAGGTTATAAAAAGGGGAACTACCTAACCGAAAATTACTCTACCTTTCCTCCTCATAAGTGCTTCTTCTTCGTCTGTCGTTGCCATGGCCGGTGAGCAGAGCTCTAGGTCGAGAACTACCCGTAACAAGGGAGCGGCAACCAAGGCTGCGGCAAAAAAAGAGAGGGCTCGCCGCCACGCAGAGACCTCGAAAGATCTCTCGCGGGCAGGCGATGGCTCCTAGGAGTGCCCTAGCCGCGGAGGTGAACATGCCGAGCCGGCGGAGCTGGAGTCGTTATCCCTCGATGGCATGCCCGATCAGCTCAATAAGCACCTCAATAAGCAGAAGGAGTTCATCCAAGGCTTGATGGAGTTGCTGAAGGAGAGCCTCGACGACATGCCTGCTGAGCTCAATCAGCAGGGCAGTTGACCGCCGGCTTGGTGATGCTGCTGAAGAAGAGCAATGCCTCGGAGAAGAAGGCGACTCGCGAAATCCTATGACTTCAGGAGGACAAGGCGAAGCTCTGCCACGAGATCGACCTATTGAAGGAGAAGAACGCCAGCTGGAAGAAGCTGCATGAGAATAGTAGTTCCTCGATGAAGATGTTGCAGGCCCTCGTCATGGAACAGAAGGAGGAGTTGGCGAAACTCCGCACCGAGCACCCGGCTGCTGTCAAGGTACATAATGTGGCTGTGGAACAGATGATGAAGGCTTGCGTCGAGAAATCCCGCGTCATGGACAGAATGAAGAAGATGGTGGAGGAGACGCGCAAGGAGATGGAGGTCGTGGAGGCGATGAAGAAGCAGTTACGACTCCGCGGCAAATTAGATCATTTGGGGTGATAATCTTCCTTCTTCTTTTGCTCCTGTGTTTCATCTTTTGCTTCGGGTGTTTCGCCGCACGTGTCACGTTCTCTGCGAGGCATGAATAGAACAATGGTTTTTTTGAGGGAATGAATAGAACAATGCTAACAATGAGATGACTAGCAAATTAGATCATTTTTATCGCCATATGGCACTGAGATGCCATGTTTCGTGCTCCTCCGTCGCAGTACTACTCCAGTGGAAAACTTGAGTATACCGCACGGTTCTTTGCTCCTCCTCGATCAGGTCGTTGAGGCATTTATATGAGCAGTCAAATCACAAGGCCCCGCCTTCCAGTAGTAATGAGCCGTCAAATCACAAAGGCCCTCACCTCTCGTGAAACCGACCAAGCTAGACTGCCCCGCCCTCTAGCCTTTTAAAAAATGTATACTTTTGTATAGCAGTAGTATCGATGGATTGCGCCATGGAGCAAAACTTGAAACTAAAAAAAAGGTGGTACATATAGAGAGCGCTCGTCGCCAAATTATGCATATAGTACTATTAAAAAGGCTAGTCACAATAATGGTGTCCAGCACAACCCACCCCTCAAATAAAACTAAGAGGGTGCTTGGATACATTTTAGTCCCATGACTAAAAGTAGTGGGACTAAAACATGCTAGCCTCACCCATGCTTGGATCCAAATACTAAAAAGGCTAAAATCAAGTTAATGAGAATTTATTATTCTCCAAACCCTCCAATCCAGAACTCACCTGTGTTAAAGGAGAGGAGTTAAATGAGTAGAGAGAGGACTAATCCACATTTTAGTAGGGGTACCCCTGACTAAAAATTCTTACTCTCAAGACTAGTTTTAGCTCCTCTTTAGTCACGGGTGCTTGGAACTTTAGCCTCTTATATTAAAGAGACTATTTTTAGTCAGACAAAAATAAGTCCCTTGGATACAAGCACCCTCTAAGCATCCTGGAATTCTTTGACAAAACTAAGCACCCTGAAATTCTTTGACAACTAAACTGCTGGCTATATGATGTTGGCCATATATATTGTACGTATATAATGTGAAGAAACGAGTGGTAGTACTATACCAACTAAAAGATGAAATGTAAGAAATACTAGTATGTACGTACTGAAGAGTTAAAGTAACGAGAAGAAACATAACATAGTTCTGTTGGGGGCTCAGCACAACACACCCCTCAAATTAAATTAAGCACACCTGAAATTAAACTTTGCAACTATTCCGGTAGACACTGCATTAGAACCACCATGAGCAATGACACTGCCACCTTACTCGGAGTCCTCGTCCACGTCCTCGACTTCGTCCTTGTCCCTCTTCCTCTTGGCCGATACTTCTTTGCTTGAACCGCACAGTTGGCTATTGCTCTTCATCCAACCCGTGTAGATATTGAAGCAAAGGTAGCCATCCATTGCAGCATAGTGGATGTGGTCTATATCTAGTACATTTCACTGCCATGCATGACGATGAAACGTGTATGGAGGTTTCTCCACTTTACCGTACGAAGGATGAACCATGGCTCCTGCCAGGGTCAGCATTGAAGGCTGACGAGAGGACACCAGCCGATTCTTCTGGAGGTCGAAGGTGTTGCCTACAACGGGGCCTATCTTCTTTGTCGTTACCAAAGTCTACAGTAACGAATTTGACTGGGTTGCTCTCGAGGAAGTCCTTAAAATCCTGGCACTCAACGTCGGCATGGCATATGTGGTAGACCAAGCATAAGTCATGCATGCAAACCTGGATCATGACGGTCTTCTTCCTCTCTTCATCCTTTAGATCCTTCTCTCGTCCCAGGACTATGGTGTACTCAACATCTAGCCCTGCGACCCACTCATCATCTGAATCTTCGAACATGCGTCTGAAGCGAGAAAGGCATCCTTTCACCGTCGCGGAAGAACGGGTGTAGATGACGTCGAACTCATCGCCAGTGATGGTTCTAACCTTGTACTCACCGCCGATCGTGGAGATTTGGGACGCCATGGATTTGGGAGGAGGTTTAGGATTAGTGGAACTGCCGTAATGTGAATGGACGGGACGAGTACGAGCGAACCACCGTAGTATTGAAGGACGTGCGGGGACGAGTAGGAGCGGCATTAATTAATTGAATCGTCTCACCTCCCTCCGCATGCAGCCGCATGCAAGCCTCACACGCACATCCCTAGTGCATGCTACGACTGGGTATTTATTTCTCCCAATCAGCGTACGCAACAAGCAGCGGAATCAGTGTAATATGTGGTGATTTAATTATAGCGGGACTAATAAAAATGGGACTAATATGTGGTGATTTAATTATCTTCTCCTCTTAAACTACCGCCGCTCCTCTCATGTTCCAATCTAAATGCAGCAACGCTCCTCTCCTCTTCCATTTCAACACCACTGGCCCTCCTCTCCTGTTCCAGTCCAAAACCAGCATCGCTCCTCTCCCGTTCTAATCCAAAACCAGCACTGCTCCTCTCCTCTTCCATTCAAAAACCACCACCGACGAGTGAAGGTGCTGTGGAGAAGTAGATCGATGGAGGAGTACAACCAATACGTGAGGATCGCAGATGGTGACCCTGTGAAGCTAGCTAGGATGTTGGAGATACAGTCTTGGTTTGACAACAAGGACCAACTAGCGGCGACGGCGACATCCATGGCCAAATATCTGCAATAGAGCGAAAAGGCGGCGATACTCCCGGAGGGAGTCGCGCCGGAGTACATGGAGCTGCTCCTCTGGGCCATGGAGCAAACAGATTCACCGAATCCGATCATGAGGGAGCGGTGGTGGGAGTATCGATCCCAGATGGAGCATCCACCAGAGATTGAAGGATCGAGCATCTACAGGGTGCCGTTTGTGAGGGTGTCCTGCCAGAGCGAGCCGGTGGAGTCTTCGTCGACCGAACCCAACTGCAAGAGGAGAAAAGCAGTTGGCCCGATGACGCTTCCCCGCCATCGTCTCCCTCGCCGTTCACATCATCTCACGGGGAGGCTATCTGCCGCCGAGGAATAGGAGGGGGCTGCCCCCCCGGCCCAATAGTTGGGAAGGTTGTGAATTGTCAGGAGGAGCTTAGGGTTGTCAGTATTTGTAGGTTGTGAATTGTGTTTTGTGTTGTGTATTTTGAGAGTACTTTCAAATATGAATGTCTTTTGAATTTCAGATTTGAAGTATTGAGCATATGAAGTATTTTATGAATTCTAGAGATCTATTTTTAGCACTTAAAAAATGTAGTTTCATAGGAGTATAAAAGTGCAGACAATGTGATTCTCAGAGAAGAAAGTGCAAGTTTCAGTTTCAGATAAGAAACTGCAAGTTCAGTTTCAGATAAGAAACTGTAACTTTTAGAGGTAGAGCATTTATATTAACACGGCCTTTTCAAACAGGGTTAACATCATGTTGGAAGTTTTATTCATGGTCGAAAATGGAACTACCAGCCAGTTAATATCATGCTGATCAACATTCATGCATAGCACATCTTCATATGATGCGCAGTCAAAATGCCCACACAATGTCGAGTGTGTGAAACACAGAGAAAACGAGGGACAAAGTTTAGGCAAGTGTTGGACGTGGTTTTGGGCTGCCCCGTCTAGGCTTTCATTTAACATGCGCAGCCCACAACCTCGGATGGGAGGTCCATAGGCCTGTTTGTATTTTCTTAGGGCTGTCATGTATCGACCGGCCTATGGACCTCCCATCCGAGGTTTTATTTTTGGCAGCCCAATTTATGTATTTTTTTTTGAAGAAAACGCAGAGGTCTGTTCTATTTTTCTATATAAGAATAGGAACGCCAGGTCCAACTTATGTTTCCCTTCTAACTATATTATATATATTTAAGTTATTTTATATGTTATTATATATTATTTTTATTGTCATCATATATTTAACAGATACTTACATATGTAAGAAAACAATATCCCACATCTTATTAACTTATAAAAATAATGTCTTAACAAATAAATCCTGGATTGTTTTGGCACAAAAATCCTAGTGATTGTGTACAAAAGCTTGGTAAGATTTAAGGACGAATGTAATAATATCACTTATTATTTAAATATATTTATAACAAAATGCTCAGCCCCTTTTTATTTTTTGATAACATTGCTAGCCCAACCCAACATTATAGTTAGGATCAACCCAGCAAAATCGTGTATTTCGAGAAAGTGCAAATGGCCTGTAATTTTTTAGGAAATAAAATAAATGGGCCGCATAGACTCTGCATTATTTGTTCACCCAGCCCAGCTAATGGCTGTAATTCAAAAAAAGAAGATCAAATTGACTGTAAATTCTACCGCGCAAAAAAAGACTGTAAATTCTGAAAAAAAATGGGTTGAATACATGCCACATTTTTGGAGGCTGAAATGTGGGCTAATAGGTCGAAGCCAACACAAGTCGTTGTCAATTTAGTCAACAAATGATTTTAACATGTTAGCCGTTGGATTTACATCCAACGACCGGCATCCATCTTCAATCTCTCGTCTTCTTCCTCCAGTGCCGCCGGGACCACCTCCCGCCTCCTGCTGCTAGCAGCTTTGCTTAGCACGCTTCGCTATGAAGCGCTACTCTACCGTTGGCCAGGCCATCCCTCCACCCCTCCACACCTCCTGTTCTTCTCCACCGAGTGCCAAACCACACCGCACTAGAACTAGTTAACCCTCGTACACCTCTCCGTCTGCGACTCTACTCCCGTGTCTTCCCATCTCTGGCTCGTTGCTGTCCGGGGCCTCACCGTCGTCCACCACCTTGGATGCGCTCGGCGCGGCGTGGTTAACGTGGTCAATGAACGACACCATCGGAAGTAGACTGTGTGTGGAAAGGCTGACAGCTGGGTCCACGGCCGCACACAAGGAAATGGCTCCTTATTACGCGCAAAATAATGATTCCTCCACCTGACATCTGGGACCCACCGGAAGGGCCTCTGTATTTCGCGAAAATAACGTGCCCCCGCTAACATGTCGGACCCACCAGCTATCTTCGCACGCAAGGAAGTGCCTCCTTATTACGCACAAAAAATGAATATTCCCCCTGCCAGCTGGAACCCAGGATAGTGGGAGGCTGACTTGTGGGCCTACCAAGTTGACGGGTGATACGTCTCCAACGTATCTATAATTTTTGATTGCTTCATGCTATATTATCTATTGTTTTGGACTATAATGGGCTTTATTTTCCACTTTATATTATTTTTGGGACTAACCTAGTAACCGGAGGCCCAGCCCAGAATTGCTGTTTTTTTGCCTATTTCAGTGTTTCGAAGAAACGGAATATCAAACGGAGTCCAAACAGAATAAAATCTTCGGGAACGTGATTTTCTCACCGAACGTGATCCAAGAGACTTGGACCCTGCTCCAAGGAACAAAAGAGGCGGTCATGAGGGTGGGGGGCACCCTCCCTAGGGCGCGCCCCTGCCTCGTGGGCCCCTCAGTGCTCCTCCGGCATACTCCTTCCTCCTATATATACACACGTACCCCCAAACGATCAGAACGGGAGCCAAAAACCTAATTCCACTACCGCAACTTTCTGTATCCACGAGATCCCATCTTGGGGCCTGTTCCGGAGCTCCGCCGGAAGAGGGCCGTCATCACGGAGGGCTTCTACATCATCATAGCCTCTCTGATGAAGTGTGAGTAGTTTACCTCAGACCTTTGGGTCCATAGTTAGTAGCTAGATGGCTTCTTCTCTCTCTTTGAATCTCAATACAAAGTTCTCCCCCTCTCTTGTGGAGATCTATTCGATGTAATCTTCTTTTTTCGGTGTGTTTGTTGAGACCGATGAATTGTGGGTTTATGATCAAGTCTATCTATGAATAATATTTGAATCTTCTCTGAATTCTTTTATGTATGATTGGTTATCTTTGCAAGTCTCTTCGAATTATCCGTTTGGTTTGGCCAACTAGATTGGTAGTTCTTGCCATGGGAGAAGTGCTTAGCTTTGGTTTCGATCTTGCGGTGTCCTTTCCCAGTGACAGAAGGGGCAGGAAGGCACGTGTTGCATCGTTGCCATCGAGGATAAAAAGATGGGGTTTATTTCATATTGCATGAATTTATCTCTCTACATCATGTCATCTTGCTTAAGGCGTTACTCTGTTTTTAACTTAATACTCTAGATGCATGCTGGATAGCGGTCGATGAGTGGAGTAATAGTAGTAGATGCAGAATCGTTTTGGTCTACTTGTCACGGACGTGATGCCTATATACATGATCATTCCTAGATATTCTCATAACTATGCTCAATTCTGTCAATTGCTCAACAGTAATTTGTTCACCCACTGTAGAATACTTATGCTCCTGGGAGAAGCCACTAGTGAAACCTATGGCCCCCGGGTCTATTCACATCATATCAATCTCCATCACTTTAATCTTGCTTTGCTTTTTTACTTTGCCTTTACTTTTTACTTTGCATCTTTATACCAAAAATATTATATCTATGAGATCTCACTCTCGTAAGTGACCGTGAAGGGTTTGACAACCCCTAATCGCGTTGGTTGCGAGTAGCTATCATTTTGTGCAGGTACGAGGGACTTGAGCATGGGCTCCTACTGGATTGATACATTGGTTCTCAAAAACTGAGGGAAATACTTACGCTACTCTGCTGCATCATCCCTTCCTCTTCAGGGAAAACAAACGCAAGCTCAAGACGTAGCAAGAAGGATTTCTGGCACCGTTGCCGGCGAGTGTACGCAAAAAGTTAACATACCAAGTACCCATCACAATCCCTATCTCTCGCATTACATTATTTGCCATTTGCGTCTCGTTTTCCTCTCCCCCACTTCACCCTTGCCCTTTTATTCGCCCTCTCTCTCTCTATCCTCCCTCTCTATTTTCCTTTTTGCCCACTTGCTTTTTGTTTGCCCGTGTGTTAGATTGCTTGTTTGTCGTCATGGCTAGTCTCATATCTTCTCCATTGTCTCCCGAGAGTGAAGTTCTAAATTTTAAACAAAGGGAGGGAGAAAATCTAAAAGATGCTTGGTATAGATTTTGCAATGCTCAAAATAGATCTACCAGGAAGCAATCTACATTAGTTCTTCTCCGCAATTTTTATGTAGGTGTTAATCCTTGGTATAGATATATCCTCGATACCATTATCGGAGGGAACTTCCTGGGTAGCCATACTTTTGATTCTTATAATGCTATGCTAAATTTATTTGGCTCACCACCTCTTTTGGTTAATGGAACCATGTTAACTTTGGAGCATGTTATGGAAAGGCTTGAAATTATTGAAAATAAAGTTGTTACTATTGAATCAATTGAAAATAAAGATAAAAAGATCCACAATCAAATTACTCAATATGGATCTAAGGTAGGAATGACTTTGAAAAATATTAAGGAAAAAGGACCCATAGTTAATGAGAAAATGAACTTAGATTCTACAAGAATTGATAAACTTGAGGGTATCATTACAAACTTGGGAACCGCTTTTTCTTCCGTAAAGAATACTCCAAGTCCTCCTACTAAAATTGCCAAGCTTATGTATGTTCCTAAAAATAAGGGTGAATCATCTAGTAAGGAAACTGTGGATCTTAAATCTATAAGTATTCATCCCAATTTTTGCTATCATTAAGGAACCGATTGCTACAAATGAATTCGTCGATACTGTGCCTAAAAGTTTTATAATCCCTAGAAAGAAATAAATTCCTAAGGGAAATAGATGCATCATCGAAGAATTGCCTACCAAAGATGGCAATACCTAGATCTATCCTCGTTTTTATGCCTAGCTAGGGGTGTTAAACGATAGCGCTTGTTGGGAGGCAACCCAATTTTATTTTTATTCCTTGCTTTTTTCTCCTGCTTAGTAATAAATAAATTATTTAGCCTCTGTTTTGGTTGTGTTTAATTAGTGTTTGTGCCAAGTAGAACCGTTAGGAAGACTTGGGGAAAGTCTTGTTGAACTTGCTGTAAAAAACAGAAACTTTAGCGCTCACGAGAACTGCTGTCATTTTTATTTGGAGAGTGATATTTAGTTAATTCTTTTTGCAGATGATTAATAGATAAATTCCTCACGTCCATAAATTTATTTTAGAATTTTTGGGGTTCCAGATCTTGCGCTAGCTACATATTACTACAGACTGTTCTGTTTTTGACAGATTCTGTTTTTCATGTGTTGTTTGCTTATTTTGATGAATCTATGGTTAGTAAAATAGTTTATAATACATAGAGAAGTTGGAATACAGTAGGTTTAACACCAATATAAATAAAGAATGAGTTCATTACAGTACCTTGAAGTGGTATTTTGTTTTCTTTCGCTAACAGAGCTCACGAGTTTTCTATTTTGAGTTTTGTGTTGTGAAGTTTTCAAGTTTTGGGTGAATTCTTTTGATGGATTATGGAACAAGGAGTGGAAAGATCCAAAGCTTGGGGATGCCCATGGCACCCCCAAGATAATCCAAGGACACCAAGAAGTCAAAGCTTGGGGATGCCCCGGAAGGCATCCCCTCTTTCGTCCACTTCCATCGGTAATTTACTTGGAGCTATATTTTTATTCACCAACATGATATGTGTTTTGCTTGGAGCGTCTTGTATTATTTGTGTCTTTGTGTCTTAGTATGCCACAATCATCCTTGCTGTACACACCTTTTGAGAGAGCCATACATGAATTAAAATTTGATAGAATACTCTATGTGCTTCACTTATATCTTTGAGCTAAGTAGTTTTGCTCTATGTGCTTCACTTATATCTTTTGAGCGTTATAATTTTGCTCTATGTGCTTCACTTAGATCTTTTAGAGCACGGTGGTGGATTTGTTTTAAAGAAACTATTGATCTCTCATGCTTCACTTAAATTATTTTGAGAGACTCTTAATAGCATGGTAATTTGCTTAATAATAATATGCTTGGTATTCAAGATTTGTGAAACTTTCTTTTGAGTGTGTTGAATACTAAGAAAAGATTGAAGCATGATAATTTTTTGAGATATGGAGGTGATAATATTAAAAGTCATGCTAGTTGAGTACTTGTGAATTTAAAGAATACTTGTGTTAAAGTTTGTGATTCCCGTAGCATGCACGTATGGTGAACCGTTATGTGATGAAGTCGGAGCATGATTTATTTATTGATTGTCTTCCTTATGAGTGGCGGTCGGGGACGAGCGATGGTCTTTTCCTACCAATCTATCCCCCTAGGAGCATGCGCGTAATACTTTGGTTTGATAACTTCTAGATTTTTGCAATAAGTATATGAGTTCTTTATGACTAATGTTGAGTCCATGGATTATACACACTCTCACCCTTCCACCTTTGCTAGCCTCTCTAATACCGCACACCTTTTGCCGGTATCATACACCTACATATACCTTCCTCAAAACAGCCAGCATACCTACCTATCATGGCATTTCCATAGCCATTCCGAGATATATTGCCATGCAACTTTCCACCATCTAGTTCATCATGACACTTTCATCATTGTCATATTGCATATCCCGGTACACCGCCGGATGCATTCACATAGAGTCATATTTTGTTCTAAGTATCGAGTTGTAATTGTTGAGTTATAAGAAAAATAAAAGTGTGATGATCATCATTATTAGAGAATTGCCGCAAGTGAGGAAAGAATGATGGAGACTATGATTCCCCCATAAGTCGGGATGAGACTCCGGACGAAAAATAAAATAAAAAAAAGAGGCCAAAGAAGCCCAAATAAAAAGAGGCCATAAAAAAGGCCCAAATAAAAAAATGAGAGAAAAAGAGAGAAGGGACAATGTTACTATCCTTTTACCACACTTGTGCTTCGAAGTAGCACCATGATCTTCACAGTAGAGAGTCTCTCATGTTATCACTTTCATACACTAGTGGGAATTTTACATTATAGAACTTGGCTTGTATATTCCAATGATGGGCTTCCTCAAATTGCCCTAGGTCTTCATGAGCAAGCAAGTTGGATGCACACCCACTTAGTTTCTTTTTGAGCTTTCATATACTTATAGCTCTAGTGCATCCGTTGCATGGCAATCCCTACTCACTCACATTGATATCTATTGATGGGCATCTCCATAGCCCGTTGATACGCCTAGTTGGTGTGAGACTATCTTCTCCTTTTTGTCTTCTCCACAACCACCATTCTATTCCAACTATAGTGCTATATCCATGGCTCACGCTCATGTATTGCGTGAAGATTGAAAATGTTTTGAAAAAGTTATAATATGAAACAATTGCTTGGCTTGTCATCGGGGTTGTGCATGATTTAAATACTTTGTGTGGTGAAGATAGAGCATAGCCAGACTATATGATTTTGTAGGGATAACTTTCTTTGGCCATGTTATTTTGAGAAGACATAATTGCTTTGTTAGTATGCTTGAAGTATTATTATTTTTATGTCAATATAAACTTTTGTCTTGAATCTTTTGAATCTAAATATTCATACCACAATTAAGAAGATTTGCATTGAAATTATGCCAAGTAGCACTCCGCATCCAAAATTCTCCTTTTATCATTTACCTACTCGAGGACGAGCAGGAATTAAGCTTGGGGATGCCTGATACGTCTCCAACGTATCTATAATTATTGATTGCTCCATGCTATATTATCTATTGTTTTGGACTATATTGGGCTTTATTTTCCACTTTTATATTATTTTTGGGACTAACCTATTAACCGGAGGCCCAGCCTAGAATTGCTGTTTTTTTGCCTATTTAAGTGTTTCGAAGAAACGGAATATCAAACGGAGTCCAAACGGAATAAAATCTTCGGGAACATGATTTTCCCACCGAACGTGATCCAGGAGACTTGGACCCTGCTCCAAGGAACAAAAGAGGCGGTCACAAGGGTGGGGGCGCCCCCCCTAGGGCGCGCCCCCTGCCTCATGGGCCCCTCGGTGCTCCTCCAGCGTACTCCTTCCTCCTATATATACACACGTACCCCCAAACAATCAGAACAGGAGCCAAAACCTAATTCCACCGCCGCAACTTTCTGTATCCACGAGATCCCATCTTGGGACCTGTTCCGGAGCTCCACCGGAAGAGGGCCGTCATCACGGAGGGCTTCTACATCATCATAGCCTCTCTGATGAAGTGTGAGTAGTTTACCTCAAACCTTTGGGTCCATAGTTAGTAGCTAGATGGCTTCTTCTTTCTCTTTGAATCTCAATACAAAGTTCTCCCCCTCTCTTGTGGAGATCTATTCGATGTAATCTTCTTTTTTCGGTGTGTTTGTTGAGACCGATGAATTGTGGGTTTATGATCAAGTCTATCTATGAATAATATTTGAATCTTCTCTGAATTCTTTTATGTATGATTGGTTATCTTTGCAAGTCTCTTCGAATTATCCGTTTGGTTTGGCCAACTAGATTGGTAGTTCTTGCCATGGGAGAAGTGCTTAGCTTTGGTTTCGATCTTGCGGTGTCCTTTCCCAGTGACAGAAGGGGCAGCAAGGCACGTATTGCATCGTTGCCATCGAGGATAACAAGATGGGGTTTATTTCATATTGCATTAATTTATCTCTCTACATCATGTCATCTTGCTTAAGGCATTACTCTGTTTTTAACTTAATACTCTAGATGCATGCTGGATAGCGGTCGATGAGTGGAGTAATAGTAGTAGATGCAGAATCGTTTCGGTCTACTTGTCACAGACGTGATTCCAATATACATGATCATGCCTAGATATTCTCATAACTATGCTCAATTCTGTCAATTGCTCAACAGTAATTTGTTCACCCACCATAGAATACTTATGCTCTTGAGAGAAGCCACTAGTGAAACCTATGGCCCCCGGGTCTATTCACATCATATCAATCTCCATCACTTTAATCTTGCTTTGCTTTTTTACTTTGCCTTTACTTTTTACTTCGCATCTTTATACCAAAAATACCAAAAATATTATATCTATCACATCTCACTCTCGTAAGTGACCGTGAAGGGCTTGACAACCCCTAATCGCATTGGTTGTGAGTAGCTATCGTTTTGTGCAAGTACGAGGGACTTGAGCGTGGCCTCCTACTGGATTGATACCTTGGTTCTCAAAAACTGAGGGAAATACTTACGCTACTCTGCTGCATCATCCCTTCCTCTTCGGGGAAAACAAACGCAAGCTCAAGACGTAGCAACGGGGACGGATGGCTTTGTCAACTTAGTCAATATGAACGATTCTAGCTCCTGTTATCGTACGATGTTCATCCAACGGCCGTAGTGCTTCTTCAATCTCTGGTCTTCTTGCTCCAGCCGCCCAAACCAGCGCCGGTCGTGTCGCGTGCTCCTGCCTCCCGTGGCCGGCTGTGATGCCGCGGAGGCCTCATCGCCCCCTACTACTCCCACCGCTGGCTAGGCCATCCCTCTACTCACCCACACCCCCTGTTATTCTGCGGCGACAGCAGCCTCACACCGCAGCCGAACCAGTGAACCCTCGTACTCCTCTTCGCGTGGGCATCCACTGCTGCGCCTTCCCCGGCTCCGAGTTGTCCCCTTCCTAGTCCTCGCCGTCGTCCACCTCTGTGTTGCTCTCGGCGCGGCGTGGTCAACGTGGTCAAGGAACGACTTCCATCGGACATGGACTCTACGTGGAGAGGATGACAACTGGTTCCACGGCCGCAGCAAGGAAGTGCCTCCTTATTACGCGCAAAATAATGATTCCTCCACCTGACAGTGGGGACCCACCGGACGGGCAACCGTAAGTCATGAAAAAAAACAATTCCCCCTGACTGCTGGGACCCACCAGCTACATCTTCGCATGCAAGGAAGTGCGTCCGGGCAAAAAAAACGATTCGCCCCCTGACTGCTGGGACCCACCAGCTACATCTTCGCACGCAAGGAAGTGCGTCCGGGCAAAAAAGAACGATTCTCCCCCCTGACTGCTGGGACCCACCAGCTACATCTTCGCACGCAAGGAAGTGCGACAGTCGGGACCCACCTGGTCGAAGCGTACATAGCGTTGTCATTCTGGTCGCGAACGTGTACGTACATATATACTGGTGGATGTAGAGGCGCGTACGTGTCGTAGTAGAGGCGCGCACGTAGCATGTATACGTACGTACAGCGGTCAGGGTGCAAGAAAGAAAATACGGCCACGTATGTGTACATACGGGCGGGGTCTCGAATGCCTACTCGCGCATACGTACGGCTAGGGCTCGTGTACATGGCTGGGCCGGAACGGAGAAACAACGTCGTCGTCGTGTTCATGGGGAGGCAACGGAATGTGTCGTGTTCATGGGAAAGCAACAGAATGCGTCGTGTTCATGGGGAGGCAACGGAATGCGTCGTGTTCATGGGGAGGCAACGGAATGTGTCGTGTTCATCGGGAAGCAACGGAACGCGTGGGAGCCAACCGGCTGGGTCGGAACGGAATGCGTGGTTGTGTTCATCGGGAGGGCTTGGACGGAACAGGTGATGGAAACGAGGCCTGGCGTACCGCAAAACGGAGGAAACGGAGCTCCTACATTCGGAATGGGGTCCTGTTGATCGGGAGGGGTGTGGCGTACCGCAAAACGGAGGAAACGGACCTCCTACGGTCGAAACGGGGGTCCTGTTGATCGGGAGGGGTGTGGCGTACCGCAAAACAGACGAAATGGGCCTCCTACAGTCGAAACGGGGGTCCTGTTGATCGGGAGGGGTGTGGCGTACCGCAAAACGGACGAAACGGACCTCCTACGGTCGAAACGGGGGTCCTGTTCATCGGGAGGGGTGTGGCGTACCACAAAACGGGACTCCACGGGATACTGTTCATCTCCACCGTCGACCTCCTCCAGCCTCCACGGGGTACCGTCGACCTCCTCCAGCCTCCACGGGCTCCTGTTCATCCAGCCTCCACCGCGCGCTACTCCACCGGCTACTATTCAACCACCACTCCACCATCTACTGTTCATCCAGCCCTCCACACCACGGGGTCCTGTTCAACCACCCCTCCACGGGCACCCCTCCACCATCTACTGTTCATCCAGCCCTCCACACCACGAGGTCTTGTTCATCCGGAGGCAACGCCACCACTCACTGTTCATCCAACCCCCCCCCCCCCCCCCCCCCCCCCCCCCCCCCCCGCAACGCTCACTATTCATCCAATCGATCGGCTTCAGTTAGCAGCAGCAGCGAAGGAATCGCTCGATCGGGTTCAGTTAACAGCCATCGATCGATTGCTCGGGTTCAGTAACGCGTAGCCTATAGTGCAATCGCTCGGGTTCAGTTAGAGCCCAACGCCTCGCTTGGGTTCAGTTAGAGCCAACGCCTCGCACACACGCGCGTACCTGTACGAGAGAAACGCGCATCTCTCGGCCCCCGACCTCCCACCGTAACAGGGAACTCCCCGAAATTTTCCTCCCCCTCGCTTCTACCACAGTTTTTTGTGTCATGGACGGCCCAAAGAATGTCATGCAGCTGCGTCTCTGGCCTGCCCAGGACGAAAAGCCCATTTTCTGTCATGATTTTTTGTCATAGAAGTAGGAGCCCACCACATCTATGATGATACCGGGTTTTGTCACAATTATCGTCATAGAAGTGTCATATGTATGACAGAAAAAAATTTCGTTCGGCCCAAAATGTCACGGATGTGTCTTTTTTTTGTAGTGAATATGATGAGGGGGTTATGTGGAGAAGACAAAAAAGGAGAAAGTCACACATCAACAAGGCTAATCAATGGGCTATGGAGATGCCCACCGATTGATGTTAATGCAAGGAGTAGGGATTGCCATGCAACGGATGCACTAGAGCTATAAATGTATGAAAGCTTGACAAAAGAAACTAAGTGGGTGTGCATCCAACTTGCTTGCTCACGAAGACTTGGGGCACTTGAGGAGGCCCATTGTTGGAATATACAAGCCAAGTTCTATAATGAAAATTTCCCACTAGTATATGAAAGTGACAAAACAAAAGACTCTCTATCATGAAGGTTATAGTGCTACTTTGAAGCACAAGTGTGGCAAAGGATAGTAACATTGTCCCTTCTCTCTTTTTCTCTCATTTTTTTATTTGGGCCTTTCTCTCCTTTTTTATGGTTTTTTTAAATTTCCTCACTTGGGACAATGCTCTAGAAAATGATGATCATCACACTTCTATTTATTTACATCTCAATGATTAAAACTCGATGCTAGAACAAAAGATGACTCTATATGAATGCCTCCGACGGTGTACCGGGATATGCAATGAACCAAGAGTGACATGTATGAAAGAATTATGAACGGTGGCTTTGCCACAAATACTATGTCAACTACATGATCATGCTAAGCAATATGACAATGATGAATGTGTCATGACAAACGGAATGGTGGAAAGTTGCATGGCAATATATCTCAGAATTTCTATGGAAATGCCATAATAGGTAGGTATGGTGGCTGTTTTGAGGAATATATAAGGAGGTTTATGTGTGAAAGAGCCTATCATATCACGGGGTTTTGATGTACTGGCGAAGTTTGCACCAACTCTCAATGTGAGAAAGGGCAATGCACGGTACCGAAGAGGCTAGCAATGATGGAAGGGTGAGAGTGCGTATAATCCATGGACTCAACATTAGTCATAAAGAACTCACATACTTATTGCAAAAATCTACAAGTCATCAAAAACATCGGCACTACGCGCATGCTCCTAGGGGGATAGATTGGTAGGAAAAGACCATCTCTCGTCCCCGACCGCCACTCATAAGGAAGACAATCAAAGAACACCCCATGTTTCAAATTTGTTACATAATGTTTACCATACGTGCATGCTGCGGGACTTGCAAACTTCAACAAAAACACTTCTCAAATTCACAACTACTCAACTAGCACGACTTTGATATTATTACCTCCATATCTCAAAACAATCATTAAGCATCAAACGTCTCTTAGTATTCAAAACACTCCTAGGAATTTTTTTACTAATCTTGAATACCTAGCATATTAGGATTATTTAAGCAAATTACCATGCTATTTAAGACTCTCAAAATAATCTAACTAAAGCATGAGAGATCAATAGTTTCTATAAAACAAATCCACCACCGTGCTCTAAAAGATATAAGTAAAGTACTAGAGCAAAACTATATAACTCAAAAGATATAAGCGAAGCACTTAGAGTATTCTAACAAATTCCAATCTCTCAAAAGGTGTGTACAGCAAGGATGATTGTGGTAAACTAAAAAGCAAAGACTCAAATCATACAAGATGCTCCAAGCAAAACACATATCATGTGGTGAATAAAAATATAGCTCCAAGTAAAGTTACCGATAGAAGTAGACGAAAAGACGGGATGCCTTCCGGAGAATCCCCAAGCTTTGGCTTTTAGGTGCCCTTAGATTATCTTGGGGGTGCCATTGGCATCCCCAAGCTTAGGCTCTTTCCACTCCTTGTTCCATAATCCATCAAATCTTTACCCAAAACTTGAAAACTTCACAACACAAAACTCAAAGTAGAAAATCTCGTGAGCTCTGTTGGCAAGAGAAAACAAAAGACCACTTAAAGGTACTGTAATGAACTAATTCTTTATTTATATTGGTGTTAAACCTACTATATTCCAAATTCTCTATGGTTTATAAACTATTTTACTAGCCATAGATTCATCAAAATAAGCAAACAACACACGAAAAACAGGATCTGTCAAAAACAGAACAGTCTGTAGTAATCTGTAGATAGAGAAAGATATGGAACCCCAAAAATTCTAAAATAAATTTCTGGACGTGAGGAATTTATCTATTAATCATCTTAAAAAAATAATTAACTAAATATAACTTTCAAAATAAAAATGGCAGCCGTTCTCGTGAGTGCTAAAGTTTCTGTTTTTTACAGCAAGATTAACAAGACTTTCCCCAAGTCTTCCCAACGGTTCTACTTGGCACAAACACTAATTAAACACAAAAAATACAACCTAAACAGAGGTGAGATAAATTATTTATTAATAAACAGGATCAAAAATCAAGGAATAAAAACAAAATTGGGTTGCCTCCCAACAAGCGCTATCGTTTAACGCCCCTAGCTAGGCATAACAAGCAAGGATAGATCTAGGTATTGCCATCTTTGGTAGGCAATCCATAAGTGGCTATCATAATATATTAATAAGGAAATTTAATTTTCTTTCTAGGAAAGTGTTCCATGCCTTTGCTTAACAGAAATTGGAATCTAATATTTCCTTCCTTCATATCAATAATTGCACCAATCGTTCTAAGGAAAGGTCTACCAATAATAATAGGACATGAAGGATTGCAATCTATGTCAAGAGCAATAAAATATACAGGTACATTATTACTATTTGCAACAATAAGAACATCATTAATTCTTCCCATATGTTTCTTAATAGTGGAATCCGCAAGGTGCAAGTTTAGAGAGCAATCATCAAAATCACGGAAACCTAACAAATCACACAAAGTCTTTGGAATCGTGGAAACACTAGCACCGAAATCACATAAAGCATAAAACTCATGATCTTTAATTGTAATTTTAATAGTTGGTTCCCACTCACCATAGAGTTTTCTAGGGATAGAAACTTCCAATTCAAGTTTTTCTTCATAAGATTGCATTAAGGCATCAACGATATGTTTAGTGAACACTTTATTTTGACTATAAGCGTGAGGAGAATTTAGCATAGATTGCAACAAGGAAATACAATCAATCAAAGAGCAATTTCATAATTAAATTCCTTAAAATACAAAATAGTGGGTTTAGCAACATCTAGGGTTTTAATTTCTTCAATCCCACTTTTATCAATTTTAGCATCAAGATCAAAAAACTCCAAATTCATGGAACATCTTATAGGTAAAGGTGGATCATATTCAGTCCCATCATTATCAAGATTCATATTGCAAAACAAAGATTTAATAGGGGACACATCTATAACTTTTATATCTTCATCTTTATTTTCATAGGAACTAGAAGAACACGCTCTTATAAAGGCATCTTTCTTAGCACGCATCCTAGCAGTTCTTTCTTTGCACTAATGAATGGGAATTCTCATGGATTTGAGAGATTCATTGATATCATGCTTAGGTGGAATAGATCTAAGTTTCAAAGAATCAACATCAAGAGAAATTCTATCAATGTTCCTGGCCAACTCATCAATCTTAAGCATTTTTTCTTCAATCAAAGCATTGAAATTCTTTTGCGAAGTAATAAATTCTTTAATATTAGATTCAAAACTAGAGGGCATCTTATTATAATTTCCATTAGAATTGTTGTAGGAATTACCATAATTATTAGAGGAATTACTAGGATACGACCTAGGATTAAAGTTTCCTCTATACGCATTGTTACCAAAATTGTTCCTACCAACAAAATTCACATCCATAGATTCATTATTATTCTCAATCAAAGTAGACAAGGGCATATCATTAGGATCAGAAGAAATACTTTTACTAGCAAATAATTTCATAAGTTCATCCATCTTTCCACTCAAAACATTAATTTCTTCTATCGCATGCACCTTTTTATTAGTAGATCTTTCAGTATGCCATTGAGAATAATTAACCATAATATTATCTAGGAGTTTAGTAGCTTCTCCGAAAGTGATTTCCATAAAAGTGCCTCCCGCGGCCGAATCTAAAAGATTTCTAGAAGCAAAATTCAATCCAGCATAAAAAATTTGTATAATCATCCACAAATTCAAACCATGAGTAGGGCAATTACGTATCATTAATTTCATCCTCTCCCAAGCTATTGCAACATGTTCATGATCAAGTTGGTAAAATTCATAATATCGTTTCTAAGGGAGATGATCTTAGCGGGAGGAAAATACTTAGAGATAAAAGCATCTTTGCACTTGTTCCATGAGTCAATACTATTTTTAGGCAAAGACAAAAACCAAGCTTTAGCACGATCTCTAAGAGAAAAAGGAAATAGCTTCAATTTAACAATATCATTATCCACATCTTTCTTCTTTTGCATATCACAAAATCAACGAAGCTATTTAGATGGGTAGCGGCATCTTCACTAGGAATGCCGGAA
Source organism: Triticum urartu (assembly GCF_003073215.2). NCBI lineage: Eukaryota > Viridiplantae > Streptophyta > Magnoliopsida > Poales > Poaceae > Triticum > Triticum urartu. The sequence goes on from NC_053026.1 coordinate 330,593,386, forward strand.
AACGGATCTTTCATGACAAGATTCAGCAAAGTAGTATTAATTTCACAAGATTTAGCATCGGTAAGAGGAGCAATCGGAGTGCTAATAAAATCATTGTTGTTGGTATTGGTAAAGTCACACAATTTAGTGTTATCTTGAGCCATCGTGACAAGCAAGCAATGAAACACACAAGCAAACAAAAAGCAAGCGGGCAAAAAGAGGCAAATAGAGAAAGAGAGGGAGGATAGAGAGAGAGGGCGAATAAAATGTCAAGGGTAAAGTGTGGGAGAGGAAAACGAAAGGCAAATGGCAAATAATGTAATGCGGGAGATAAGGATTGTGATGGGTACTTGGTATATTGAATTTTGCGTAGACTCCCCGGCAACGGTGCAAGAAATCCTTCTTGCTACCTCTTGAGCACTGCATTGGTTTTCCCCGAAGAGGAAGGGATGATGCAGCAAAGTAGCGTAAGTATTTCCCTCAGTTTTTGAGAACCAAGGTATCAATCCAGTAGGAGGCTACACGCGAGTCCCTCGTACCTGCACAAAACAAATAAATCCTCGCAACCAACGTGATAAGGGGTTGTCAATCCCTACACGGCCACATACAAGAGTGAGATCTGATATATATGATAAGATAATATTTTTGGTATTTTTATGATAAAGATGCAAGTTAAAATAAAAGCAAACTAAAAAGCAAAGGAAATAACTAAGTATTGGAAGATTAATATGATGAAGATAGACCCGGGGGCCATAGGTTTCACTAGTGGCTTCTCTCAAGAGCATAGGTATTCTATGGTGGGTGAACGAATTACTGTTGAGCAATTGACAGAATTGAGCATAGTTATGAGAATATGTAGGTATGATCATGTAGATAGGCATCACGTCCGAGACAAGTAGACCGACTCCTGCCTGCATCTACTACTATTACTCCACTCATCAACCGCTATCCAGCATGCATCTAGAGTATTAAGTTAATGAAAACAGAGTAACACCTTAAGCAAGATGACATGATGTAGAGGGATAAACTCATGCAATATGATGAAAACCCCATCTTGTTATCCTCGATGGCAACAATACAATACGTGCCTTGCTGCCCCTACTGTCACTGGGAAAGGACACCGCAAGATTGAACCCAAAGCTAAGCACTTCTCCCATTGCAAGAAAGATCAATCTAGTAGGCCAAACCAAACTGATAAATCGAATAGACTTGTAAATATAACCAATCATACATCAAAGAATTAAGAGAAGATTCAAATATTTTTCATAGATAGACTTGATCATAAACCCACAATTCATCGGTCTCAACAAACACACCGCAAAAAGAAGATTACATCGAATAGATCTCCACAAGAGAGGGGGAGACCATTGTATTGAGATCCAAAAAGAGAGAAGAAGCCATCTAGCTAATAACTATGGACCCGTAGGTCTGAGGTGAACTACTCACACTTCATCAGAGGGGCTATGGTGATGATGTAGAAGCCCTCCGTGATCGATGCCCCCTCCGGCAGAGCTCCGAAACAGGCCCCAAGATGGGATCTCGTGGATACAGAAAGTTGCGGCGGTGGAATTAGGGTTTTGGCTCCGTATCTGATCGTTTGGGGGTACGTAGGTATGTATAAGAGGAAGGAGTACGTCGGTGGAGCAATAGGGGGCCCACGAGGGTGGAGGGCGCGCCTGGGGGGGGGGGGGGGGGGGGGCCGGGGGGGGGGGGGGGGGGCGCGGGGGGGGGGGGGGTAGGCGCGCCCCCTACCTCATGGCCTCCTCATTTGTTTCTTGACGTAGGCTCCAAGTCTCTTGGGTCTTGTTCATTGAGAAAATCACGTTCCCGAAGGTTTCATTCCATTTGGACTCCGTTTGATATTCCTTTTCTTCGAAACCCTAAAATAGGCAAAAAAAACATCAATTCTGGGCTGGGCCTCCGGTTAGTAGGTTAGTCCCAAAAATAATATAAAAGTGGATAATAAAGCCCAATATTGTCCAAACAGTAGATAATATAGCATGGAGCAATCAAAAATTATAGATACGTTGGAGACGTATCATGATGTGATATTCTTGGCGATGATGCCCCTCAGGATATGATTCTCTTCCTCGAGCTTATTGACTTGCTGATTGAGGTCCATTATTTCCTTATGGAGCTTGCCTGTGATGGCTAAAGCTCCTTTCACCCATGGATGTTGCATACCTACGGGGGAACAAGTAACACTCTTTTTCATATTTTCATAAGAAAGAAATCTAACATTGGAAGGGATGACCGAGTTTGGGATAGCTGAGCTCTGTAGTTCCCCCATCGCGAACTCAGCTCGGAAACAAGAAGTAACTTCTTGATCCTCTTCCATGGCATCTATCCTTTTCAAGTTGGCCTCCATCTCTTCCTCTGTTGATGGCCCAAAGTGGTCAGCATCACTGTTTGCTCCTGGTCCCGGTGTCGGGTGGGATACTCGTCTCTCCCCAACTGACTCTTGAGAAGACATCTCGACCTAAATCTGCAGCAGAAACAACTCGAAACAAAGACATGAGATATTTGTGTTGTACAGTGGTCAAAACCTTTAGGAGATTATATAATGAATTTTCACCGACCAAAAGAAGTATTGTGCAAGAAAACGGAGTCCGGAGGGCACACGAGGTGCCCACGAGGCAGGGGGCGCGCCCAGGGGGGTAGGGCGCGCCCTCCACCCTCGTGGACGCCTCGTGTCCTTTCCGTACTGCTTCTTATTTTCCTATTTTCTTAAATATTCCAAAACGGAGAAAAATTGCTATTAGAACTGTTTTGGAGTCGGTTTACTTACCGTACCACATACCTCTTCCTTTTCGGAGGCTGAAACATTCTGGATGGTGTCCCTTATATACTCCTACGGGGTTACGGTTTCAATGCCATTAGTTTCAACATTTATGGGATTACCTGAGATATAATGTTTGATTCTTTGTCCGTTCACCACCCTCGGATTTGTGCCTTCGAAGTTGTTGATTTTTATGGCACCGGAATGATATACCTCCTCGATAACGTAAGGACCTTACCATTTAGAGAGGAGTTTACCTGCAAAAAAATCTTAAACGAGAGTTGTATAACAATACATAATCACCTACATTAAACTCACGTTTTTGTATCCTTTTGTCATGCCATCTTTTAACTTTTTCTTTAAACAGTTTGGCATTTTCATAGGCCTGGGTTCTCCACTCATCAAGTGAGCTAAATGTCAAATAGTCTCTTCTCACCATCAAGTTTGAAGTCATAGTTGAGCTCTTTAATGGCCCAATATGCCTTATGTTCTAGTTCGAGAGGTAAGTGGCATGTTTTACCATAAACTATCTTATACGGAGACATACCCATAGGAGTTTTATATGCAGTTCTATAGGGCCATAATGCATCATCAAGTTTCTTGGACCAATTCTTTCTAGACCTATTAACAATCTTTTGCAAAATTAATTTTAGCTCTCTATTGCTCAGTTCTACTTGACCACTAGACTGTGGGTGATATGGGGATGCAATTCTATGATTAACATCATACTTAGCAAGCATCTTACGAAAAGCACCATGAATAAAATGTGAACCACCATCAGTCAATAAGTATCTAGGGACTCCAAACCTCAGAAAAATAACTTCTTTAAGCATCTTAATAGAGGTGTTATGATCAACACTACTAGTTGGCATAGCTTCTACCCACTTAGTAACGTAGTCAATAGCAACTAAAATATGTTTATACCCATTAGAGGAAGAAAACGGTCCCATATAATCAAAGCCCCAAACATCAAATGGTTCAATAACAAGTGAATAATTCATAGGCATTTCTTGACGTCTACTAATGTTACCAATTCTTTGACACTCATCACAATACAAGACAAACTTACGGGCATCCTTGAAGAGAGTAGGTCAATAATAACCGGATTGCAATACCTTATGTGCAGTTCTATCTCCAGCATCACTAAAAAAATACACTTCCGTGATGATACGTGTTTGTCACAGTAGGTCACATTTTTTGTCATGCATGCACATCCATGATGATTTTATGACAGAATCAAGATAGTCATACCTGTGCTGTCGTAGAAGTGTTCCATGACATTACCAAAATTATCATCACAGAAGTGTCCACTTCCATGACGATAAATCGCGCGTCACAGAAGTGCTTTCGTCAAGGGTGACCGACACGTGGCATCCACCGTAACGGAACGCCGTTAAGCTATCGAGTCGGATTTTGGATCCGATAACCCGTTAACAGCCCTGACCAATGGGAATTTTCCACGTGTAAAATTTTGATTGGCTGAAGGGAACACCTGTCAGCTCGTCAGTGGGCCAGATGTCGCCCGTCCATTGGAGGAGACATGCCTATGATACGTCAACACGTGGCTGGGCCCAACAGAGGCCCATATAGGTTAAAAAGGCTGGCCCGATCAAAGGCCCGTAGAACTTAATCTGGTACTAGTGGGCCAGCCCAATAACGGCCTGCTTAATAAAGGCCCATTTACGGCCCGAAGCCAGATCTGGCCCGTTAATTGTTTGCCCAATATTTGGGCCCATTTACGGCCCGAAGCCAGATCTGGCCCGTTAATTGTTCGCCCAATATTTGGGCCCATTTGCGGCCCGAAGCTAGATCTGGCCTGTTAATTGTTCGCCAAATATTTGGTCCCAACTATAGCCCAGTGACTTTCGGCCTGTTAGAGGCCTGATGTAGACATGGGCCCATTTCAGCCCGGTGTGACTATCGGCCTGGGAATGGCCCATGCTTCCCATGGGCCATATATGGTCCAACGGGACATCGGGCCCACTAATGGCCCGTGCTAAAGGTGGCAACAGTTAAGCCCAACATGACTTTGGGCCTGTTAAAGGCCTGTCGCATAATTCGGCCCGTTGATGCCTGTGCTAAGCTTTCGGCCTCTTAAAGGCCCATGATATCAGTGGGCCAACTAAGGCCCGAGATATGTTTCGGCCTGGTAACGACCCGTGAGCTAACTAGGCCCAAAACGGCTCGGTCTACATTTCGGCCTACTGAAGGCCCGTCGACGACTAGTGAAAATTGAGGCCCAACATGCATTTTGGCCTGCTAAAGGCCCGTGGTTTCATCTCGGCCGTAATAGGCCAGTACAATATTCAGCATGTTAATGGCCCAATGCTACCTAGGCCAAACTAAGCGCTGGGTCGACAAAAGGACCAACTAAAATATAGGCCGGTGTAAGTTTGGGCCTGGCGCAATGTGTGAAGGCCCCAATCGTTCGGGCCCAAGAAAGACGCAGGCCGGCCCAATTGTGGCCCGCTAAAAACCTAACGTGTTAGAGTCGAATGTTTCGGTCCGGTCGACTACATCTGTTTTTTTTTTCAGATAGCGAATGATGGCAGTAACTAGTAGGAATTAAGAACAAACCTACTCTATACAATAAAGAAATTGCAGCATAGTAACTAAGAATAAACCTACACTATACAATAAAGGATTTAAGGTATATTACATCCACTGAGCATCGAAGTTCGCCACCAGTGATCATAAAGCGCAACGAAGAATAAGATTACAAAAACTGGGCACCATTGCAGCGTAACAAAATAGTACTGAACCGAGACCACTTCCAAGACAGTTCAAGAAAGGTTAGCCTTGCAGGGGAACTGCTGCGCAAGCTGCTGAGCAAGGCTATGAGACCGGCCTAGCATGTCGGTCATAGCTTCCAGGTGTAGCTGTTTAGCGATGAGGTTCTCATTGGTGTTCTCCGCAATCTTTCTTAGAGATAGGACTTCAAGTCAAAGTTGAGTTGTAGAATGCCTTTCTGCTAGAACTTGGGACTGAAGAAGTCGAACTGATTCAGACAACGAATTATGTGAGCTTGTCTGACTGTTAGTCTCAAGTAACTTGAACACTACATCAAGACAAGACTTTAGGGTTGTCTCGCTATCTTCAAGATGTTTTGCCTTCTTTGCTGCAATATATGTTGGGTTTGTCTCACAGCCTTCAGCAGACTTGTGCATGCCATCAGGCATATCACCCTGAAACAAAGTAGAGAGATGACAGGTTTTGCACGTGTATAAAGAAAGATGATAACTGTTCTGTCAATTCTATCCAATTTCAAATTAAAAAATAAAGAGTAAGTTCAAAATATCAATAACATAATTTGGCATTGTTCATAATGCGGGGAGCTTCACCACACTACTGGATTACCATGTCAACATAACAAGCATAGATGAAGGGTAAAGAAAATCATTGTATCTATTTTGGATAATGTGCATGGCGTGTTGTTCATATCATCAGCCACATGAGTAAGATAAAACAGGAGATGACAAGGTGCAAACGTGGGTTGCTTCACCACACACTGGTTTATACATCCACAAAAACAAGCATACATATAGGGAGTATTAAGTAATGTGCATGGTATGAATAAGGAATTTGGTTTTACAAGTAAAACTTAGAACTTACGGTTCTTACGAACATGCATTTTGGTAGAAACAGCAAACTAAACAGCAGTAAACGATAGGGAGTATGAGCAAATTAAACAGCAGTTGAGGATAAAGGCTTTAGAAGGACTGACTTACATTAACAATTAACATCGGCTTTATAATGCCCTTCTCCATGTCAAGGGAAGGATAACTCAAGAATTTCAGCACAGAATCTTCTTCATAAGCATTGCATGTACTCTACATTTTGTAGAGAGTAATTATAGATATGATAATACTGGAAGGGATAGAGGATAATGAAGATAAGATGCAGATTGATGCTACGTAATCAACTACCAATCCCTGGAAGTAGAAGCGTTACAGGACAAAATGTACTGACAAGAGCAATGTGCTACACTTCTGCACTGGCATTGTCCGTGTATTCTACTTGTTGGTAAGATTAAATATTGATCTGATCTTTTTTAGTAAATGGTGGGCGAGGGAGATAAGATGCAGAATGCTACAAAATGAACCAATCCCTCTTCCCATAATACAAGAGTGTTTTGAACACTGGTGTACTGTACAAAACGTTCTTATATTATGGGACGGAGGGAGTAGCTGTTAATGTAAGTACAGTGATAGACCACGTTCAGTCCTTACAAGAGGACTACGAAGCTAAACCTCTTCAAAAGCATTGGGTTGATTCTAAATTTATGTAAGAGTCCATACAGATCTTATAATGTCCACCAAATGGACGATTACGAGGCTAACATGTGCAGTGATGCTACATAATCAAACAACTATGAAAGTAAGTATGGTCATACAGGGCAAGAGGTACTCATAAGAGCAATGCAGTGTGCAGTATAGTTGCGAGATTCTGTGGTCCCTTGAGAACGAATGTTCTTCTGCTAGCAGTTTTCGTACAAGTGAGACATTAAGGCGAATGCAGAAATGTAGTTCAAATTGTGATGTGATATCATAGACAGTACCTTATGCTGCAGCCGAGACCAATGTGTAACAAGATTATTCCAGTCACTGTCGGATAAATGTAGCACCGGAGACTTTACAGAAATTTCGTTCAGAGGCTTGCCATCGAAGTGCGCTTGCCTCAGGTAGGAACGATACTTCATCAACGAGTGCTTGAAAAGCGCAACCAACCCTTGCTCGTCATCACAATCCAGTTTGCTCCTCGCCTATTTAAAAGAATGAAATCTTGTGTCTTCTATCAGCAGAAACATATGCAGTAATGACCATGAATAACATTAGTACATTACTTATGCGTAAGTTGCGGAGGAAGACTGGAAATTGTTCTGTGTCTGTGGTATAATCTTTCCATGAAGGAAAGATGCGCACAAAGTTCCTGACAACAACATAAGCTTCGTCTTCTAAACTGGGAAGAAATGGAACAGGGGTCCTATTTGCTGCAATTGGGGCTCTCTCTGGTTCGAAAAGGGATTTGGCAAGTGGATTTGGTGTACTCTTTGCTGGAATGGGGTTTTTGCGTCGTACAGCTGGTGCTATGTCAACTGGCATAATCATATTGTTTGCTGCAGTTGGGGTCTGCTGAGTTGGGGCATCAGAAATGACTAGTGTAGTAGGGCTAGAGTCTGCTAGAGTTGGGGTATTTTGTGGGTCAGGTGCTATTGCAACTACACCTAATGGGCTATTTGATTTATCAGGTGCCACTACCTTTTCCAAATACTTTGCTTGTGCTCCTCCACGATCAGCAATCGCCCTCTTCCTTTTGAACATCTGATACACAAGAACAACATTTGAATGGATAAATATGGTATGATGACAGATGGAATATGTACTGAAAATGGATATGCAGGGCGTATTCACATACACGATGTGTAAACTAAGCTAATGGCAGTTCAACAAAGTAGAAGCAATGCAAAGTATTAGTTGCAAGATATGTGTGAGCAATGTAACCTTGGAATGTTAGAGCAAGTACCTTGATGGGTGAATAAGATAGGGCATCTTCCTCTGACTCCTCCACTAGGGAGCTACATTGACTTAGGTCTCTGTCATGGAATTGTCATGGCAAATGTCCTAGTGGAAGGACTTAATCGTAGGGCCATCGCAACTAGTAAGCTTAAAGGGGTTAATCGGGACAAAGGACACGAGAGGTTTTATACTAGTTCGGCCCCATACGATGAAGGTAAAATCCTACGTCTAGTTGTGTTTGGTATTGCTGGGGTTTCGATCACCAAGAGGCTTAACTCGCCGGTTTGGTTATCGATCTCTTCTTTCTTGCCCTAAGCCGCCACCGGGTCATCCCCTTATATACATGGGTTGACGCCTGGTGGCCTACAGAGTCCCGGCTGGCTCATAAATCATGTCCGGCTCAGTGACTTCTTTTATATGCCTTTCTTTACAAGTCTTTCCTTACATGCGGCAGTTTACAACATTGGGCCTTAAGCCGCCGCTAGGCTTTTGGGACTTCTATAATATTTGATAAACTATCATCTTAATGTTTACTGGGCTTCTTGTGTAACTCGCCATTGGGGCTGACCCGGCCCCTCCTGGGGGGGTCATACCTGATAGCTATATCCCCAACATTAGGCCCCAAGTTGACTTTGAACTTCGTTCTTTGTCAATCTTCAATACTTAGACAAAAATGTAGAAGTTTTTGTAACCCGCCGTGATGTCATCTTTTGAAAATGCAAAAAAAACTTTTATGACATCATCTCCAACGGATCTTCATCTTTAATGTCTCCCGAGAATCGAGGCGTCTATGTAGTTGGATAACCATTATTTGGCTATCCCTCAATTTTTGCGCCCGTCTGTTCACATTTTCCTTATAAATAGGCATGCCTCGGCTTTCTTCCTTCTTCTCTCTCACTCCGTCTTCTTCCTCTCGCAAACCCCCTGCTGCTCGAGCTTTGCCACCGCCGCGCTTCGCCTCCGTCTCCGTCGACTTTGGCCGTTGCATCAACCCGAACCGATCCAGAGAACGGCGGGGACCACCGCAGAAGATCCACGGTTGTAAGTGTCCTCCTTTTCACTTCTCATATCCGCATTTAGGGTTTTCAGATTTCTTTGTGTTCTTCGTAGTTCATCGTAGTTCTTCATAGTTCTTCCACCGCAAGCTTCTTCTTGATCCAAAAATACATATATGCTTGTGCGGTAGTGTTTTTGTGCCTACTTTTGACGTCCGCAGATCCCTTTCTCTGGTTCAAAGATCTTATTAGAACTTATAGACTCCTCTGCGCTGAACCTTTTAGGTCTAGAATTTTCTCCATTTTGAATAGCCATTTGATCTGGAATAATACCAAGCAATTAGGAAACTTGTTTGTCTCAACACTTAGCTAAATTTACCTTCTTCAAATATCTGTAATCATGGCGGCTTACTGTGTCGGCTTACTTTTCCTTATATGACATTAGCCCTTAACTAAGCCACAATTACTTCCCTGTATTATCATCATGTAACTGTTAATTTCACCCTTGAATTGAATCGGCATGTTGCCTTTCTTTTCAGTTTGTTTTTGAACATCATGCCGTCCAAAGCGCCAACCATCTGCAACTGGGTTCCCTCAATCGTAACTGAGGAACGTTTGAAGGAGTTCTTAACCATAGGGTTTTTGCCAGCGAAAACCGTTATGTCTTACCGTGCCCCTGACTCGGAAGAAGAACGGCCCAATCCAAGGGCTGGTGAAGTGATTGTTTTTACTAACCATATGAACTGTGGCTTCTCACCGCCCAGCTCAAAGTTCTTCAGAGAGGTCCTCCACTTTTTCAAACTCCACCCTCAAGATATTGGGACCAATTCCATATCTAACATCTGTAACTTCCAAGTGCTCTGTGAGGTGTATCTTCAACAAGAGTCGACCGTGGAGCTGTTTAGAGAATACTTTTATCTGAACCGGCAGAACGAGTGCACCAACGGCCTTAGCTTAGAGCTTGGAGGCATCTCAATTCAATGCCGGCAGGGCACTGTCTTCCCCTCATAGTCTTGCCGAGTCATCCAAAAGACTGGAATCAGACTTGGTTTTACTGCCAAGAAATTTCACCGGCAAACGAGAGGCCACTGCCGGGTTATCGCCCCGAACGTCTTGACTCCAAGTTCATGCTTCCTGACAAGCTCACTGCCACTGAACGCAGAAAGCTGATACCATCCATCAAAAGGATTAATGCTCTGTTAGGAAATGGGTTAACTGGAGTTGATCTGACCTGCTGCTAGATCTCATGGCGGGTCATCCGTCTAAGCCGTCGGTCAAAACTGATGTATGAGTATGGTGGAGGCCCGGATGACTCTCTTCATCACAACCCCGTTCAATTAACAGAAGAAGATATTGTTTCAATGTCAAATCTTCTGGTGAACGGGAAATACGAAGATTGCAGTATTGTCGGGTTAAACCCCTTCTGCAAGCTTAACCCGGTGCCAGAAGTAAGGATATTCTGATCTCTTCTCCTTTGTATTTTTCTCAGGCGTATTGTTTAATACTTGCCTGATCTTTTCATCGTGTTTTTACCTGTCTGCAGGCTAACTCTGACTTCTGGAAAGTTAAATATGACCACGAAGCTGCCAAGAAAGCGAGAGTCGCAGCCATAAATGCCAAGAAAATGACCCGGAGGTCAAAAAAGAAGAAGAAGAACACTGCCAAAGGCTGGATGAGACTTGAAGATACTTCTGGGTCGGAGGTAGCCCTTGACTCCCATGGCCAACTTTTTAATAATATTATTGACACTATTCATTTCTAGGATGACACTGGGCCAGCCATGCTGTGGAAGAAGAGGTAACTATCATTTCCTCCGACTCAGAGCCCTTGCCAAGGCAAAAAATTCGACGAGTGATCCGTAAAGTAAGGTTTTCTAACCCTTTAGCTCACTTGGATCCCAACTTTATTTTGAAAAAGCAGCAACATGAGAGCCACCGTCAAGCCTAGACAGAAGATGAACCGGCTATTGTTCTTCAACAAACTCCTCAGAAGCGCCGGAATGAGGTTTACTTCTTTTGTCCTTTGCTACGTCTTGAGCTTGCGTTGGTTTTCCCCGAAGAGGAAGGGATGATGCAGCAGAGTAGCGTAAGTATTTCCCTCAGTTTTTGAGAACCAAGGTATCAATCCAGTAGGAGCCCACGCTCAAGTCCCTCGTACCTGCACAAAGTGATAGCTACTCGCAACCAACGCGATTAGGGGTTGTCAAGCCCTTCACTGTCACTTACGAGAGTGAGATCTGATAGATAGAATATTTTTGGTATTTTTGATATAAAGATGCAAAGTAAAAAGTAAAAGAAAAGTAAATAGCAAAACAATATAAAAGTGATGGAGATTGATATGATGAGAATAGATCCGGGGGCCACAGGTTTCACTAGTGGCTTCTCTCAAGAGCATAAGTATTCTACGGTGGGTGAACAAATTACTGTTGAGCAATTGATAGAATTGAGCATAATTATGAGAATATCTAGGCATGATCATGTATATAGGCATCACGTCCGTGACAGTCAAATCAAAGCGATTCTGCATCTACTACTATTACTCCACTCATCGACCGCTATCCAGCATGCATCTAGAGTATTAAGTTAAAAATAGAGTAACGCCTTAAGCAAGATGACATGATGTAGGGAGATAAATTCATGCAATATGAAATAAACCCCATCTTGTTATCCTCGATGGCAACGATACAATACGTGCCTTGCTGCCCCTTCTGTCACTGGGAAAGGACACCGCAAGATCGAACCCAAAGCTAAGCACTTCTCCCATGGCAAGAACTACCAGTCTAGTTGGCCAAACCAAACGGATAATTCGAAGAGACTTGCAAAGATAACCAAACATGCATAAAAGAATTCAGAGAAGATTCAAATATTATTCATAGATAGACTTGGTCATAAACCCACAATTCATCGGTCTCAACAAACACGCCGCAAAAAGAAGATTGCATCGAATAGATCTCCACAAGAGAGGTGGAGAACTTTCTATTGAGATTCAAAGAGAGAGAAGAAGCCATCTAGCTACTAACTATGGACCCGAAGGTCTAAGGTAAACTACTCACACTTCATCGGAGGGGCTAGGATGATGTAGAAGCCCTCCGTGATGACGGCCCTCTTCCGGCGGAGCTCCGGAAGAGGCCCCAAGATGGGATCTCGTGGATACAGAAATTTGCGGCGGCGGAATTAGGTTTTTGGCTCCTGTCCTGATCGTTTGGGGGTACGTGTGTATATATAGGAGGAAGGAGTATGTAGGTGGAGCACCGAGGGGCCCACGAGGCAGGGGGGCGCGCCCCCACCCTCGTGACCACCTGTTTGATGCCTTGCAGTAGGGTCCAAGTCTCCTGGATCACGTTCGGTGAGAAAATCACGTTTCCGAAGATTTTATTCCGTTTGGACTCCGTTTGATATTCTGTTTATCCGAAACACTGAAATAGGCAAAAAAACAGCAATTCTGGGCTGGGCCTCCGGTTAATAGGTTAGTCCCAAAAATAATATAAAAGTGGAAAATAAAGCCCAATATAGTCCAAAACAGTAGATAATATAGCATGGAGCAATCAAAAATTATAGATACGTTGGAGATGTATCAGGCATCCCCAAGCTTAATTCCTGCTCGTCCTCGAGTAGGTAAATGATAAAAAGAGAATTTTTGATGCGGAGTGCTACTTGGCATAATTTCAATGCAAATCTTCTCAATTGTGGTATGAATATTCAGATTAGAAAGATTCAAGACAAAAGTTTATATTGACATAGAAAATAATAATAGTTCAAGCATACTAACAAAGCAATTATGTCTTCTCAAAATAACATGGCCAAAGAAAGTTATCCCTACAAAATCATATAGTCTGGCTATGCTCCATCTTCCCCACACAAAGTATTTAAATCATGCACAACCCCGATGACAAGCCAAGCAATTGTTTCATACTCTAACTTTTTCAGAACTTTTTCAATCTTCACGCAATACATGAGCGTGAGCCATGGATATAGCACTATAGGTGGAATAGAATGGTGGTTGTGGAGAAGACAAAAAGGAGAAGATAGTCTCACATCAACTAGGCGTATCAATGGGCTATGGAGATGCCCATCAATAGATATCAATGTGAGTGAGTAGGGATTGCCATGCAACGGATGCACTAGAGCTATAAATGTATGAAAGCTCAACAAAAGAAACTAGTGGGTGTGCATCCAACTTGCTTGCTCACGAAGACCTAGGGCAATTTGAGGAAGCCCATCATTGGAATATACAAGACAAGTTCTATAACGTAAAATTCCCACTAGTATATGAAAGTGACAACATATGAGACTCTCTATATGAAGAACATTGTGCTACTTTGAAGCACAATATATGAGCCTTGCTATATCATGGTGATACTTTGAAGCACAAGTGTGGAAAAAAGGATAGTAGCATTGCCCCTTTTTTATTTTATTATTTTTTTGGGCCTTCTTTTTTTTCTTTGGCCTTTCCTTTTTTTGGGACAATGCTCTATTGAATGATGATCATCACACTTCTATTTATTTACAACTCAATGATTACAACTCGATACTAAAACAAAGTATGACTCTATATGAATGCCTCCGGCGGTGTACCGGGATATGCAATGAATCACGAGTGACAAGTATGAAAGAATTATGAACGGTGGCTTTGCCACAAATACTATGTCAACTACATGATCATGCTAAGCAATATGACAATGATGGATGTGTCATGATGAACTAGATGGTGGAAAGTTGCATGGCAATATATCTCGGAATGGCTATGGGAATGCCATAATAGGTAGGTATGGTGGCTGTTTTGAGGAAGGTATATGGTAGATGTATGATACCGGCGAAAGTTGCGCGGTATTAGAGAGGCTAGGAAGGGTGGAAGGGTGGGAGTGCGTATAATCCATGGACTCAACATTAGTCATAAAGAACTCATATACTTATTGCAAAAATTTAGAAGTTATCAAAGCAAAGTATTACGCGCATGCTCCTAGGGGGATAGATTGGTAGGAAAAGACCATCACTCATCCCCGACCGCCACTCATAAGGAAGACAATCAATAAATAAATCATGCTCCGATTTCATCACATAACGGTTCACCATACGTGCATGCTATGGGAATCACAAACTTCAACACAAGTATTCTTTAAATTCACAGCTACTCAACTAGCATGACTTTAATATTATCACCTCCATATCTCAAAACAATTATCATGCTTCAATCTTTTCTTAGTATTCAACACACTCAAAAGAAAGTTTCACAAATCTTGAATACCAAGCATATTATTATTAGGAAAATTACCATGATATTAAGAGACTCTCAAATTAATTTAAGTGAAGCATGAGAGATCAATAGTTTCTTTAAAACGAATCCACCACCGTGCTCTAAAAGATCTAAGTGAAGCACATAGAGCAGAATTATCTAGCTCAAAAAGGATATAAGTGAAGCACATAGAGCAAAATTATCTAGCTCAAAAGATATAAGTGAAGGACATAGAGAAAAATTATCTAGCTCAAAAGGTATAAGTGAAGCACATAGAGCAAAATTATCTAGCTCAAAAGATATAAGTGAAGCACATAGAGCAAAATTATCTAGCTCAAAGGATATAAGTGAAGCACATAGAGTATTCTATCAAATTTTAATTCATGTATGGCTCTCTCAAAAGGTGTGTACAGAAAGGATGATTGTGGCATACTAACAAACAAAGAAACAAATAATACAAGACGCTCCAAGCAAAACACATATCATGTTGGTGAATAAAAATATAGCTCCAAGTAAATTACCGATGGAAGTGGACGAAAGAGGGGATGCCTTCCGGGGCATCCCCAAGCTTTGACTTTTTGGTGTCCTTGGATTATCTTGGGGGTGACATGGGCATCCCCAAGCTTAGGATCTTGCCACTCCTTGTTCCATGATCCATCAAAAGAATTCACCCAAAACTTGAAAACTTCACAACATAAAACTCAAAATAGAAAACTCGTGAGCTCCGTTAGCAAAAGAAAACAAAATACCACTTCAAGGTACTGTAATGAACTCATTCTTTATTTATATTGTTGTTAAACCTACTGTATTCCAACTTCTCTATGGATTATAAACTATTTTACTAGCCATAGATTCATCAAAATAAGCAAACAACACACGAAAAACAGAATCTGTCAAAAACAGAACAGTCTGTGGTAATCTGTAGCTAGAGAAATATCTGGAACCCCAAAAATTCTAAAATAAATTGCTGGACGTGAGGAATTTATCTATTAATCATCTGCAAAAAGAATTAACTAAATATCACTCTCCAAATAAAAATGACAGCAGTTCTCGTGAGCGCTAAAGTTTCTGTTTTTTACAGCAAGTTCAACAAGACTTTCCCCAAGTCTTCCCAACGGTTCTACTTGGCACAAACACTAATTAAACACAAAAAACACAACCAAAACGGAGGCTAAATAATTTATTTATTAAATAACAGCAAGGAAAAATATTGGGATGTCT
The DNA here is from genome assembly GCF_003073215.2 of Triticum urartu. NCBI lineage: Eukaryota > Viridiplantae > Streptophyta > Magnoliopsida > Poales > Poaceae > Triticum > Triticum urartu. The sequence goes on from NC_053026.1 coordinate 330,609,108, forward strand.
CCCAACAAACGCTTTTCTTTAAAGCCTTATAGCTAGGCATTGGTAATTTTAATGATGCTCACATGAAAGACAAGAATTGAAGCACAAAAGGAGCATCATAAAGCATGTGACAAACATATCTAAGTCTAACATACTTCCTATGCATAGGCATCTTATAGGCAAATAAATTATCAAGGCAAGCAAAAACTAGCATATGCAAGGAAGAGGAAAGAAACAATAGCAATCTCAACATAACGAGAGGTAATTTAGTAACATGAAAATTTCTACAACCATATTTTCCTCTCTCATAGTAATTACATGTAGGATCATAAGAAACTTCAACAATATAGCTATCACATAAAATATTCTCAACATGATCCACATGCATGCAAAGTTGGCACTTTTCCGAAATAGTGGGATTAACATTAACTAAAGTCATGACCTTCCCAAACGCACTTTTATCAAAAACTTCATAAGATTGAACATTCTCTAAATATGTGGGATCTAAAGTTGACATTCTTCCAAAACCACTGTCAATATTATTGCAAACATTATAATCAATCTCATATTCATCATGGGGTTTAAATAAATTTTCAAGATCAAAAGAAGAATCACCCCAATCATGATCATTGCAACAAGTAGAGGACATAACAAAACTAGCATCCCCAAGCTTAAGGTTTTGTATATTATTAACACAATTGTCATTAATAGAATTTATAATAACATCATTGCAATCATGCTTTTTATTCAAAGATATATCATGAATCACTTCATAACATACTTCATCGCAATTTTCAGATTCATGAATTTCAAGCAAAACTTCATAAAGATAATCTAGTGCACAAAACTCACTAGCAATTGGTTCAACATAACTGGATCTCTTAAAAAGATTAGCAAGCGGATGAGGATCCATAAATCTTAGGTTCTCTGTTTAGTAATAAATAAATGACTATTCCAACCATACGAGCAAACAAAAAGCAAACGGGCCAGAAGAGGCAAATAGAGAGGGAGGATAGAGAGAGAGGGCGAATAAAACGGCAAGGGTGAAGTGGGGGAGAGGAAAATGAGAGGCAAATGGCAAATAATGTAATGCGGGAGATAGGGATTGTGATGGGTACTTGGTATGTTGACTTTTGCATAAACTCCCCGGCAACGGTGCAAGAAATCCTTCAAGACCGCCCCTGGGTAATGAAAAATCCCCCTTTTCTATGTTGTTCGAATTGTATCTTTGAACTGACAGTCCTGCAATATTTCTCTTAGTCGCCAAGCTAAGTCCAAGAAGGCAAAGGCAGTTAAACTGGCGGAAGACCCGCCAATCCTTCCATCTGACCTAGCCAGGCCACCTTCCCCTCCATTAACTGACGCTCCAGAAGACCCGCCTGTAGATGCAGAAGAAAATCCTCCTGAGCCGTCGTTTGATGAGACCACTGTGAATCCTTCCGCAACTAGACCATCAAGCTCAGCCAACCCGCCATCACCGTCTGCACAAGACGTTCAGATCAACGGGAGCCATTTTATTGAGCCGGGGAATCCAACCGTGATGGCTCGGTGTACTGCGGAACAAGAGGCATTGGAGAGGCAGAAAGTGCGCTTTGACGTTGCCAATTACGACCATCTAAATGCCAACGATATTTTATCCGGCTATCTCAGCCATGTGGACTCCAGTCGCGACTCTGAGATCGAAATGGTCAAACAATTGCAGTTGAAATACGAGGTACGTTCTTACGGCTTATCTATATTCCTCCAGCCCCCAAGTCTTCAGATTATGAGAGAACCGAAATGATCTGTAGACTTTATAATATAGGCCAAGACCTTTACCTTTGAAACTTTTCTTGAATTCACTAAAATAGAACAAAGCTTCACTTGTAGTCCCCAAGGGCCGGTTCCTTTTGATCATAAATGAGCCGGTACTTTAAATTGTTTTGTACCATATTCAAATGACTTAATACTCCAGCTTAACCTTGAGAAACTTGCTGAACTGCATACATTAGCCCCCAAGTGCCAAGTGATGTTACTTTGTAAAGTACTTGGGACTTAAAGTATGTCTGAATATGCTTTTTTGCAGAATGCCTTATCTGAACTGCACTCGCAATTCACTGATGCGAAGACCCGGCTAGCGAGTCAGGAAGGAGAAATCAAGTCTGCTAACTCCAAATTGCAAATAAGTCTCTCTGAGACGGAAAACTTAAAGACCAGCTTCATCACCAAGAAGAAAACCTGGGCAGATGAAAAAATGCTTCTGACACAACGCGCCGAGAAGGCCGAAGCATCCCTTGAAGAAGTGTCAACGGAGCTGAACGGTTTAAAGGGCCGGGTGTCTCAAATGGTGGCCGCCATCTTTGGTAAGCCGTCTGTGTTTTAACAATGTGTACCTTTTGCTGATCCGGAATATAAGCCGCCGACTGACTTTGTGTATAAAATATGTGCAGGCCCACGAAGCAAGAACCTGAGCCAAGATCCTTTGATTAAATTGAAGGCAGTGTATACCTTAGTAGAACAACTGTATATTGGCGCACAAAGGGCACTTGCCGCCATCTCTCCTGCCAATCAAGGACCCAACCGGCTCAGCGACGTTCTGAAAAAACTGTCAATCCTGCCTGCCATATTTCTAGAAGTGAAACGCTCCTGTGCACGAGCCGGAGCTTTGACTGCCCTGTGCCGCTCCAAGGCTTGGGTGCCAGACCTAGACCCAGCGGATGTGGCCAGAGGCTATCCCACCGTGAAGGAAGATGGATCTCCCTTTGAGCAGGAGGACTTCATGGCTTGCGTGCGCGGGGTCCGACGTCAGGCAACTACCCTTGGAGATGACACCAACATCGACAAATACCAGCCGGGTTTTGATGTTGAAAATAAGAAGATGGCGACTCCCTCATACAAGGTAACGGATTTGATCCCGCCTGTAAGAGAAAATACATTTTCCCCGGAAGTTGACCCGGCCGGCCTGATCGATGAAGAAGCCAAATTTGTCGCCGTGAATGGTTTTGACTAGTCAAAACCCAACTTCCAGCCAACAGAGGGCGGTGAACCGGCGAGGGAGGAATAATAACCATCTTCATTGGCTTATAAAAAGCCTTGTTATAGTTTAGCTGTGAAAACACTGAATGCCTTGCCTATGCCATCGTGCATAAAACATTGTGTGTGACTATGTATTTCCTGATGGCAACATATGCATCATATTTGATGATTATTTCTGCAACACTTTAACTCCGTTCCTGTAGATACAAGAGAAGAGACTGGCTCGGCGGCTTAGAACCGAACGGGTTAAAACACCCGGCTTATAGCCAATATGTTTACCATAATAGAAAACAGAAGCAGATATAAATAAAGGACAAGGGCTGAAACTAACCCTTTGGTTAATGTAGCAGGCAATTGCGTATAAATAATAGCCATAATTGTACCTTTGATCCTTAGACCACCGGCTTGAATAACCCGGGTAATGAAGTTGATAACTCAATCTTTCTGAGAAGTCAATGCCTCTGAATACTTAATGATCATCATACCTTGGTGGCCTTGTTGTCAAATAAACAAGCCGGCGAAGAAGATCATGCTAATTATTTATGGAATTGAGACAACAAATACTAAAAGGCAAATAACGGGTAACAAGTACGATTTAACCTTATATTTAAAGATTGGTGGCTTTTGATTCGAATACGATCAGTAAACCGGACCAAAGGGGTTAAGCTAAGGTTCGAATACGACCATATAGCCCCCAGTGGCTTTGGCATTGCGCCGATCAAGAGGGTACCGACAGCTATGTTCTCTTTGGTTCGAATACGACCTATGTTTGAACAGGAAGCCCCCAAATGACCTTGAGAGGTTTTTAACGACCCTGATTCGAATACGATCCAAGTCAGACCCAAAAGGGGTTAAGCTATGATTCAGATACGATCAAGAATCCCCCAAGTGAGTTTGGCCTTGAGCCGATCAAGAGGGTTACGACAGCTATGTTCTCTTTGGTTCGAATACGACCTATGTTTGAACAGGAAGCCCCCAAGTGACCATAATATTGCAGCTAGATTCGAATACGATCATAAGCTGGACCAAAAAAGGTTAGACTTGATTCTAATATGATCAGCTCCTTAATAGTCAATTGAAAAGAAAACATAACAAAGATACATAATCTTTTGAAAAGAAAAGAGACCGATGGTCCTGCTTTATTACTTGTCATGGTATATACAATGTTAAAGTATGTACATGATGAGAGTCGGTGGCTCAGGTGTAGTATGGCCGAAGTTGAGCAATGTTCCACGGCCGGCGGGTCTCCTCCTCCGACTTACGTGAGTCTTTGTGATCTCGAAAGTCAATGAGGTAATATGACTCGTTGTTTAAGTTCTTGCTGACCACAAAGGGTCCTTCCCAAGGTGGGGATAACTTGTGTGCATCTGATAGATCCTGGATGAGCCGGAGCACCAGGTCGCTTTCCTGAAAAGTCCTGGACTTAACCCGGCGGCTGTGATAACGGCGCAGGTCCTGTTGATAAATTGTTGATCGAGCTGCTGCTAAGTCTCTTTCTTCATCTAACAAGTCGAGTGCATCCTGTCTGGCTTGTTCATTATTAGCTTCAACATAAGCCGCCACACGGGGCGAGTCATGACGGATGTCACTAGGCAACACTGCTTCTGCTCCATACACCATGAAAAAAGGTGTGTAACCTATAGACCTGTTAGGCGTGTTGTTGATACTCCACAGCACCGAGGGTAATTCCTCTACCCAACAAGCCGGTGTTCGCTGTAAGGGAACCATAAGCCGGGGCTTGAGACCTTTTAAAATTTCCTGATTTGCTCTCTCAGCTTGACCATTGGATTAAGGATGAGCTACGGAAGAAACATCAAGCCGGATATGCTCACATTGACAAAACTCCTCCATAGCCCCTTGGGATAGATTAGTGCGATTGTCCGTGATAATGCTGTGTGGAAAAGCAAAGCAGAAGATCACCTTTTTCATAAACTGAACCGTCGTGGCCGCATCACACTTACTCACCGGTTCTGCCTCAACCCACTTTGTGAATTTATCAACTGCTACTAAAAGATGTGTCTTTTTATCCTTAGACCTTTTGAAAGGCCCTACCATGTCAAGCCCCCAGACCAAAAACGGCCAAGTGATTGGAATCATCTGGAGCTCTTGAGCCGGAACATGTGCTTGTCGTGCAAATTTTTGACACCCATCACATCTAGTGACCAGATCCTCTGCATCAGCGTGAGCCATCAACCAGTAAAAACCGTGACGAAAAGCTTTAGCCACCAGAGATTTTGACCCGGCGTGATGACCACAATCACCTTCATGGATCTCACGAAGTACTTCTTGGCCTTCTTCAGGGGAAACACACTGTTGAAACGCTTCAGAGACGCTGCGATGGTATAGTTCTCCATCAGAAATCGTCATTGACTTAGACCGCCGGGTTATCTGTCGAGCCGGGGTCTCATCCGCTGGCAACTCTCCCTGGGTCATGTAAGGCAAGAACGGCACTGTCCAATCTGGGATGACATGAAGAGCCGCCACCAACTGTGCCTCCGGGTCAGGAACAGCTAAATCTTCTTCTATGGGCAACTTGACAGACGGGTTATGCAAAACATCCAAAAAGGTGTTAGGTGTTACCGGCTTACGCTGAGACCCCAACCAGCTTAAAGCATCAGCCGCTTCGTTCTTCCAACGATCAATGTGTTCCACCTGATAACCTTTAAAATGCCCTGCAATAGCATCAACCTCCCGGCGATAAGCCGCCATGAGAGGATCCTTGGAATCCCACTTGCCTGATACCTATTGAGCCACTAAATCTGAGTCACCAAGACATCTGACCCAGCTCAAACTCATCTCTTTTGCCAGTTGAAGACCATGGAGCAAGACTTCATACTCTGCTGCGTTGTTAGTGCAAGGAAACATCAGCCGTAACACATTACAAAATTTGTCACCTCGAGGAGAGGTTAAAACAACTCCAGCCCCCGAGCCTTCCAACTGTCTGGACCCATCAAAATGAATAGTCCAATACGTGTTGTCTGGCTTCTCTTCTGGCATCTGCATCTCTATCCAGTCATTAATGAAGTCAACTAGTGCTTGAGATTTGATCGCAGTACGTGGTACATACTTCAACCCATGAGACCCAAGCTCAATGGCCCACTTGGCGACTCGTCCAGTGGCTTCTCTATTTTGAATGATGTCTCCCAAAGGAGCAGAGCTAACCACAGTGATTGGATGACCCTGAAAATAATGTTTAAGCTTCCGACTCGCCATGAACACCCCACATATGAGCTTCTGCCAATGCGGATAACGTTGCTTGGATTCAATTAACACCTCACTGACGTAGTAAACCGGCCGTTGAACCGGATGTTCCTTGCCATCCTCCTTGTGCTCCACCACAATAGCCACACTAACAGTGCATGAGTTAGCGGCTACGTATAACAATAGCGGCTCTTTCTCAACTGGAGCAGCAAGGACCGGTGGCTCAGCAAGCTGTGTCTTCATATCTTTAAAAGCAGAGTTTGCTGCATCGCTCCAAACAAAATCATCTGTTTTCTTCATCATCTGATACAAAGGCAACGCCTTCTCCCCTAGCCGGCTTATGAACTGACTCAAGGCAGCAACACGACCCGCCAGCCGTTGAACGTCATTGATGCATGTTGGCTTGGCTAGGGATGTAATTGCCTTGATTTTCTCTGGGTTAGCTTCGATACCTCGGTTGGACACCAAAAACCCAAGAGTTTGCTGACCGAACACGATTTATGAGACGGCCGGGACTCTGTAGGCCGCCAGGCGTCAACCCGTGTATATAAGGGGACGACCCGGTGGCGGCTTAGGGCAAGAAAGAAGAGATCGATAACCAAGTTGGCGAGTTAAGCCTCTTGGTGATCGAAATCCCAGCAATACCAAACACAACTAGACATAGGCTTTTACCTTCATCGTAAGGGGCCTAACTAGTATAAAACCTCTCGTGTCCTTTGTCCCGATTAACCCC